>NC_060123.1:236245541-236555543 GCF_021461395.2 Schistocerca americana | reverse complement strand
TTAAAAGTTTCCGAGATAAGCTCATGGAACTCTGTGCGACTCTTTCCACCCACCGTGATCGTGGCTGACTTTCCTCTGTTCTTTTATTATCATAATGTTCCCTGGAGAATCCCTTGCCAGGACATGTCATATGTAAAAAGTTTTTGACGAGAAATACGTCGGGATGACAAGTCGTGGGATACCTTCTAATATCGTGTCGGACCTACTTTTTCCCGGCGTAGTGCTACAGCTCGATGTGTTACTAACCCAACAAGTCGTTTGAAGTTCCCTGCAGAAATATTAAGCCATGTTGCCTCTATAGCCGCCCACTGCATTGTTGCCAGTGCAGGATTTTGTGCACGACCTGATTTTGCCCATAAATGTGCGATTGGATTCATGTCGGGCGGTCATTCGCTCGAAGTTTCCAGAATGTTCTTGAAACCAATCGCGAACACTTGTGGCCCGGTGATAATTCCATCGTTGTTTGGAACATGAAGTCCATGAATATCTGTAAATGGTCTCCAAGTAGCCGTACATAACCATTTCCAGTCAATTACAGATTTTGTTGGATCAGAGGACCCAGTTCATTCCATATAAACACAGCCCATTTCATTATGGAGCCGCCAATTCCGTGCATAGGCCTTGTTGACAACTTGGCTCTACGGCTTCGTGGCGGCTGCGCAGCACTCTAACACTGTCATCAGCTCTTACCAACTGAAATCAGGACTTATGTGATCAGGCCACCGTTATCCTGTCACCTAGGATAGAACCGATATGGTCACGAGCCCAGGCGAGGCGCTGCAGGCGATGTCGTGCTGTTAGCAGAGAAGCTAGTATCGCTCGTCTGCTGCCGTAGCCCATTAACACCAGATCTCACCGCTCTGTCCTAACGGACACGTTCATCGTGCGTCCCACATTGATGTGTGCGGTAATTTCACGCAGGGTTGCTTGTCTGTTAGCACTGACAACTCTACGAAAACGGAGCTGCTCTCGGTCGTTACGTGAAGGCCGTCGGCTACTGCGTTGTCTGTGGTGAGAAGTGATGCGTGAAATGTGGTATTCTCAGCACACTCTTGACGCTGTTGTTCTCGGAATATTGAATTCCCCAACGATTTCAAAAATGGTTCAAATGGCTCTGAGCACTATGGGACTCAACTGCTGTGGTCATAAGTCCCCTAGAACTTAGAACTACTTAAACCTAACTAACCTAAGGACAGCACACAACACCCAGCCATCACGAGGCAGAGAAAATCCCTGACCCCGCCGGGAATCGAACCCGGGAACCCGGGCGTGGGAAGCGAGAACGCTACCGCACGACCACGAGATGCGGGCAACGATTTCCGAAATGGAATATCCAATGCGTCCAGCTCAATCCACCAACCCGTGTTCAGAGTCTTAGTTCGCGTCGTGCACCCATAATTACATCGAAAAGCTTTTCACGTGAATCACCTGAGTAACAATGACAGCTCCGCCAATGCACTGCCATTTCATGCCTTGTGTACCCGACACTACATCCATCTCCATGTGTGCGTAAGTAATTATCGCTATCCCACCTCAGTGTATGCTTCAAGCAATGCGGTATCTGACGCACACATTTATAAAATTCCGTGATCAGCACCTACGCCATCTTCGTTATTAGCGATTCTACGGCCGCCACGCAGCAACCCCTTTGTAGGATCCAGACTGCGCCGTCACGCAGCTTGTATTAACAGCCACTACTCGCCGCAAGCACCAGGATCTCGGCGTGCGGGCTTGTAAATGGAAATGAGGCAACTAACTGCGCGCGACACATGTCATAACGCACTTGGCCTGCAGCCGCCGCCACATCAGAGACAGAATTCGAAATCCTGAGCCAGACCTGCTCAAACGGCAGGCAACGTCTCATTAATTACCTCCAGCTTCAAGACCTAGGTCAAAAAGACATCATCAGGTATAGACGTCAAAACCACCCAATATACCAATTCTATCGTTGTACTCTTCACTACCAATCTTTCTGTAATAACGAAGTACAAGTACTGCCGAAGCACCGCAACAAGGGACTGATTTTTAGGAACTTTTCTATTCATTTCATATCTCACTTATCAATGCCCGTGTCTAAATAATGTGAGTTTGGCTTCATCATGTTGAATCACCACAGGTTAAGTAACGTGTAGACATACAGCACTAAACTGCAACCAACTTCAACAAGATACACTACTGGCCATTAAAATTGCTACATCACGAAGATGACGTGCTACAGACGCGAAATTTAACCGACAGGAAGAAGGTGCTGTGATATGCAAATGATTAGCTTTTCAGTTGACCGGCGTTGCCTGGTGAAACGTTGTTGTGATGCCTCGTGTAAGGAGGAGAAATGTGTACCATCACGTTTTCGACTTTGGTAAAGGGCGGATTGTAGCCTATCGCGATTTCAGTTTATCGTATCGCGACATTGCTGCTCGTGTTGGTCGAGATCCAATGACTGTTAGCAGAATATGGAATCGGTGGGTTCAGGAGGGTAATACGGAACGCCGTGCTTTATCCCAACGGCCTCGCATCACTAGCAGTCGAGATGACAGGCATCTTATCCGCATGGCTGTAACGGATCGTGCAGCCACGTCTCGATCCCTGAGTCAACAGAAGGGGACGTTTGCGAGACAACAACCATCTGCACGAACAGTTCTACGACGTTTGCAGCAGCATGGACTATCAGCTCGAGACCATTGCTGCGATTACCCTTGACGCTGCATCACAGACAGTAGCGCCTGCGATGGTGTACTCAACGACGAACCTGGGTGCATGAATGGCAAAGCGTCATTTTTTCTGATGAATCCAGGTTCTGTTTACAACATCATGATGGTCGCATCCGTGTTTGGCGACATAGCGTCGAACGCACACTTGAAGCGTGTATTCGTCATCGCCATACTGGAGTATCACCCGGCGTGATGGTATGGGGTGCGATTGGTTACACGTCTCGGTTACCTCTTGTTCGCATTGACGGCACTTTGAACAGTGGACGTTACACTTCAGATGTGTTACGACCCGTGGCTCTCCTTGCGAAACCCTACATTTCAGCAGGATAATGCACGAAAGCATGTTGCAGCTCCTGTACGGGCCTTCCTGGATGCAGAAAATGTTCGACTGCTGGCCTGGCCAGCACATTCTCCAGATCTCTCACCAATTGAAAACGTCTGGTCAATGGTGGCCGAGCAACTGGCTCGTCACAATACGCCAGTCACTACTCTTGATGAACTGTGGTATCGTGCTGAAGCTGCATGGGCAGCTGTACCTGTACACGCCATCCAAGCTCTGTTTGACTCATTGCCCAGGCGTATCAAGGCCGTTATTACGGCCAGAGGTGGTTGTTCTGGGTACAGATTTCTCAGGATCTAAGCACCCAAATTGCGTGAAAATGTAATCACATGTCTGTTCTAGTATAATGTATTTGTCCAATGAGTACCCGTTTATTATCTGCATTCCTTCTTGATGTAGCAATTTTAATGACCAGTAGTGTATAATGCATAAATTTGATTTTTCCTGTGTGAAGGAACAATGACTGAAATGCAATGTTCAAAAAACTGTATAATAGTGTTAAATAATACGTGTCGGTCTTCAGTAGCTCACTGTATGTGTTATTATTCGGCTGAGTTTTGATACCACAAACATATTTTATCTAGACCTCTAGAATGGTCATGGTGCTATATTAGTTACGCCAGTAATCAAATTTACCTGAAAATGCAAAAAAACAGATATAAATAACTTGTTAAAAAAACCTATTCTTGTACTACGAACCATTTTATGTTGCGAGGAAGAGAAGAAAGGCAGTGTTGTATTGTACTAGAGTGCGTGAAATTGCAACTTCAATAACAGTAGAGTTGGCGGGGTATTTTAAAGTGCAGGTCACTAATACAGGATTAGTGACAGTCGAATAACCGTTCGGCTTTCCAAATTTAAATTCTTCAGTCCTTCTTCCTTTTTACAGTATTTGTAGATGCTGAGAAGACTAATAATTAAACGTTATGCATAACAGTGTATGTATCGTGCAACAAATATTAAAGTCTAATTGTGTTCTTCAGAGCCATAATCATTTGTCACACCATAGTGGCCGTATCAGACCACGCATAATTTATTAGGCAGCGGGACGTGGTCAGGGGTGTGGAGGGATGTAGCAATCTCTGTCATACAATATTTGCTGCTAATGGAAACTTAAAGGTACAGACAAACCAAGGGAAGACGTCAGGAGAGGAGTTGCCGTGTGCTACCTGAGCTGAAACTAATCGAACTGAGATATACATGGTGAAAAGTATTTAAACCGACAAACTCTGGCAGGTTGTAGGGGACATCAAAACAAATAGTTTTCCCTAATATCATTTTTTCCTATGAGGATTATTTAAACCGGTGGAGGCCGTATTACGCTCTTCAGTTTTTAGTGGCCGTATTACCATCTTCAGTTGTTAGAGGGCGTATTATGCTCTTCAGTTGTAGGCAACTGCCGTACACCAGTGTAGTAGCGCATTGTTTCTGTTTACTAATGGAGCGATACACCTGGAGTGAGTACACAGATATGGTTGGTGCGTACTACGTAGCGCACCACAATGGACAAGTTGCATAGCGGGTTTATCAACAACAATATCCTAATCGCCGTATCCCGCATCATACGACTTTTGCTGCTGCGTACCAACGTCTGCCTCAGACCGGGTCATTTAGCGGATTACCTGGATAGGGACGCCGTCGCACGATAAGAACGCTGCAATTTTGAGGAAGCTGTCTTGCAGCATGTGGCTTCAATCAGCACTCGTACAATTGCACGTAACATGGAGACGAATAAGATGAATGTAAGAACAGTCCTTCGAGAGCATTTGTTACGTCCATTTCACTTACAGCGTGTCCACAACCTGGAACCAGCTGATTATCCACCCAGAGCACAGTTTTCGCAGTGGTACCTGGAACACTGTGAAATGCATGCTATATTTCCAATCTCTGTGTTGTTTACCGATGAAACAACATTCGAGCGTGACGGAGTCTTCAACATGCACAATTCGCATGTTTGGAGTGAGTATAACCCACATGCCACAGTTACTGGCGCTCATCAAGTGCGGTTCGTCGTTAATGTGTCGGTCAGTGTTGTTGGGGACTGTTTAATTGGGCCGCATCTGCTACCTAGTCCAGTAAATGGCAGGCACTATTATAATTTTCTCGCCAGAGCATTGCCAGAATTGCTGGAAGACGTCCCGCTCCCTACAACACAGCCGGCCTAAGTGGCCGAGCGGTTCTAGGCGCTACAGTCTGGAACCGCGCGACCGCTACGGTCGCAGGTTAGAATCCTGCCTCTGGCATGGATGTGTGATGTCCTTAGGTTAGTTAGGTTGAAGTAGTTATAAGTTCTAGGGGACTGATGACCTAAGAAGTTAAGTCACATAGTGCTCAGAGTCATTTGAACCCTACAAGACAATGCATGTGGTTCCAACATGATGGGGCGCCGGCACATTTCAGTCGTCGTGTGCGTCGATTCCTGGACCGACGGTTCCCAGAAACGTCGATTGGCAGAGGTAGTCATGTACCATGGCCTGCTCGATCCCCAGATATGTCCCCTCTGGATTTTTTTTGTGAGGGGAGAGATGCACAACCTTGATTACGCAACTCCTGTTGCATCAGAAGAGGATCTGGTCGCCCGGATAGTAGCAGCAGCAGGAACAATTCAGGATACTCCTGGAGTTTTTGCCCGTGTCAAATAGAACATGATCCGACGGTATAATCTTTGTTTACGTGTCAATGGAGGCATTTTTGAAAATTGAAATTGGGTTGTGTTAATGTGTTGTCTCTTGGTCATCAAAGAATGGAAAAATGTTTGTTGGTTCAATTAATTTGCCGCCACAGAAATCTTCCTGTACCGGTTTAAATACTCCTCATAGGAAAAAATGACACTAGGGAAAAATATTTGTTTTGATGTCCCCTACAACCTCTTAGAGTTTGTCGGTTTAAATGCTTTTCACCCTGTACATGACTTTCATAACTAGAACTAAAAGAAAAATGAAAATTAGGTAGTATGATAGTACACACAAAAGAGTATTATACTACACTCAAAATTTCTTTACAGAATTAAATCAGCACTGTTTTACTTTTTGCCATTTACGATCCTAGACACTATTACTTCATATTCATCACTTGCGTATCTCTAGGATCTATTGCGGAATTTCAAATTTAGTTGCGCTACTACTCTTTGTGTATCGGGGAAACTAAACTGAAACATACGTTTCACATTCAGATGGACTACTAAACACTTCTGGAATCTAAAAAATACAACTAATTGACTCACAACCCGCAAATTGCAAACGTGACTTCGTTATTGGCTGCCTTTATTGCCGCTTCTATGAAACTACACCGCTGCATCCAGATCCAGTAATAAAGTAAATCTTTGCAACGCACTGCAACATTCACGTCATGTAAATCGCTATTCCTCTGCATCTGAGCTGCAAATGGCATTACTTGCCAAATACCACACACAGCATTTCCAATTGGCTGTAGCAACAGAGGTTTCGCTGTTTGGCATGTGAACCCAATTAATTTTAATCGCTGTTCTGTAGAGATAATGCGTTTGATTTGAGGCTCAGCTTCGTTAATTGCGTCAGGTACACTTTCCGCTGTTATGAGTAATAGATTTTACGCGGGGTCATATCGGCTTCCGCATTTCATTGGAATAAAGGACTCTTCACAAAAGCTGTCGCTTGATAGAGAGACTGGAGTAGAAATTAGCGTGCACCAGTGAGCACACTGCCTTCTTTGAATATAGTCGTTTATTTATTATTGCTCGAACTAAGTTCAGCCTCTTGTGCACTTCACTTTATGAATAACTCACGAGACCAATGGACCTTTTACTCCTCTTTTGTAGCATTTTTTTGTGCATTTTAAATCTGACAGTATCCATTTGAATCGGGAATTAGGTTTATCTGTTGCTCAAGTATCAAATGTTAATTGGTTCGCAGCGCTCCATCATTCAGCTTAGGTTGTAATTCACGTATATCTGAAACATCCGACAGATAAATTATATACAGTATGTTGAACTGAGTTTAGAAGGGAAGTTCGTAATATTTTCAGGTGTTTCTTTGACCTATGTTTCAGCCTTTAAGTATCGATTGCTAATTTTCATTATCAATTAATTGTATGCTTACAGAAGATTAAAATTGTAATGTTAAAATTACGAGCTGAATCAAGATATTAGTTTTTGGCAACCCGCGCTGTTCTAACACACTTCAGTCTGCGATGAAAAAATATTTTACTTACAGCGAATGTTTCGTGAGTTCTTAATTATCGTACGTCAATTTAGAATTCGTTAAATTCGGAGAGACAGTACGTTACTAGAAGAACAGACATCAGAGAATTTTGCGTATTGCAAATGATGAAGAACACTAAGCTATATCCGTCATAGCTGTTTTATATGAGTGGATGCAGAATGGCCTAGCAATGTTATGTGAACAATGAATCCTTTTCTACGTATAGGTATGCTAGATCTCTTACGATATCTCTGCAACATGGCATAAATTTGCTTTGGCGGCGTCGTAGGATTCTGAGGCTTATTTCCTCATAACCTTTCAGTGACTAAACATCACTACATGACTGCCTTTTACCAGCGTAAATAAGGATAACCATGCCTTAGCCAATTACTTGCGTTCAGTGAATATTATTTTTGACGTTTCGTGCCTGAGATTGTCATTCATACAGGCAGAAGTGATAATAATTACAACATAGTTGGCATCTTTATTCTTGTGCATTACTAAGAATTCATGGACGGTGTGGTTGTATCATGGTATGATAGGAAAGCAGGAATGATAACTGAAGAAACCTTCTCGAGCAATATCGCTAATAAAGCAGTTCATTGCATTTTTTAGCGCCCTTGGCTTGTGCAATTTTCTTCAGTTATCACATATTGCAGATCGTCCCCAGACTAACAATATCAGGTATACATAAAAGTAAGAATGGCTAGAGGACAAATGAATGCTGTACAAGCAGCTACGATAGGCGGGAAAGGTAGATGCCACATTAGGAAAATTAAAGAAACATTTCGTAGGACGGTGCACTCTTCAGATGGAAACAGATGGAATATGTTGTGTCTAGACAAGACAGCCTAGACACAATGAGAGGAAGCCGAAAGGCACGCCTACGCTCACGCAGATGGGCGTGAGGTCTGAAACAGGATACGTAATGAATGCTGTAAAGAAAAGTACGTAGCTTCTGGAATACTTAACTTTAATCCATCCTTTTGGTACATCTGGAGATTGTGGCGATACAGGTGAGACTCTTTAGATACATGCAATGTTACTAATGGCGCCTTGCTAGGTCGTAGCCATTGACTTAGCTGAAGGCTATTCTAACTATCTGCTCTACAAATGAGCGAGGCTTCATCAGTATGGTCGCTAGCTACGTCGTCCGTACAACTGGGGCGAGTGCTAGTCCGTATCTCGAGACCTGCCTTGTGGTGGCGCTCGGTCTGCGATCACACAGTGGCGACACGCGGATCCGACATGTACTAATGGACCGCGGGCGATTTAAAGCTACCACCTAGCAAGTGTGGTGTCTGGCGGTGACACCACATTCCTCCCCCGCAAATCTGCAAACGGTCGTGTTATAAGGCTTCCGCCCGCCGTGGGGAGGACCCCGTGTTGACGTATGCGATGAGGTGGGGAGCCTAAAAACAGGCGAGGCTGTGCCACCCGCACCCGGCCATTCGGTCCGAGGGGATCTAGGAAACGCCTGAAAACCTAGTCCAGGGTGCACGTCAACATGCGGTGTATGTGCCCGTAAAGAGACAGGAGGGGCCAAAGGGTCGACCTCCATTGCGTCGGGGTACCCGACGCGCGAAGACGCCATGTGGTCCGGAGCGGGCAAG
Organism: Schistocerca americana; assembly: GCF_021461395.2. Taxonomy (NCBI): domain Eukaryota; kingdom Metazoa; phylum Arthropoda; class Insecta; order Orthoptera; family Acrididae; genus Schistocerca; species Schistocerca americana. Next base: position 236,546,701 of record NC_060123.1, on the reverse strand, counting down.
AGTTCCATGGCGGAGGACGGCTGGTCACGGGAAGCGATCGGCGGCGCGTGACCCAGGGAGGCGCTTGGCGGCTGCAGCGAAGCGTCCAATACGGGCGGCGCCGGCTGGAGGACAGGCGGCGGCGGCGGAGGCGGCGGCGGCGCGTCGCCATGGGACAAAATGGAAGGCATCGTCGGTAACACCTGGGGATGAGGCGAGCCAGTAGGTGGGTCCCCAGGGCGCTGACCGGACGGCACCGTCGCTGAAAGCAGACGGGGAGCGGCAGAACCCGTGCGACGACAGAGGCGCAGCTGATTGAGATGCCGACGCACCTCACCAGAGGCCCCCAAAACCAAATACATCGCGCGGCCGAGGCAGCGAAGAATGCGCCCTGCGAGCCAACGCCGTGAACCTCGATAGTTGCAATAGAATACAACGTCGCATGGAGCAAAAGCAGAAGTCGGCCGCTGCACAGGAACCTGATGCGGCGGGTGCAGCAAAGACATCAAGGTTCGATGAGGACGACCGTGGAGCAACTCAGCCGGCGAGCGACCATCTCGGGGCTGAGAGCGATACGAAGACAAAAAGAGCAACAACGCGTCCTCCCGAGAATGCGACTCTTTCAACTTCAACATCTGTGACTTGAAAGTCCGGACCAATCGTTCAGCGGCACCGTTTGACTGAGGCGAAAATGGCGCGGATGTCAGATGTTGAATACCATAGGCCTTGCAGAAAGACTGAAATTCTGCAGACATGAATTGTGGGCCATTGTCGGAAACAATAGTCTGCGGAAGACCTTCAATGCAAAAGATAGCAGACAACGCTTGGATGGTGGCAGATGACGTCGTGGAAGACATCCGGACAACAAAAGGAAAATTACTGAAGGCATCTACCACAACCAACCATCTAGCATTCCAGAATGGACCAGCAAAATCGATGTGCAAGCGTTGCCAGGAGAAGTGGCTTTTGGCCATGCAAAGACTTTCCACGGCGGTGCGGATTGTTGTTCGGCACACGCCATGCAAGAAGAACACATATTCGTAATCGCAGCATCGATTCCGAACCAAGTACAGTGCTGACGAGCAAGTTGTTTCGTTCGCACTATACCCCAATGTCCTTGGTGAAGAAGCCGTAAGACAGAGGACTGTAACGAACGTGGGACCACGACTCTGGACTGATCATTATCAGAACGCAACAACAAAACACCATGTCGTACAAAAAGTCTCTCCTTAAGAGCAAAAAATCTGCGAACCAGCGGATCCTCGATCCGCGACTTTGACAAGGGCCATTGAGTAGCAACAAAACGCAAAACGGTAGCAAGGACAGGGTCAGCAGCTGTGGCTGTAGCTACACGACGAAAATCAATCGGAAACGATTCGACCACTTCATCGGTTTCCGAGTCAATGAACATGCAAGCAAGTTCGGAAGAATCGAATGCTCTATCCCCAGCAACAGGCAAACGGGACAACGCATCGGCGTTTCCGTGCTTAGCAGTGGACCGATACAAGATATCGTAGCGGTACTGCGAGAGGAAAATAGACCAGCGAATGAATTTCTGCGCTGTACGTGGAGGTACAGGCTTGTTCGGATGAAAAAGCGATGTCAAAGGTTTGTGGTCTGTGATGATGGTAAAGTGACGACCATACAAGAAATCATAGAACTTAGTAACACCAAAGACGAGAGCCAAAGCTTCTTTCTCTATCTGCGAGTAATTTCTTTGCGCAGATGAGAGCAATTTGGACGCAAAGGCAATAGGGCGATTATGCGAGCCATCTTTGTGCGCAAGCACAGCACCGATCCTGAAATCCGATGCATCTACCATCAACAAAAGGGGTTTCTGGGGATCGAATGGCGTAAGGCAAGTATTAGAAAGCAACGCCGATTTCAACTGGCGAAAGGCGCGTTCGCATTCCGTCGTCCAGACGAACGGAACACCCTTACGGCGTAAGCTATGAAGCGGAGCTGAAATGAAAGAGGCATTGCGCAGAAAGCGATGATAATAGTTAATTTTACCCAACACACTCTGTAGCTGCTTCAAATTCTGTGGCGAAGGCAAGTCTTGTATGGCACGGAGGTGCTCTGGACTCGGATGTATGCCTTGGGCATTGATTACATGTCCCAGGTATGGTAAGTCACGAGCAAAAAACACACATTTGTCCTTCCGCAAGCGAAGACCATTTTGTCGCAATACCTGAAATAATGTTCGTAGGTGTGCTAAATGCTCGTCTGCTGTCTTTCCGGAGATCACAATATCGTCCAGATAGTTCGCAGCAGTAGGGACCGACGCACAAACAGTTTGTAAATATTGCTGAAACAATGCAGGGGCGGATGCACACCCGAATGGCAGTCTTTTGAATCGGTACAAACCAAGATGCGTGTTAACCACCAAGACGCGCTGGGATTCGGCGTCCACTGGGATTTGCAAGTACGCATCTGCTAGGTCCAACTTCGAAAAGTATTTACCCGGGCACAGTTTATCAAAAAGATCTTCCGGGCGGGGTAAGGGAAAAGTTGCTATCACGAGTTGTGGATTCACTGTTGCCTTGAAGTCCACACAAAGTCTCAGTTTTCCGGAAGGTTTTGGCAAAATTACTAAGGGTGAGGCCCAGAGAGAAGCTTGCACACGTTCAATTACACCTTGTGATTCTAAATCGTTTAATGTTCTTGCGACCTCATCACGCAATGCGTGAGGAACATTGCGCGCTCTGAAAAATTTCGGTTGCGCATTGACTTTCAGTTCCAAATGTGCTTCATAGGTTTTAGCGCAACCTAAGCCCGGTGCAAAAATGTCTGCAAATTCTTCACATAGACGAGAAACACTGTCTGAAGGTACAGTCTGATTCACTGATAGGACCTGATTTACTATAGACATGTTAAACAATTGAAATAAATCTAAACCAAACAAGTTCACTGCAGTAGAAGAACGAAGAACGTAAAATGACACAAGTTTTGTTTGTCCCTTGTATGTTGCAAGAAGAGTGCACTGTCCTAACACAGGGATATGCTGTCCGGAATAACTAGTGAGCTGAACATTTGTGGCACGCAACGGAGGTTTGCCCAGTTGTTTGTACGTGTCGTGATTGAGCAATGAAACTGCAGCTCCAGTATCGAGCTGGAATGGGATCACTTTGCCAGCAAAGTCCAAGTCTACAAAAAGTTTATTGTCCTTCTGACGACAAGAACGACTGTCTCGTGCAATTTGAACTGATACAGGTACAGCATCACTTGCTAATTGACGTGATTTCAGGCGACGTCGACGCACACTTGTTGTGGGACGAATACAGTCACTGTTAGAGAAAGTGGCACTGGACGGAGTGGAATTAACTACATGAATGTCCATGGGCGAAGGTTCACGAGCCTGAGTATTCTTGGTTCGATTCCAGCGCGAAGCAAAGGGCCTGGAATGATTAAGAGTGTCTGATCTGAGCTTTTTCTCGCAAACACTTTGAACATGTCCTTTCTTATTACAGAAAAAGCAAATAGCTTGGCGTGACGGGCAATTTTCACGCGAATGTCTAGTAGCACACCGCGGGCATGATTTCACTGCTTTTGTATGCTGGCGCGGCACACCTGGTTTAGAGCATGGTGGCATCTGCGCGGACGTGTGCGAGGGCAGTTTACTGGTCCGTGCAGCGCGCCCGGCGGGCCGGTTAATGTTACACACGGCTGGCGAAGTTGCAAATGATTCCTGAGCAAAGTCAAGCGTGTCTTGTCTATCCAATATGTCTATCACTTGTTGAAGGGAGGGATTGACGAATTTCAAAATCTGTTCCCGTATGCGAACATCAGAAACGTTCTGTGCTATTGCATCACGTACCATTGTATCTGAATAAGGGAGTCCACATTCACACTCAAAAGTACAATCCCTTGTAAGGCCTTGCAATGTTGCAACCCACTCCCTATTAGTTTGACCGGCCGTACGTTTTGTACGAAAGAACGCATACCTTTTTGCAACGACATTGACTGTTTCTTTGAAATAGGCGTCCAATGCCAACAAAATTTCTTCGTAGGACAGAGTTGCTACGTCACGTAGGGGAAATAATTTCACTATCACACGGTACGTTTGCACCCCTACACACGACAATAAATGAGGCTGCCGCTCGTTACCTTGAATTCTGTAGGCGGCGAGATGAAATCCAAACTGGCGTGACCACTCCGTCCATGTTTCCATGTCTGCGTGAAAATTACGGAATGGAGGTGCAACTGCATGTTGTGGCTGCGGTAGCGGTGAAGCGGCGGCTGCCGCATCGTTTTGCAGTGCACGTTGACCCTGGACGAGCTGTCCAAGGGCATCCAATAACGCCTGCGTCTGCTGATTCTGCGAGCGATAAAATTCGGACAGTACATCTGGCGAAGCCATGACACAAGTAAATGTAAGCAATTAGAAAGAACAAGACCCTTTCCGTTGACTCGTCGCCAAAAAATGTTGTGTCTAGACAAGACAGCCTAGACACAATGAGAGGAAGCCGAAAGGCACGCGCTACGCTCACGCAGATGGGCGTGAGGTCTGAAACAGGATACGTAATGAATGCTATGAAGAAAAGTACGTAGCTTCTCGAATACTTAACTTTAATCCATCCTTTTGGTACATCTGGAGATTGTGGCGATACAGGTGAGACTCTTTAGATACATGCAATGTTACTAATGGCGCCTTGCTAGGTCGTAGCCATTGACTTAGCTGAAGGCTATTCTAACTATCTGCTCTGCAAATGAGCGAGGCTTCGTCAGTATGGTCGCTAGCTACGTCGTCCGTACAACTGGGGCGAGTGCTAGTCCGTATCTCGAGACCTGCCTTGTGGTGGCGCTCGGTCTGCGATCACACAGTGGCGACACGCGAGTCCGACATGTTCTAATGGACCGCGGCCGATTTAGAGCTACCACCTAGCAAGTGTGGTGTCTGGCGGTGACACCACAGAATATTGTTAAGTGTGATGGCCGACGAATTACGCAGAAGCACATATTTTATCATCATTTGGCATAAGGGCATGTAGGTTTGAAGAAGAGAGTTTTAAAGCTGCGGAAGGGTGCGTGTCTACTGCGGATGACTAGATAAGTGCGTTTTAGGATTGTCGCGAAAAGTCTCAAGGTGATGAAAAAGATCCTAGGGGATTTATTATATACCGTGATGTTTCCTACATTCAAAACGTTATGTAGTCCAAGATGCAGCAACACGGCGAAGTTATGAAGGCTGATGGTAATGTTACGCATCACTTTGGCGAAGTGTGGTAATTTGTGCACACTGAGTTGTTTGACACCAACTTCAGCAGATTTTTTAAGTTATTCTGACGATGTCTGTAATTGACTTTGTCCGTCATAGAATAAGAAACGTTATCAACACCATGATTTGTGTGGTATCGTGAGGTTATAATTTGAAGTACAGGTAGCCCCAAAGTTCCAGTGTGGGATGTAATTATCGTGTGGCAGCGGATCTTGGTAGATATTCTAATGCGTTAATGGGAAACACATTTACGCTGGAAAAAAATAATTCCAGTTTTGGCCCCCTGGTGCAAATCTGACACTGTGTGCAAGAAAGACGTATAGAAATGGTTTCTCGTGTAATGGATGACAAAGGCATAATGTTGATTTTATTACTAACCACTGCTTCTACAATTTTTTCAGTATGAGCACCAGAGACGAGGTGCTGTACAGCGCCAAATTAGCTCCTTGTGGCCAAAATTGAAACCAATTTTCTTTCCAGCGTAAATCGGTTCCGGATTAATTTAGCTGCATATCTACCACGTTTAGTTGTCATAAGATAATTCCAGTCCCCACAGGGCGCCAGTGAGCAGTTGCACTTTAATTATATCCATCCGGTACAAGAAGCCACACAGCACGTCAGAGTAGTGAGAGAGACTCGCACTTGCGCTGGCGGTGTCCTCTACACCGTCAGAGGAGGTGTTTAACGCGGTACTTACCTCCCGAGAGCTTGATTAGGTGGCTGCGGCGTAAACCCCGCACGTCTCGTATTAACTGCCGGAAGCGGCGGCTGTCCCGACTCCTCCACTCCTCACATCTGAGACAGAGGTGTCTGGCGCACAGCCAGGCACCCGGCCGGGCCTGGCCGTCTTTATGAGGGGGCGGCGGCTCTGCGTCTCACCGCCGCAGTCTCGCCCCGCTCTGTCCACTCTGCTCCACAGAGTCTCGTGGGTTGCTAGAGTCTGCGATCGGAATGATTTACAATGAATTTTTCACTCTGTAGCGCCAGTGCGCGCCATAATTAAAATTTACTGGGACGTTTATTCAGGAAGACTAACAACCCTACCTTAACAAAGGTCAAAAATTAAGTATGATTGTAGTGTTGCTTTCGCTGCTAAATATTGCATTTTAGGGCAACAACAAAGTTATATTATGTGGCAGGTATCAGTAGAGCACAGTTAATAAAGTCATTTCTTGAAATAATGGATAAACTAGGCACTCATCTTTTCGTCTTTCCCACGCTGGTCTCGTTGTGAACTCATGGCTCAATCGTCGGAAATCTAGGTAGTGATGATTCCAAGCTCGGGTGCAAAGAGGCCTAGATGTCTTTCTGCGATATTCAAAAGTTTTATAGATGTGTTTCATAAACCATTCTTTAAGATTAAACTTTTGCAAGTTAGGACAATCGTGACGTAAAAAAAGTAATCAGCACTCCGAATTTACGTTACACTTCTTTTTTATTACTTTTGTTGCAATTTCACGTAACTCGTTCCGAAACATCACTTCACAATATAAAACATACTTGAAAATATCTTTTTCACTGTTAAAGTTCACATTTCATAAACTGACTACAGTTTGCGTCTTTTTAACATGACGACCAAAGCTTGACTCTTTAATAATCCCTTACGCGCCCAAAAATCAGAGTTACAAGTACGTCAATGATCATAGTGACAAAAGAAAGAATACGCATAAGAATAATATCATTGCAATATATACATATCGATGTATCGAAGTACCTCTACGTTAATGAAATCAAATCTGAATGTTATCACAGAAATGTGTAAACTATTTTACAGAAACACAGTAGAATATTGCTGGTATCGAGAGGTTGAGGTGAGGTGCCGTAATGGTTACGTAACTCATGTACCATTACAACTGGTACCACACTTGAGGCACCGCGATTTGAGAAAATGAAGCCCAAAGTGTGATACGGTTTCCATTTTATATATATGCTCTAAGATAAAAAGAAAAAAGACGCACCAAGAAGGAATTATCCGAATGGAATGAAAATCGATAGATTTGACCAATTACAACGACATGAATACCACTGGCTGCAAAAGGCGTTGATACAAGTCAACGGGGGCAGTTGAAAATGTGTGCCCCGACCGGGACTCGAACCCGGGATCTCCTGCTTACATGGCAGACGCTCTATCCATCTGAGCCACCGAGGACATAGAGGGTAGTGCGACTGCAGTGACGTGTCTCTGGCACGCCTCCCGTGAAACCCATATTCGCAACTTATTGTCCCGCACTATATATTCAAAGTGTCCCTGCCCATTATACTCATAACTCGCGGCTTTACTGCCGATTCCCGTACGAGTTCGGGCACTGTTTGTGCATCCGCACAGAAGAAGATGGTCAAATAGCCGGTGAGCCTTAACTGTATATATATGAAGATGGTATCTGTTCTTTCAGACATGTCCGAAAGAGCAGATACCATCGGTGACCATGCAGCTTGCTAGAATGAAACTACATGAAATGAATACCCCTGGCCGCATACAGGCGTTGATATAAGTCAACGGGGACGGTTGAAAATGTGTGCCCCGACCGGGACTCGAACCCGGGATCTCCTGCTTACATGGCAGACGCTCTATCACTCTGAGCCACAGAGGAGACAGAGGGTAGTTCGACTGCAGTGACGTATCTCTGGCACGCCTCCCGTGAGACCCAAGTTCGCAATTTATTGTCCCGCACTGTATATTCAAAGTGTCCCTGCCAATTATACTCATTACTCGCGGCTTTACTGCCGATTCCCGTAAGAGTACGGGCACTGTTTGTGCATCCGCACGGAAGAAGATGGTCAAATGGCCAGTGAGCCTTATGGTATCTGTTCTTTCGGATATGTCTGACAGAACAGATACCATCTTCATACATACATAGATTTGACCAATATGTACAGAAAAAGAAATGATTAAAATTTCAGAAAAACTCGATTTATTCAAGATAAAGAGGTTCACAAATTGAGCGAGTTAATAATGTGTTTGACTACCTGTAGCCCTTATGCAAACAGTTGCTCGGCTTGGCATTGGTTGGTAGAGCTGTTGGGTGTCCTCTTGAGGAATATTGTGCCAAATTGCATCGAACTGGCGCATTAAATCCTCAAATTCCCTAGCTGACTGGGTGGCCCTGACCATAATTCTCCACACGTTTTCAACGGTAGAGAGATCCGGCGACCTGGCGACCTTGGTGGCGAAGGTGGGATTTGGCAAGCACGAAGAGAAGCAGTAGAAACTCTACATCTACATACATACTCCGCAATCCACCATACGGTGCGTGGCGGAGGGTACCTCGTACCACAACTAGCATCTTCTCTCCCTGTTCCACACCCAAACAGAACGAGGGAAAAATGACTGCCTATATGCCTCTGTACTATCCCTAATCTCTCTGTCTTTGTGGTCTTTCCGCGAATTGTAAGTTGGCGGCAGTAAAATTGTACTGCTGTCAGCCTCAAATGCTGGTTCTCTAAATTTTCTCAGTGGCGATTCACGAAAAGAACGCCTCCTATCCTCCAGAGAGTCCCGCCCGAGTTCCTGAAGCATTTCCGCAACACTCGCGTGATGATCAAACCTACCAGTAACAAATCTAGTAGCCCGCCTCTGAATTGCTTCTATGTCCTCCCTCAATCCGACCTGATAGGAATCCCAAACGCTCGAGCAGTACTCATGAATAGGTCATATTAGTGTTTGATAAGCGGTTTCCTTTACAGATGAACCACATCTTCCCAAAATTCTACCAATGAACCGAAGACGACTATCCGCCTTCCCCACAACTGCCATTACATGCTTGTCCCACTTCATATCGCTCTGCAATGTTACGCCCAAATATTTAATCGACGTGACTGTGCCAAGCGCTACACAACTAATGGAGTATTCAAACATTACGGGATTCTTTTTCCTATTCATCTGCATTAATTTACATTTATCTATATTTAGAGTTAGCTGTCATTCTTTACACCAGTCACAAATCCTGTCCAAATCATCTTGTATCCTCCTACAGTCACTCAACGACGACACCTTCCCGTACACCACAGCATCATCAGCAAACAGGCGCACATTGCTATCCACCCTATCCAAAAGATCATTTATGTAGATAATTGGGCGAGCACTATCTTGCTGAAATGTAAGCGCAGGACGTCTTTCCATGAGGGGCAACAAAACTGATCATGGAATATCGTCGACGTGCTGCTGTATTCCAAGGGTGCCGCGGATGACAACCAAGAGGTCCAGCTATGAAAAGGAATAGCACCCAAGACCATCATCACTCCTGGTTCTCAGGCCATATGGCGGGCAACACTCGGCTTGGTATACCACACCGTCCGGGACATCTCCAGAAACGTCTTCGGCCTGGTGTCTCATTGACTTCAATAGAATTGTCTTCAGCGATGAACATCGCTTCGAATTGAACACCTTGGAGCAGCGAAGGCATGTCGGAGACCCCCCAGACAGCAGTGGGACACCAAACTGACTGTTGCCCGCCACACGTCCCGACACCCAGGAGCTATGGTCTGGGGTGCCATGTCATTTCATAGCAGGACCCCTTTGGTTACGATACGCAGCATCCTTACAGCACAGCGGTGCGTCGACGATATCCTATGGCGTGTTTTGTTGCCCTTCAATGCAAGCCATCCTTGGCTTACATTTCAGCATGATAATGCCCCCCCCCCCCCCCCCTTCCGCGCGGGATGACAGCTTCTACTGCTTGTCTTCGCGCATACCAAACAGTACGTTGGCCAGCAAGGTCGTCGGATCTCTCCGCAGTTGAGAAAATTTTGAGCATTATGAGGAGGACCCGATAACCAACTCAGAATTTCGTCGATCTAAAGCGCTAATTGGACAGAATTTCGCACGATATCCCTGACAAGGATATACAACAACTGCATCAATCAATGCCAAGACGAATAGCTGCTTGCGTAAGGCATTATCGGCGCGGCAGTCATGGACTGTGCGGCTGGTCCCGGCCGAGGTTAGAGTCCTCCCTCGGGCATGGGTGTGTGTGTGTGTGTGTTTGTCCTTAGAATAATTTAGGTTAAGTAGTGTCTATGCTTAGCGACTGATGACCTTAGCAGTTAAGTCCCATAAGATTTCACACACATGACACATTATCGGCTTACTCAATTTGTGATGCCCTTTCTCTTGAATAAATCATGCAATTTTTGTGACATCATTTGTTTATCTGTACATGTACATCACATTCGGATAATTCCTTTTGGTGGCGTGTCGTTTCTTTCTTTTTTTCTTCTTAGAGTGTTCATTAATTATTTGCTTTTGTATATCAATGGCTGACTTCCACTGGACGTGCAGAGCTCGAATGAAACAAACAATACGTAATACAGACGTCAATGAGCGAGATTGACAGTAAGTGGCAAACGGCAAAGCAGGAAAGGTTTGAGTATGAATACCAATCCTGTAGAAGCGTGCATGATTACGGAAAATTAGTGAGATATTGTAGGAAAGAAAACAAACAGTATGAATCATCAATCAAAACTGCGCTGATATCTGGTAAAACTTGGTTTTAATTGACCGCAACACTGGTTTCACGGCTTAGAGCCGCATCTCCAGGTGCAACTTACTTATTTAAGAACTTAAATATAATTATAAACCGGACTGCAAATTTGTGAAATTATATAAAGATTATTTGAAGACTCACACTCACAAAAATTATCACATTAATATATTACAAATGGCTCTGAGCACTATGGGACTCAACTGCTGTGGTCATAAGTCCCCTAGAACTTAGAACTACTTAAACCTAACTAACCTAAGGACATCACACACATCCATGCCCGAGGCAGGATTCGAACCGGCGACCGTAGCGGTCGTGCGGTTCCAGACTGTAGCGCCTTTAACCACTCGGCCACTTCGGCCGGCTAATATATTACAGATGAACACAATGTTCTCAGTTAAGTTACTGCCATTCTGAAAATATAGCCAATATATAAAACAATTGGAAGAACGAAGAAGAATTGAGAAGATGGTCCGTCTAATATCCTCAAATAATTTTGCCTGGTAGATCGATCAGTTTTTCGGACCATTCATTGTATATGCAAGTATGTGTTAGAAAAGAAATAGTGCTGAATGCAAATCAGATTTCGAAGATGTGACTGACAACGTTGTTTTGGTGACGCCTTTTTCGTACCTATCTCGCGGCCGCGTATCTACCTCAAACCAGACACAGAAGGTGCAGCTTGCGAAAATAGTGCCTGCTTTACCAGCCGCAAAGAAAACACTGACTGCCCACGTAAATAACAAGTATCATGTGAACGTTATGTCGCGATACAGACGTGACTAAGAGCGCTGTGTCACAACCTGGCAGTATTCGAACCATACAAGCAATCAAAGTTTGTCAAAATATCATGATGTTTTGAGTCCAACTAACTACTGAACGTGTTTTTTACACTGTCTTTTTTTGCATCTAAAAACTTCCGCTTCATCCAATAGATTCAAAATCTGACATTTTTCTTTTCTATTGAGGATTACAAGATTTTCAGTGAGACTTGTGGTACTATGTCCATCTTTCCGTACGTGCGAAGTTAATGCAGATTTGAATTTTTTTTTAATTAATACGTTCCTGGAGCATTTTACTGAAGGACCTACCATTTCGCCCTATGTACTTTTTGTAGAGGAGTGGGAGGAGGCGATCATTGCATTTAATACAGTTTGTCAACAGAATGAATCTTGCACTGTTCCGCACTTTCATCAACAAAATAAAACATGTAAATGTGACACTTCCTTGAGACTCTACTGCTTATATATTAATTTAAGATTAAATTTCAAACAAATTAAATACATTCCAGTCATGCAAAAAAAAAGAGAAAGAACAATATTTCGTTCAAACTCGGCAGTGCATAGGAACGTTATACAGAGGCTACATTTTTAAACAGACAACATTTTATTACAATCTCTTACATCAAAAAAATAGACGTATCCAAAAACACCGCTAAATACGAAGACTGTTAGAAACATGCAGGCCTCTCATTGTGCCAACAGCGGCCGCCTGCTGTATCATCTACACTCTGCTCACAGGTTGGCTCAGGAAACTTATAAAACAAGAAACAAGCTTACATGTAACAACAAACATAATGATATCACAAGCCCACAACTCGCCCAGATCTTGGGACTGTGCAACACAATGGCAGTAACTATAATTAATAAAATATTTTCATAAAGAAGAAAACCTTGAAACCCAACTTCAAGTAAAATATACGTGACGTGAGCTACTGGCGCTGGTAAATTACCGAGCAGTTACTTCAATTGAAAAAGGCTACACACTCGAGCAATAGCTGACCAAAAACAAACAGTTAGTGAACGGCTGCTGTGATAAGCTAATGGGCCAATGACTGCAAATTTAAACTTGCTAAAGGAGAGTGTGTTTCGATGAATTAGGCCCATTTAACATAACTCAGTAAAATGGAAACCACACAAAAGCTTTAAAAGGAACTTTGACAGACATGTGAAAATTGAACACATGTTTTTGAAAACCAACCAGAGTATTGGCATACCATATTCACATATGCACATAAAGTTCACTACTATTAGGAACAGAGCAAAATACATTAAACACTTAAGGCATGCGCAATGCACAAAGTGTTACATATTTGCAGATGCTCACCCATATCATGCCGATCCAAAGTTCAGTTCTGTTCAGCCGCATAGAACAACTTTCACATCAGCGCACAACGCCTTCCCGGTGTGACAGCAACTGAAGGCGCTTAGCATGGATCATATCCCACTTTAGCGAGCCACAAAACTGTCGCCGCCCAGTGCGGTTACAACGCCCACCTCGACCCGCTGCAACGAGGAACTTCGTTCACGACGAGCGCTGTCACCGTGTAAGCCCGTACACGACGGCTTAATAACGCGACACAACACAGCTCGCCTTCCACTGCTGCCTACTACAAGTTTTATACTTCAGTACCGCACCACCGCCTGGCTGTCCTAAACTCAGCTTCGACGAAGCACTGCAACCTGCTCGGTGGTAATCACCAGCTTCACTTGACGTTCACCACTGTGTCCATCGATCCGCATTTTCCTCCTTCAAGCTTTGGCGCTGCATGCTCGCCACCTCGCGGCAAGCGGTACGTCGTGCGCCGATAGCAAGACCCTATAAAGTTGACTACGAACCACCTCAATATTAAGAAGTCAGATGGCAAGCCATCACTAAAGAAAGGAGGATGAAAAGGGGAAGCAATATATACACTGAAGCTGCAAGGAAACTGGTATAGGCATGCGTATTCAAATACAGAGTAATGTAAACAGGCAGGATTAAAAAGTGGTTCAAATGGCTCTGAGCACTATGGGACTCAACTTCTGAGGTCATCAGTCCCCTAGAACTTAGAACTACGTAAACCCAACTAACCTAAGGACATCACATACATCCATGCCCGAGGCAGGGTTCGAACCTGCGACTGTAGCGGTCGCTCGGTTCCAGACTGTAGCGCCTAGAACCGCTCGGCCACTCCGGCCGGCCAGGCAGGATAAGGCGGTGCGGTCGGCAGCGCCTATATAAGACAACAAAGGTCTGGCGAAGTTGTTAGAACGATTACTTTTGTTACAATGGCAGGTTATCAAGATTTAAGTGAGTCTGAATGTGGTGTTATAATCGGCGCACGAGTGATGGGACACAGCATCTCCGAGGTAGCGATGAAGTGGGGATTTTCCCGTACCACCATTCCACGAGCGTACCGTGAATATCAGGAACCCGAAAAAACATAAAATCTCCGACATCGCTGCGTTCGCAAAAAAAAAAAAAAAAACAAAAAAAAAACAAAAAAAAACTGCAAGAATGGGACCAACGACGACGGAAGAGAATCGTTCAACGTGACAGAAGTGCAACCCTTCCGAAAATTGCTGTAAATTTCAATACTGGACCACCAACAAGTGTCAGCGTGCGGACCATTCAATGAAACACCATCGATATGGGCTTTCGGAGCCGAAGGCTCACTCGTGTATCCCTGATGACTGCACGACACAAAGCTTTACGCCTCGCCTGCGCCCGCTTAATACCGACATTTGACTGTTGATGACTGGGAACATGTTGCCTGGTCGAACGAGTATCGTTGCGAACTGTATCGAGCGGATGGACGTGTACCGGTATGGAGAGAACCTCATGAATCCATGGGCCCTTCATGTGAGCAGGGGACTGTTCAAGCTGGTGGAGGCTCTGTAATGGTGTGGAGCGTGTACATTTGGAGTGCGCGTCTGGTACGTCTGGATACGACTCTGACATGTGACAGGTACGTAAGCATCCTATCTGATCGCCTTCATCCATTCAGTCCCATTGTGCACTCCGAAGGATTTGGGCAATTCCACCAGAACAATGTGACACGCCAAACGTCCAGAATTGCTATAGAGTCGCTCTAGGAACACTCTTCTGTGTATAAACACTTCCGCTGGCCACCAAACTCCCCAGATATGAACATTGTTGAGCACATCTGGGATGGCTTGCAACGTGCTGTTTAGAAGAGATCTCATCCCAGTCGTATTCTTACGGATTTATGGACAGCCCTGCAGCATTCGTGGTGTCATTTCCCTCCAGCACTACTTCAGACATTAGTCGAGTCCATGCCACGTCGTGTTACGGCACTTCTGCGTGTTCACGGGGGCTCTACACGATATTAGGCAGGTGTACCAGTTTCTTTGACTCTTCAGTGTCGAAGGGCTATACAGGAGAAATGTAGTTAAAGGCAGTATTGGAAAGGAAGAGCAAGTAAATTAAAATGATATGGGTCGTGTGATGCTGCGAGAAGAATTTGACAGACTGCTGAAAGACCTAAGGCGAAACAAGGCACCTGGAGCAGACAACATTCCCTCAGAATCGTTGAGATCCTTGCAGGCATCAACCGTGACGAAACTATTGCACCTGGTGTACAACATATATCAGACAGGCAAAATACTCTCAGATGTCGAGTAGAATATAGAGGAAAATACCCAAAAACAGCCACCAACGTTGTTTTTTATTTTTTTAAATAGTAAATAGTAAGAAATTGCGCAATAGAATAATGTAATATTTACCTTGTAATGTTATGCACCAAGTAAATTATACTTTTAATAAATATAAGTGATAGTTATTATAAAAATACACACATCCGACCACTTGTAAAAATAATCAAAACAACAAAAAATGGCTCTGAGCACTATGGGACTTAACATCTCAGGTCATCAATCCCCTAGAACTTAGAACTGCTTAAACCTACCTAACCTAAGGACATCACACACACATCCATGTCCGAGGCAGAATTCAAACCTGCGACCGTAGCGGCCGCCGGTTCCAGACTGAAGCGCCTAGAAGCAATCAAAACAACACGAAACATGATTAGGAAAAGATATTACATCAGATAATACGTAGTATAGTTTCAAAGAATAATTATAATGTAGGAGTTACACGTTTTGGTTTAAAAAAATATGCAGAATGTATTTAAAAAATACACAGAATGTGTATCAGCATTGAATTGTTTAGTGGCAGATGTGTACGTCCTTTTCAGCCCGGGAGAATACACATGGGCCCACAGCGAGGACATGAGGCACATTAACCGGCCTCGGTGGCCGTGCGGTTCTAGGCGCTTCAGTCCGGAACCGCGGGACTGCTACGGTCGCAGGTTCGAATCCTGCCTCGGGTATGGATGTGTGTGATGTCTTAGGTTAGTTAGGTTTAAGTAATTCTAAGTTCTAGGGGACTGATGAGCTAAGATGGTAAGTCCCATAGTGCTCAGAGCCATTTGAACCATTTTGATGAGGTACATTACACAAAGTTCCGGTTTGGACAGCTCCGAAAAAACCTGACACAAAACATACATGAGGCATCGTCGTCTTCGGATAAGAGAACTCCCGAGCGAAGCACCAACTCAGATGTTCCGGAGGATACCCTGGTTCTACCTTCACTGAGGGCTTCTTTGACATTTTTCTCAAAACAGTCACTGCGTGGTTCTTTGAAATTTTTCTCAAAATGTTTACTCTTTTTCATGAGCACTTTCCCTTTGATTGGAGGCACTGGTGTTGATCCACCTTGCCGACCACTGTTACTCTTCCGTACTGTTGTGTTCAGCTTCCTTGGCTTATTTATCTTCTACAATTCGTCTTTATAAATCGCAGATGTGATTGTAGATCTGAAGGCCTTTTGCCCCTGTTTACCTCTTTTTCATATGTGGAATAGTAGTGATGTCAAATGAACTACTCTTAGAAGATGTGGAAGTTTGATCCTCGCCGGCCGCGGTGGTCTAGTGGTTCTAGGCGCGCAGTCCGGAACCGCGGGACTGCTAGGGTCGCAGGTTCGAATCCTGCAACGGGAATGCATGTGTGTGATGTCCTTAGGTTGGTTAGATTTAAGTAGTTCTAAGTGCTAGGGGACTGATGACCACAGATGTTAAGTCCCGTAGTGCTCAGAGACATTTGAACCATTTTTTTGTTTGATCCTCAACTGCAGCAGATGTCAGAGAAGCACCCAGACAAGCCGAAGATGTTGACTTATTTCGATCGAAATCAGCGATAACTTGTGCTTAGTCCACATCCAAATATTTTTCTTTAACACAGCTTCATAGAAATTGAATATTCCCTGTATTCTGCGTCTGAGACGAGCTTCTTGTTCAAGGGGTATATGCCTTTTACTTTAAATACATTCACTGCTATTGGAGCTGTTTGCTATCTAATAAAGGCTTTGCTCGAAAGAGATCCGTTTCATCGAATGCCCTGACAGCATTATCAACGTCCTTTAACGTCTGTCTGATTTCATGGCTGTAGTAAACTTTGAGAGAACCCATGAAAGTTTTATCCAAATATTTTAGTTTTGTGAGGAGTGAGTAGCAGCGACACAATGGTAACGTGATTTGTTTTTGTCAGCTCGATCGGATCAATATTCGGCATGTAGCTGAAGTCACCATCCAAGAGTGACATCACAGATTTTTCCTTTGTTGGGATGGCAGACTCGGTGAAATGTGAAGAAGTTGATTTCACCCTAAAGCGTGAGCTGCAATGGTTGTTCCTGCTGGAGCCCCTTTTTCAACTGTGGACTCCTGTTTTTCGCCAGAAAAATTACTGAAGGGGACATGAATGAGCCACTAGCATTCACACGACCAACAATCCTTGTAAGAGCCCCACGTTGTCCTCATATTAAGGCGGCTATCTGTTCTTTACCCTTAACGTCAATGATTTTTATTAATTCAGTTGTACCACAGTAATGCAACTCTCATCTGTGCGTCATCCGCAGAACAAGGTCTCATGCAAAAGTTAGTACTCTACGGTGGCACTACAAGTAGAGGCAGTCGCTGCCAGACGCGTCAACGAGGTGGAGACGTCGGCGTAGACACGCGCTCCCACGTGTTTCCTTATGCCGCCGTAGCCGGAACGTTATTTATGTCTGAGCAGTGCCGCTCAGCCCAGTCTCTATGTAATCAGCGACCACTTGTAATCATCGCCTATGACGACGTTGTATTCTTAACACAAATCCGGATGCGTGCTAAACGAATAGTTTTTCAGAACTTTATGTCAAGCTGTAGACAATTGAACTCCGATGTGAAACTATCACTCTGGAGTGAACGTATGCTAAATGTTACAAGTGTCATCGACAGTATGAAATACATGTCATCTGTGAAGACAATAATTATTACCAAAGATAAGTAACTGCCATTCTCAAATAAATTATTAATAATCTGCTCGGCCTCCTTCTGAAGTAATTCAGACTTTCTACAATGCACCACATCAACATTGTAAATTCTGTTAGCAGTGAATTTGCCTTTCTCATAAACATCTTCCAGAAGATTATGAAAGCCCTCTGTGTTTTCGTTGATGAACCCAAGACGCACGCTGTAGAATATTCGTGTAGGCTTTCTTTCTGACAGTTTAATTCTGTGACGTTTAAGAAAATCTTCTAAAGGGTGCTCAGTGTAATTTCTCTCTGCCAATTGTATAGTCATTCTTCGGAAGAAGTTACGAGTATGCCCAAAAAAAGAAGCTTTAATAGCAAGATAGTACTAAACCAGCTCTCGTTGAAGATCTTTACATGAAGTTGTAGGCCAGCCGCATCTTGTTTTTGCTACTCTCTCAGCTACATCGTACTTTGTCCTCATTAACGCCGTTTTCGGAAGATTGAAGTGGCCACCTTCCAGTCCATCTTCTTTTCAAAACTGCATCAACTGCTTCAGTCATTTTAGACGGGCTCGTCTTTCTGTGATCAATCTTTACCATAACCGGTATCTGCAAAACGATTCCAAGAGAATAAGAGTGTGTACTAAACAGACAGACTTTAAAAATGGAACAATAAGCAAATGGAGTGGGTGCAGTTTACGCAACTATACCTTAAGTTTTGTTAACCCAATAAAATTTTTAATCAAGACATATAGATGAAACAGTTTGATCAAGTTATTAATCCTGCGCGGCGGGTCTCTCCTCGACTGAGAACCTTTGGTGCATTATGAGCAGGGCACTCCAACCAGATCGGAATTTTGGCGATGTAACGCGCCAGTTGGACAAAATTTAGCACCATATCCCTCAGCAGGTCATCCAGCAACTATGTCAGTTAATGCCAAGATGAATAACTGCTTGTATAAGGACGAGATCTTGAACAAGTCATCCATTCTTTCGAATTTCTAATCATTTGTTTCTACATATATATCACACCTAACGATTTCCGCCCCATTCGGATAATTCCTTTGTGGTGCATCGCTTGCTTTTTTTTTGTGTATGTTGGTGTCACTGTGAACATATCGTCAGCTTATTCGGAATCGCGCAAGATACTAGAGAACCTTGGTAGTTGCTACAGAAGCTACTAATTTTTTCCTGAACTCTCTCGACGACGACAATCTCTTTTTTAGTACAATAGCCACCGCCACTTGTACGTTTAACTTTCGTACAGACACATCACATTTATATGGCAGCTATTCCATGTGAAAATCGTAATCTGACCTTCTTAAAACAATACCCGACAGCTAGTAATTGATACAGTAAACATTTGCATATTAGCGATAATGCAGCGCAACAGACTCCCTGAATTGTTGCGCCCGGTAACGCAGCTGCAGAGCCCGTGCGCCTACATTACACAGATTTGTTAAATCCCAAAAATAATAGCTCTAATGCCGCATACGTGGTAACAAAACACACCTCCCACACGTTGTGTAACTGAGGCATTATCCGCCTGTGCGGCGGCTTTCATGTTATTAATTTAATCGAAGCAACTCGTAAATTCAGGGCAGGTGTCCTCTGACATGCTGTGCTACGACTCGATGGTATTTTACAGTAGCTTTACTCCGTAATTGATGCAGTTTTGAACAACCATATGAGCAGTCTCCTACATTCTGTAATTCTTAGCTGCTGACTTCGTCACAATCGAATGGCATGCTATCGTAACCCCTGTGAACGGTAAAACATTACAAGAATGGCAAACCTTCGAGGAAAGGAAAGCGTAAAGCAATTGACACGAAAGCAGAGAAAATTTTGCCACGATAATGCTGCACAGACTACCGTAACGGAATGGACGACAATGCAGACCCTTTCTGTTATTTGGAGGTAGTAGGCAGCGACGTAGTATGCCCTCCGTGTATTTCATAAAGCGAATGCAGGGACGGTTCCTTTGCGAAACAAGCGGCACATTTCATTCTCTATCCTTGTTTATATCTACATACATATTCTGAAAAACACTGTGAATCGCATGTCAATTTTAATGGTGCTTGTTCCCAACTCACTTGTTTATGGAGGCAGGAAGAATAAATGGTTGGACATCTGCGAGGGTCATTTCAAAAGTTCTGCACACTGTAAGATAAGATAGAAGAAAATAATTTATTTTACAAAATGCCGTTACAGTACTTCAGTATAATCTCCATTCTTGCTTCTGGCAGCTTTCCAAAATTTTGGCAACTTCTATATTAGGGATAGATCACCTTCATTCTTGCACTGCCTGGTTATTCTGGTAGCCTCACTGGAAGCTCCGTGAATTGTATCTAAACGTTTTCCACTAAGGAGTTACTACGATTTGGGAAAGAAATCATAGAGTGGTGGGCTTTTTATCAGAATTGTATGGTTGGCAGGGAAGTATTTTCCATCGATATTGTCGAACGTTTCCCCAACTGGTAGGAAAATATGCCTTCTTCTAGTATCGTGCAAAATGAGAATACCAGCTGCAAGCATGTCAGGCCTTCTTAGGCGAAATGTCGGGCGCAAAACATTTTGCAGAAACAACTTGTAGTACGCGTCTGTTACAGACGTCCCCTGCGGGGATCTTATTTGTGGCTGTGACATCATTCATGTCATGCGGGAATATCGTCATCAGTTTCACCTCTGATTGTTGGCGGCTGAATTTTTTCGGACTTGTACAGTCAGAACTTTTCGATTGTGATGACCGAGATTTGAGTTCCAGCTCAAAATCTCATATTCAGGTTTCATCAAGTGCAACAGTCCAGAAACTATTCTCCTTCTGTTCGATAACGTTGAAGCAATTCTTCTGCGATCCTTTTGCGACTTGCTTTCTGCTCTTCATTCAGATCATGCGGAACCTATCTGACAGCAATTTTTCTCCTATTTAACTTTTCAGTTAGTGTTCAGTAAACTAAAGTGACAGGCATTTTGACGTCATATGCAGTATCCTCACATGTTTTCCGTCGATCTTCTCTCAAGATGACATTAACAATAACCTGAACGGTGTAATCTGTTGCAGTTACTGGCATTCCACTTGTTGGGACCTTGACGGGAACGATCAGACCACCGTGATACGGTGCTACGATCCTCTACACCATTCCCACACAGCCTTCTCAAAGCATTGTAAATTTCCGTTGGTTTCAGTCCACGTAGGGATTCGATTTTGACGTAGGAACGCTGGTCACTACATTCAGTCCTATCTGACTCGGTTTCAGCTTCCGTTTTAAAACTGAATTACTCACGACTCAGCTATGCGATCCAGCGAACTCATGTACGACCGTCACGCCTAAAGTCTCGCTCACAACTGACGTGAATTTCAGCTTCATCACGCCACCGTAACGGTCGCATATGCGCAGAGTATAGAACTTTCGAAGTGGTTCTCGTATGAACACGCTGTAATTAGTTTAATCTTGTCTTCGCGATCGCCGGCCGGAGTGGCCGAGCGGTTCTAGGCGCTTCAGTCTGGAACCGCGCGACCGCTGCGGTCGCAGGTTCGAATCCTGCCTCGGGCATGGATGTGTGTGTTGTCCTTAGGTTAGTTAGATTTAAGTAGTTCTAAGTTCTAGGGGACTGATGACCTCAGATGTTAAGTCCCATAGTGTTCAGAGCCAACCTTCGCGATCTCTACGGCAGGTATATATAGAGGGCACAGACAATTACTACATTCCTCGTTTAAAGCTGGCTCTTGAAACTCAGGCGCCCCCCAATTCAGTATTTATTAGCAGTTCCGTGACGCTCTCCCATGGATCAAACAAACGTGCTTCTCTTCTTTGCACACGTTCAATACACACAGTTAGTCCTATTTCATATGGGTCCAAAATGCTTCAATGTTTTAGGATGGGTTGCACGAGTGTTTTGTAAGCAATCTCCCCTGTCGACTGACTGCAATTCCTTAGTATCTGAGAAATGAACCCGCTTTACTTATAAGTGAGCTTATGTAATCATTCCATTTCATATCCCCACAAACTGTCGCACTCAGGTATTTGCATCAGTTGACTGATTCCAATTGTGGCTCACTTATATTGTAGTCTTAGGGTCCTCCGGTTTTTCATTTTGAGAAGTGCACCATTTTACACGTTTGTACAGTCAAAGGAAGTTTCCAGTCTCTGCACGACTTTAAAATCTTATCGAGATCTGACTGAATATTTGTACGGAATATTACAGGCAATACATCTTTAGATACAACTTAATCATCTGCAAAAAGTCTGAAACTGTTATTAACCTTGTCTACCATGTCACTGATATACACTGATCAGCCAGAACATAATGACCAACGACCTGTTATCAATATAAAATCGTCCCGGTGGTAGCAGCCCAACCTGAGACGAGGAATGACTTCTAGTTCGGAGTAGGTATTAAAATTCATGGAGAAGAAATAAAAACTTTGAGGTTCGCCGATGACATTGTAATTCTGTCAGAGACAGCAAAGGACTTGGAAGAGCAGTTGAATGGAATGGACAGTGTCTTGAAAGGAGGATATAAGATGAACATCAACAAAAGCAAAACAAGGATAATGGAATGTAGTCTAATTAAGTCGGGTGATGCTGAGGGAATTAGATTAGGAAATGAGGCACTTAAAGTAGTAAAGGAGTTTTGCTATTTGGGGAGCAAAATAACTGATGATGGTCGAAGTAGAGAGGATATAAAATGTAGGCTGGCAATGGCAAGGAAAGCGTTTCTGAAGAAGAGAAATTTGTTAACATCCAGTATTGATTTAAGTGTCAGGAAGTCATTTCTGAAAGTATTTGTATGGAGTGTAGCCATGTATGGAAGTGAAACATGGACGATAAATAGTTTGGACAAGAAGAGAATAGAAGCTTTCGAAACGTGGTGCTACATAAGAATGCTGAAGATTAGATGGGTAGATCACATAACTAATGAGGAAGTATTGAATAGGATTGGGGAGAAGTTTGTGGCGCAACTTGACCAGAAGAAGGGATCGGTTGGTAGGACATGTTCTGAGGCATCAAGGGATCACCAATTTAGTATTGGAGGGCAGCGTGGAGGGTAAAAATCGTAGAGGGAGACCAACAGATGAATACACTAAGCAGATTCAGAAGGATGTAGGTTGCAGTAGGTACTGGGAGATGAAAAAGCTTGCACAGGATAGTGTAGCATGGAGAGCTGCATCAAACCAGTCTCAGGACTGAAGACCACAACAACAACATATTCCTGTCAATTGTTCCCTTATGCTCTCCCTGAAACTCTGTACAACCTCTGGTTCTTTCAGTTTATCCAAGTCCCATCTCCTTAAATTCCCGCCTTTTTGCGGTTTCTTCAGTTTCAATCTGCAGTTCATAACCAATAAATAGATTGTGGTCAGAATCCACATCTGCCCCTGGAAATGTCTTACAATTTAAAACCTGGTTCCTAAATCTCTGTCTTACCATTATGTAATCTGTCTGATACCTATTAGTATCTCCAGGATTCTTCCAGGTATACAACCTTCTTTCATGATTCTTGAACCAAGTGTTAGCTATGATTAAGTTATGCTCTGTTCAAAATTCTACAAGGCGGCTTCCTCTTTCATTTCTTCCCCCCAATCCATATTCACCTACTATGTTTCCTTCTCTCCCTTTTCCTACTGACGAATTCCAGTCACCCATGACTATTAAATTTTCGTCTCCCTTCACTATCGAAGATAATTGTAATAAATTCAAAACCTAGCTGGTTAATTTTAAGGTGCAATTTTTCGAATGCACCACGTAAAATATGTTTCTATATCGTCATTCCCTGGAAGTTTCCCGCTCTTGCAAGACTGTGTGAAATGCACTACCGCAACGTACCGTCAGGCTTTTCCTTCTATAAATTCTTTGTGAATAGCAAAATATTACAAAAATCTAGCCATTTAGGAATCGCAGACCTATTCGTCTTCTGCCGCGGCTTTTATGAATATTGAAGAAGCTATTACAGGGTTTCCTCCTCCATGTTTCACGAAGTCGGTTTACGGGCGTAGAGCGCCTGCAGCAGGGTTCACCTAGTCGTTCGTCGTAGATTATAACTTCTAGTTACCTAAGTAGGATGTAAATTTTTTAATCTCTCTATTACCTGTATGAATAATGGCGAGGCGCAGTTCTGTACCTTGCAACAAATTATAGAACGTTATTCTGCGTAACTGCCACTTCTCGTAGTAGTAAATGTGCCCTCAACCTGGTCTGATTTTAATATTATCTTACTATTACATGTTAGCAGACTACTCACTTCCTTTGGTGCTGTATAAATACATTTTTCTTAAAAATATCCTAAATTCTCCTCATATCTATACTAAGTTAGTACTCCTTGTGTAATAATCCGGCTCCTCCCGGCGGAGGTTCGAGTACTCCCTCTTGCATGAGTGTGTGTGTTTGTTCTTAAGATAATTTAGGTTACGTAGTGTGTAAGCTTAGGGACTGATGACCTTAGCAGTTAAGTCCCATTAGATTTCACACACATATGAACTTCTTTTTTGTAATAATCACAGTATCGACAGGATGTTAACATCTGCTTTCGTTTTCCCGGATATGTAGAATGATGGGAAAATCTACGTAAGGCATTGAAGACAGCATTAAGATAATGACAGCCAAAGTAATTTACTCATATTTTAAGCTGAATAGACGTGAAAAACGTTCTCAACTGAGAAAACTGTCCAATTCCAATGTAAAATGATTAGTCTGCACTATACCAACTTGAAGTGAGTGAACCTCACTTACCCAGAGGCGGAACGCAAACACTGTACAAGTCAGTCAAGCTTATCAAATGTTCGACTGTTGAAAACGATTTATGCCCGTTACAAATATTATCTACAATGTGTGTTTCGCATCTATAAAGAAATAATTGTTCTTAATGTTTGTACTTTCAACATTGCAGCCCACTCAGCAATGGTAATAATCCAATATATAAGAAACTATCAGCCTCGATTGCGGTAATGAAACCAACCTTTACCTAGGTTTCAGCCGAAATAATTGAGCCTTCTTCAGAAGATATACCTGAATCTATAATTTGTCTAAGAGGGCATCGCCTAGAAATAAAACTAAAACAGCCTGAATAGGCGTAGTCACATTTTAAAAATGCGATACTTAAGTACTAAGTCAACACCAAGACTTGACTTAACTTCTGGCGTGCGACTCGTCTCCATGGACGCCGTGAAGTGGGCCTCGGAAGCTTACGTGAGAATTAGTTTCACGTGAGTTCCCGAGGCCCTCCGTCTGCCACGATTCGCTCAACAAACACTTTCGTCCGCATTCTGATGTGACTTAGCGGATGATGATTTTTCGGTTTCCCTTACGGGATATAAAATTTCGATACGGTGCCTCTTGAAAAACCAAACACTTCAGCTACCATAGTTAAGGAAACACCCACTATACGAGAACCTACAATTTTTCCATGTTCCAATTCACTTGACTCCGACGTAACGGATTCACAATTACACCGAACACTGTTCTGCACAAGACTGACACCTGCGACGTAGTGAGGACAATGCACTAGTGCCTTTCATGGTCAGATACTACACCACGAACTGCAGGTTCGGCTGGCATCCGCGTTTATGCTCAAACACGCATTTTTCACGGTGTTTCCATATTTTTGTCCAACCGTTGCAAGTAGTAAGGAGAGTAAGAAACTTGAATCACGCACCTTAACATTGTTTATTGGAGAGATACTGTTAAGCCATGAAACTAAATTCTAAAACCGATTACTCAGTTTTCCTTATTTCATTGTCCGAAATGATACTCTTTTATTGCATTTCTCTCTTTGCTTTTTGGGCTTTGTTTCAAACTGTATGAATTTACGCACTTCTCACACAAAAATTTTAAAAAAAACGTACATTTACAGTTATCCCTCCATAACTTAATATTTTACAATAATAATGATCTACAAACAACGAGAAATGCTATTTTAAAATCTGGATACAGGTTATCCCGCTTTCATGCAAAGCGTATTATTTTCCCATGTCTGCTTCGGCGTGGTTTTGTACCATCACCTGTTTCTTTCGTGGGCTGTAAAAAGAGATGTGAATTGTCTACTTAGATTCTTTTCTATAGAGTTTTTTCTCTGCACACAACGTATTACCTGAATCCTTATAAAAGTTATTAGACAGCGAACCGACAGACATACTCACACCATAGTAGTTTATACTAACGAGAATGATATGAAATTTAGCGGCAGTGTCATAGTCCTTGAGTCTATTATTTACGTCATTTTATGAAGGTATCCTTAGCATCAGATAAACGCTTACGTTTGAATCCCACTGTGTCAAACTTAAGAGATACACCGCTGTTCCATTAGCTGCAAGCAGACGCTACTAATAGAAGTGGTGATCTTGGCATTATTGACCCATTGGTGAGGGGCGGAGGAGGGTGTTAAATCGAGAGGGGAGGGGGAAGGGGGGAGAGACACAGGAGCAAACGGCAACAGTATTGGATTACACCGGTTCCCTGCGCGTTGTCATATCGGTATCAAACCCTGTTAATCAATCAGTGAAGGAGATTACGGGTCCTTGTGCTAAATCCGTTGCGTGGCACAAAGGCGGCTTCTGGTAGGTGGAGCACCAGCTGCTGCTTCGTGTTAGCCGGCAGCCATTGTGCGTCTATTGCATATTAAAGGGAACTCTGCTCCAGTGCTTCCACAGCACTTTTATTTCATACTCGTAGAGCCATCATCTGACCCTGCTGTCACAAGCGCAGCATGTGTAGTACGTACATTTCATTATCATCACCATCAGATGAGGTTCTTTCTGTACCCAGTGGCTGGACGCGGTGGTATTCAGAAGCGGCAAGAATAGCTATTTGGCTTCAGTCCTTTGACAAAATCGTGTAGATAACTTTCGGAAAATGTTAAATGTTTGTATGCTACCATCTTTGTCGCATAGTAGTGCTCGAGCAGTTTTTAGTATAGTGCACGCACTTTTTCTTGACCCATTGAAGAACTTGTAGGGATCCGAAAGCTTCTCCGAAAGTGAAAGTGATGTACAAAAGGAAAGAAGGTGTGATTATTTCAATTAATCGAAAATGAACTCGTCCCCTGCATATTCCTGTTCAGTGTTCGTACATATTCCTCCAAGACGGCTACTGGGTGCAGTGCACTACAACATTGGTTGATAGCAAATGTTGATAGTGACTGCAAAAAAATACTATCGGTCCGAGGGTTACCGACTTCTGCCATTGGTGAGTACGAGGTCCTCGTCCGCTTATTGTGCATGAGTTTGGGGGGGGGGGGGGGAGGGAGGATGTGGTGGGAGAGCTGCACAGTGGCCAGAAACCAGGCACTCACTTGTCGGAATAGATAATTTGGTACTGGCACAGACTCGCAGTGGGGTGACAAACATCATGGAACAGCGGTATGCACTTATACAGATGGCGGTAATATCGTGTACACAAGGTATAAAAGGCCAGTGCATTGGTCGAGCTGTCATTTGAAGTCAGCTGATTCATGTGAAAAGGCTTACGACTTCGTTAAGGCCGCCCAGCGAGAATTAACAGACTTTGGACGCGGAATGGTAGTTGGAACTAGACGCATGGGATGTTTCATTTCGGAAATCGTTAGGCAATTCAATATTCCGAGATACACAGTGTCAAGACTGTACCGAGAACACCA
Source organism: Schistocerca americana (assembly GCF_021461395.2). Classification (NCBI taxonomy): domain Eukaryota; kingdom Metazoa; phylum Arthropoda; class Insecta; order Orthoptera; family Acrididae; genus Schistocerca; species Schistocerca americana. The sequence goes on along the minus strand of NC_060123.1, from coordinate 236,519,339 downwards.
AATTTCAGGCATTAACTCTCGCCATGGACAACGCAGTGGCCGGTGGCTTTCACTTAACAACCTAGAGCGGTGGCGTTCGCGTAGAGTTGTCAGTGCTAACATGCAAGCAACACTGCATCAAGTAATCGTGGAAATCAGTTGGGGACGTACGACGAACTTATCCATTAGGAGAGTGCGGCGAAATTTGGCGTTGATGGTACATGGCAACAGACGACCGAGGCGATTGCCTTTGTTAACAGCACGACATCACCTGCAGCGCCTTTCTCTGGTTCGTGACCATATTGGTTGAACATTAGACTACTGGAGCACCGTCGCTTGGTCGGACGAGTCCCGATTTCAGTTGGTAAGAACTGATGATAGGACTCGAGTGTGGTGCAGACCCCACAAAGCCATGGAAAAAATGTTCAAAATGTGTGTGAAATCTTATGGGACTAAACTGCTAAGGTCATCAGTCCCTAAGCTTACACACTACTTAACCTAAATTATCCGAAGGGCAAACACACACATCCATGCCCGAGGGAGGACTCGAACCTCCGCCGGGACCAGCCGCACAGTCCATGACTGCAACACCTGAGACCGCTCGGATAATCCCGCTCGGCGCCATGGACCCAACTTATCATCGAGGCACTGTCCAAGCTGATGGTGGCACGGTAATGGTATGGGCTGTGTTTACATGGAATGAGCCTCTGGATTTTCGGCTACTTGGAGACCATTTGCAGCTATTCATGGACGTCATGTTCCCAAAGAACGATAGAATTTTTTTGGATACCAATGCACCATATCATCAGGCCACAGTTTTTCATAATTGGTTCGAATAACATTCTAGACTATTCGAGAGAATGGTTTGGGTACCCAGATCCCTCGACATGAATCCCATCAAACAGTTATGGGCCATGATCGAGAGGTCAGTTCGTGCACAAAATCCTGCACCGGCAACACTTATGCAGTTATGGACGGCTATATCTATCTACATCTACATCTACATTTATACTCCGTGAGCTACCCAACGGTGTGTGGCGGAGGGCACTTTACGTGCTACTGTCATTACCTCCCTCTCCTGTTCCAGTCGCGTATGGTTCGCGGGAAGAACGACTGCCGGAAAGCCTCCGTGCGCGCTCGAATCTCTCTAATTTTACATTCGTGATCTCCTCGGGAGGTATAAGTATGAGGAAGCAATATGCTTGATACCTCATCCAGAAACGCACCCTCTCGAAACCTGGACAGCAAGCTACACCGCGATGCAGAGCGACTCTCTTGCGAAGTCTGCCACTTGAGTTTGCTAAATATCTCCGTAGCGCTATCACGCTTACCAAATAACCCTATGACGAAACGCGCCGCTCTTCTTTGGATCTTCTCTATCTCCTCTGCCAACCCGACCTGGTACGGATGCCACACTGATGAGCAATACTCAAGTACAGTTCGAATGAGTGTTTTGTAAGCCACCACACCCGCCTTACCAACAGTTAATTTTATATGATCATTCCACTTCATATCGTTCCGCACGCATACTCCCAGATATTTTACAGAAGTAACTGCTACCAGTGTTTGTTCCACTATCATATAATCACACAATAAAGGATCCTTCTTTCTATGTATTCGCAATACATTACATTTGTCTGTGTTAAGGGTCAGTTGCCACTCCCTGCACCAAGTGCCCATCCGCTGCAGATCTTCCTGCATTTCGCTGCAATTTTCTAATGCTGCAACTTCTTTGTATACTACAGCATCATCCGCGAAAAGCCGCATAGGTGCAGCATGACTCAATACTCCTGCAGGGGACGTCCAACGGCGTATTGAGTCCATGCCACGTCAGACTGCTGCACTACGCCTGGCAGTATGTGGTCCGACACGATATTAGGAGGTGTCCTACGACTTTTGTCACCTCGGTGTAGATTTTCATACAACCACATTAACATAAATTACTAGCTGTAGAACACTCATACATTAACACAAGACATACCACTCAAGTGTCAGCTGAATTTTCACGATGCGTGTACGAGATCTTACAATTTTCAGTGTGGTAATGATTGTAGACGACCAGGAACAATAACAACACAGACGAATCAACAACTTTGTCTGCAAATATATAAGTAAACTAAACAAATATAATGTCAGAATATACCCGATATTTTACTATGAAATAGACATATTCATAGACTGAAAGATTAGAGACATTATTCGTCTGATTGGCTCATACTGACTTAATCTTCATGGATGAAACGCATGTGGAAAATTAAAAACTACTTTTATTTACAAATTAATACAGTATTCGATATAAGTGCGTAGGTGCTCACGAGCTATGTCAATTTGAATACAATCGATACATAATGTGTGTGTTAACTGTGCTCCTGATGGAATGCTCTTTGATCAGAGCTGTATTGAAATTTTTAACCCCTATAATCCCAAAAGAGCGTTAAACTTAAGCAGAACAGTTTCGTGTATAATGACTGCAATAGAAACAGTTGATACATAATTTAAATAATCGGCTATCGTTTACTGAAGCATAGTCGATAAAACATCTTTATTACACACAACTCAATACTGCTCATTGCTTGCTGATTCCGTGTATATTATACAATCCTTCTGAAATTGTATTAACATATTCCTGTAAGAAATCTATATTTCAGATCTTGAAACCATATAAATTCAGTACCCAGTGCTTCATGGGGAAACCTACTCGTTCGGCTAATTACAATATTGTACCATGTATTGAAAAGGAACATTTTACACAATAACAAAATTCAGTTAAAAGATGTTTCAGAACTGAAGTTCATACACTAATGTTAGAGGACAAAAGATAATATTTTAAACATTTAGTTGGATCTCAAGTGAATTAATATTAATGAAATATCAATCCCAATATCAAAATCTCTGTGAATTTGGAAATATGGATGTCTCACAAAATTGAAGATCAGTTTTGGAATTAACACAGCAACTGCTTTAAGGTAAGACATTTACTCATCTTTTCACAGCCATTCGAAAGTTAGTTAAAATAACATATATTTCATTTTGCTAAAATGGTAGATCGAGTAGTGGAAGGAATAACTGACTCAAATATTGTTCCCACCACATTTGTTTACATTCCAGCTAACTTAATATACAAATTACTATCTCTTTTATGTTGAAAGTATTATAAATTAAAATAGTGCTTGCCACAAGGCAACTTAATTACCATGCGAAGTACATATTTGTATTCAGTTTTGTAATCTCAAATCCCTTAATGTCCTGGGAAGATGCAAGTCTGTATATCTACTTCTAAGTGACGCCACAGGCCGTTTTAACTGGGTTGACTGACTGAGCATTTGATTGTTTATAGACTTAAAAGTATCAGATAACGCCCCACAACCCCTCCCGGTCTCTGATTGATATGATACAAAACAGTACTTACAATTTTGCTGGAGATTTATAATTATATTAACATCTCTATTTCTAGAAAAGTACCAGATTTTGTAATATTATCTCTAAGATATTGAATCGTAAAAAACCGATTGAAATAATATTCTTCTAAGTGCATACTTAAGTGAGTTGTCGCACATACTATAACTACAATTCAGTCTTACTGTCATTTTGAATATTTTAAACCACCATTTTTAAGTATACATATCGTCCTGTTTTGAGTGAAATATAGCCGTGAATACAATCACACATTAAGGTCACAATGAAACAACTGAGAATTCCTAATTATTTCATTAATCTAATATGTATGAAAAATTGTAATTGGTTATTTTACTGTGGTTTTATTTTGTCTATTTTGAGTTATAAATAGTACAGCTAATTAGTACCCTACTTTTCTTGTGCAGTTTGGCATCATCATTCATATTTATGATTTTCAAATTATATTATTATAAATTAATTTCTCACGATTTTGACATCAGGATCTACTAATCATTATTCTACAAACGACGTGATTTTCAAATGTGTATAGCGAGCAAAAATGCCCCAGAGGTTTACAGCATATTATAATATTACTTAAAATCTTAAGAAATATATATTTAAAAATAGATGTAATAGTAAGGCACTCTGCGGTCTAGCATAGGCCAGTTTATAAAAGGACTGCGTTGAGACTGCATTGGAGCAGACATGTTGTTTAAAGAATGTGAAAACATGTGTGCCACCATCGAGCGCCATTTCAAGTAGGTAACGCAGAAACGTAGTTCATACCCCAATCACGTGTTTATGTTTTGATCTCTTGGCAGTCGTCTGCGTTTAAAATGTTCTATGATTATGTATTTCACTAAACATAAAATTTAATTGACTATAAAGCCAAATAAGCTAGATACAATATTCTTTACTTCGTTCACTCAACAGGATAAGTGCTGGCGCACATTCCAAGTTAAGTAATTACGCAAAATTGCAAAACTTTGTGACAGAGTGCTGTATAATTTGCTGACAAATGTTTACGGATGTGCTCAGAAAATTAAAGGTTCATATTTAAGATTTTTTCTCCGTCTTTTGTTCGCTGAATGGATGACGCTGATAATTATAAACTAATTCGTGTTATCAACCAAGAACTTCATAAGGCAATTGATGTGCCTCTGTAAGAATGTACAGCTTGTAGAATACATGTAACCCAGTCCTTGTAGATGAACGTCTTGTATGGTCTGGATGATTCACTTTTGTGATTAAAAATATATATATTGTTTCTACTTAAAATCGGTGACCGCAAAAAGAAACCGTTCAGCGACAAGGAATGAAAGTTTGCTAATGAAACAAATTTCACTGATTCACTGGTGCTGACGCTGAACAGTATTCTACTTGTAAAGGTTCCTTCAGTTAGCTTCTGTTTGAGGTCGCGAATATGCACTGTGCACGAGACCATGTCATCTGCCCTAACAGCCTGAAATCTGATATCTTCCGATCCCGGTGCATAATAAGAGAGCTAGACAGAAAGAATGGACTTCACAATCGCGTCACTAGCAAGGTCATTAGAGACGATGTTAGAGAGCCTAATGCCAGCACAGGAGTAATTTTAAGACATGGTAGGTATTACATATGAACAGCGGAAAAATGTTCCTGTCGGAGCGCATAAATGTGAATATGTTCCTGTTTATTTAAAAGACTCCGACCGAAAAGTGAGGTATCGTTGGCTTTCACCCTCCTCCACATTCCCCTTCTCTTTATTCGTCTCCCACTGGCACCGTCTCCTTCGCTCTTTTCCTAGCACTGTCTGTCACTATCAACTATATTCCACTGCCACTGTGTCCCTGTCTCTCTCACACTACCATTCTCTCTTTCGCTGTTTCTAAAACATAACCACTATCTACTATGGCCCATTATTTATTACTTTTCAGTCTCTTCGCCACTGCCACTGTCTCTCACATAAAAAAGCGAGAATATGCTGGCATGCCAAAATTTTTGGGAAAATTTTTAAAGGTGCTGAGGAAGGTAGAATGAGGCAGCTGATACCCCACTTTCCAGTCAGAGTATTTTAAATAAACAGGAACACATTCACGTTTTTTGTGCTCCAACAGGAATACTTTCCACTGGTTCTCTTCTGTGCCCTGCTGCAGCAGGGCATGTAACTCATATGAATAGAAATGTATTGACCAGTGAAATTTAGATAGCTTACTTCTGTGAAACTGAAATATCGCAAAACTAATTTTACACCTCAAACCCGATTTTACATGCAAAAAAATTTTACATGTGCTTCAATATTACAACGTGGGGTCCCCAGACGATAACGGAGACACTTTTCAGCCTATTTCTCAGTGCTACGTCATTTTATTAACGACATTTTCGCCTCTCATCGGATTTTAAGTGCGTGCTTTAGGTGAATGTGTGGGTTAACTTCGAACTTCTGTATCTCGGAAACAGATAATGATATGACGAACATTTTTAAGGTTGATAGAGATCGGGATCTTAGGAATACATCGTAAAAACTACAGCCATTTGCTGTGTATAGCAGTCTCGGAATCTGCGGTTTTATTTTGGTACCCAAAAAAAAGTTTTTGGTGCGTTTCTAGATAACAGCTGAATATTTTTAAAAACAGGTAAGATGGTTTTTGCAGATAAATGCCTGGAGAAGCTAAATTTTGAGTGATTTTCTGCGTTTATTAATTAATTAGATTTCGCCTGATACCGGATTTTACATGCAGAAGTAGGGTATCTTGGAAACGGATAAAGATATCAAGAAAATATTCAAAGTTTTTCGAGATCAGGATCTTTAGAATGTTTCGTAAAAATTTCAGCTATTTGGTGACCCTATCCGTCTTGGAATCCTCGGCTGGATTTTGACACGCTGGTGACGGCGAAAATAAAGTAAAAAAATCCTTTTGTGGGACTCTGCGAGGAGCAGCCATGAACTAATGGTGCTTCGATAAATCCCATCAGGCCTAAAGCCCATCGTAGATCACACACAAAAAAAAAAAAAAAAAACAAAAAAAAAACGATTGAGTCCATTTGCTTAAACAGGAGGAAGTGTGTAATATTAATACTTGGGCTCTGTACTGTACGATAGTGACACTAAGACGACCCTTCTTTTTGATACACAAATTGTCCCTAGCGAAAGGGATATCCAAAACACTTGACCCTACCTTTCTATTACCGATAAAACCCGAGGTATGAGCACCGGAAAATCCCGTTTTTATGCGCAGCGCTTTGGAACATATTAGGTACGCATATAAATAGCAATTAAATATCTGCCTATTGGCAATGAACCAAGAGTTTATTCTCTAGAGCATTTTTGTCTAAACCATGACCTGAATTACCGTCCAAGGGCTTCCTACCCCGCGGCTGTGCACGATCTCACATCTCCATTAACGGATACCACTATTCACAAAGCGCAATCAAGGGACCGAGGGTTGCCCTCCCTACCGTACGGAGCGCTTGCACGGCTGCGTCATACGGTTAGGACTAGCCGGTAGTGAATCCACGCCCTCGGTTACTCTCCCCTAATCGGGCAGCCTGTCGAGTACCGGCGCGGAACTACGCCCTCCCACTCGCCTGCGGCATCCGATATCTGTGGCGCGCGGCCGTTCGTTCGTGTTACACGGGCTTAATAAGTGTCCAGATAGGTCGCGCCCAACTCGGGCCAAGTTGCGCTCGACCCGGCGTGCTCAGGTATCAGAGCGCGCACGCCCGGCTGCTAGCTGGCTGCTGCTGCCGCCCTGGGGCGAGAATTCCGGTCGCCTAATCGGCGCATCGTCAGACACGTGGCCAGGCCGGTGCACGCGCAGCGGCCACCGTACATAAATACCGCCCCTAATTGCACACTTAAGTGCGAACTGGGTCGCGCACTGTAATCTAACTCAACGCGGTATCCGCTACACCGTTTCCTTTTGCCGTATTCGCCACTTACCTGCGATTTACTTCGTTTGCTTTGTTCATAAAGAAGTCCACTGGAAATGCTCCGAATTCTTCTTGCATTAGGTTGGTGCTTAAGTTCGTAGGGTTTTTCTTTTGCATCTCGGTATTCCGGTAACTACGGATTGTCTATCGACTGTTATTTTTCATTTGTAGTTCACGGTTGCTATTTGAGTTTACATATTGACATTTTGTCATTTGGAGGTAGTGAGTGGAGCTGTGCACGCTAGAAAACGGAATGCCAAGTGGAGAAACCGGATCATTTACGACGTGTTCTTCTGTTTGAGTTCAGTTGAGGGGTGACGGCAGCGGAGGTAGCCAGGAACATCTGTGCCGTGTATGGGACTAACGGCATTGGACGAAGCACAGCAACCATTACAACTTAAAGTCGCGGTTTCATTGTGAACAATTATTTTGTGTAGTTTTATCAGAGATTCGTGGCAGTCGGTGTCTTGCCTAGGACTAAAATTACATAGAAAAACTAATTCGTAAAACGAAAAACAAGAAATGCAGTAGGTATCGAGGCAGTGTTTGTATCGCATGACCAAACCGAAAAATAAATAAATAAACCAACAGTTCGCGCGTGGCGGAAGATAAAGACAGTGAGTGACAGAAGGCGTTTTGGCCTAACTTTCAGAACGAGAATTGGTTTCGGCACTGTCGACGTGCCTGAAGACGGCGACTGGGAGAGGGCATAGTGTGTCTGTCTGTAGCTGCCTTTTATATCCCCGCAGATAATAAAAAAATTAAAGGACCCCTATGTGTACTTGAGTACTGTCACCTCCAACAACATTTTTTCGATATCTTTAACCGACAACAGAATAATGGGTATGGCCATGTTACGTATGACGTGCAATGTATTTTGATTGGCCACTGACAGTGAAGAAATTGTCTTCCAAACGGTTTTTCTTTTCTTTTGTTTTTCTTTCTCTCACGTGATTATGACTCGTATAGCTCATAATCCATCATCACAAATGTAATGTTTAACGCATCATCATAAACATAAAAATACGGTAAAATATCTTGAAGATAACCTCCTCTTCCAGTGAAATGGTATATAAAAGACGATTTATTCTCAAGTCTTTCAAGCAGAAGAGTACGGTGAATGTCAGTAAACAGCTGCCGATGGTGACCAGACGTTGCACGAGATGGATTGTGTCGTTTTATCTGTTCGTGCAGTGGAAGAAGATGTGACTGCCATCCTGTTCTTCACCACATTCGCACAATAGGGATGCGACCAGACCAGTACCATGAGTGTTACACGCCTTATAATGTTCATGAACCGTCAGTTTTTCGTCACTTTTTCGTTTTCCGTTGTTTCTTAGTTGACTTAATTTTCATGGAGGTATGTTCCGTCTGTGCAACTAAATGAAATGCAGTTGCCAAATCGTTTCACTTCTTTTAGTTATGAAGTATCTTCATACATACGATAAATATATTATGTAGCAGTTACAATACGTTACTATGTTAAATTTTGTCATGTTTTTCTCTCGTTTTTCAGATTACAAACAACTTCTATAGCATAAATTTCGTGGTGTTAAATTACCGTTTGGAGTTACTTACGATATCCAGTGTTGTTAGACCGTATGTGTGGTCCTTTAGATGTGTTAATCCTCTCGTCATGCTCCAGCTGGCCGATTCCCGGCGTTTTTTTACCACAACTTATTATAACACATCACTACATATACCGGAGTATCGATTTTTCTCGTCCCAGAAGCTAGGAACCAGCACTGGGTTCACTTGGCAGAATCTTTGCCTTTGTATTTGGAACTCTCATGCCTTTCTGTGTTCCACTTCTCTCTGATGGTTGATTTAATAATGTGTACGAGAGCTGTAGCTGATAATTACGTGCGTTCCGTCGCTCCGTCGTAGACAGCTGCTTCGGCTAGCTTTTTTTGCTGTTACATTCACAAAGTTCTGATGCATTTAATGAACGTAATCGAGAAAACCCTCAAATACTGCTACTATTTTTATAAATCAACATCATAGCTGACAAATTTCACTTAGCAGTATGTACCAAAGAAAAAGCGTTTATTAGGAGAATAACGTTCAAGAAGTTGCGTTCCTACGCTCTGATGTAATTAATGAATGAAATTTAGAAAACTACCAACTTTGGCTACTATCTTTGTGAATCGCCCTTCACCTAACTGATAAATTTAAAATACAACATGTACGAATATTAAAAAAAGGTTTTGAACTCATGATGGCCTCCATACAATAGAATAATGGTCACAGCATACTCGATGAAACACAGAGAGCCTAAATTTGAGTTCATGTAGACTGTGCCTTGAGAATAGTAACGATCGGCTGTTTATATTGGACGCACCGTATCTGACAATGCTTTCTAGTGTAAACCGTTAACTGTTGTATCCTCGTCCTGGTACCCTGGTCCTGATGTTGCCTGGTTCCGTGAGTCACATTAGGCGAATCGCTTTTAAGGCAGTTTTGAAAATAGAATTATGAATATTGGTATTTGTTTTCTCGGTCAGAAATAAAAAATACTTGCTTCAGCATTTTTCGAAATTCAATCCCTAAGAGGATGAAATAGAGCATGTAATATTTTATGAAAATATTTCAGTATGAAAGTGTTTGTAAAGCTAAATCTACGAAAATTAGAATTCTGCGTCTCAATTAGAAGTAAAAAATTACGTGTTTCAGTGTGTTTGGAAGTTCAGCTTCTGAGGGGTTGACTCATCATTGCCCACCCCAAACCGCTAAGGATAGAAACTTGAAATTTGGAGAGGGCGTTGTTCTGTAGGCGTCGTTTAGTAAGTGGCTGTTCGAAATTCCATCCTCAAGGGGTTGAAGTAGGGTATGGAAGTTTCTCGAAAATATGACGCTATTAAGATAATTTTGAAGCTAGAACTACGAAAATTGGTATTTGACTTCTCAGTCAGAAGTAAAAAAATTTTACTTCACCATTTTTGGAAATTCAACCACTAAGGGAGTGAAACAGTGGGTGAAAGTTTATTTTGAAAATAATTCATTATTAAAGTACTACTAAAACATTTTTAAAACTACGTCTATTAGAACTGGTATTTGACTTCTCCGTTGGAAATTTAAAAAAATGTACATATCTCAGCGTTTTTGGAAATTCAGCCCTTAGGGGAGTAAGATATGCTACGAAATTTTTTAAAAAAGTATTTCGCTATAATAAAACATAATTACAGCTAAAACTATGTAAATTGATATTTGACTTCTGCAGAAATATCTGTTAGAGGTTAAAGGTGTTATGGAAGGCTCATCATAAGAACTGAAAAAGCAGGATTAACAAAGAATTCTGACTCCAGCTACCAGAATAGCTTTTTGGCCAGTCGTGCATTCGGGAAAGACAGTACTTTTATGGCCTTAATTAGCGTGAAAGTTTAGAAGATGCTATTTGTGAGCAACGTAAAAATTCGATTAAAGAAAACAGAATTAAAATCTGGGTACGCCTTATAGTCTACGCGATCGAAGCAGCGAACACTAATGGGTCTAAGTCGAAGGTTCTAGCCAAACTGGCACGTGGACTGAGTAAAGCTTTTTTCATGTTAACTTCACCTGTGAAGTATTTGTTGTTGCAACTAATACACAACATGTTACGAGTATATTCTCCTTTTATAGGTGAATATCAATATTTGCTCGGGTTTACACGTAATTGTCATCCATGCTGTATTTTTGTATCTTCTTCATGGCAGCTGATACTTTAGAGGTATTCCTAAAAATAGCACCAAAACAAATTCTGTGGGACGCAATTTTATCATGGAGAAGATAGTGCATACACTTACTGTCCATTAAGTATCACAAAGTGTTTACAAAAGTGGTGTAACGGTTTATGGTTGGCTTGACGACTCTCGGAGAAATCCATCGTAGAAATAACTTGTACCATCATCTGTACGCCCGACTAGCATCGAATGAGCAAGAATTGAGTGGAAACGAATTACAGCATTACAAACATAATGCAATTTCACTTACAGTAATTTTAATTTGTTACCTCTTTGTTGCTGCTTCTCCGTCCGCGGCGTTACATCCAGAATCCGACGATTCTGTTTCTATGTCAGTACCCAGTACCCACAGAGACAAGCGTGTGAAGTCGTGGGAATTGTATGAGTGGTTAAACTGCAGATGTTATGCATTTATAACCCGTAGAAAACGCTGTCGTTAATTTATGCGGTAGTTGGCACCATATTCAGAGCCGTAATTTGGGTGTTACCTCTGCGGCGCGATTTGTTAAAACGCACTTAACTGCGACGTCGACAAATGATTATGTGCGTGACGACAGCGGCGTTTGAGTTTAATCGCTCGCATGTATTTGTCAGAATTAGAGCTGTTTGCGTATGACGCGAGCACTGGCCCACATCAAACAGACCCTTTATTTTCGGGCACTGTAATTCGCGAATAGCCTAGTTTACAGCTGCCGACGAGTGACCAGCCGTTTTAAGCAGTCGCGGGGCGCTTCAACCAGAGTGCCGTGTACTTCTTTGTGTTTTATTCTTACGCCGTGATGCAGATCAATACTGAGGTAGCCACTATCTTACGTATTTCTTTTCAGAATATTATAGGTACATTTTCTCATGCGATTGTTCCGATATACACTGAAATAACAAAAGTCACAGCAAAGCGACATGCACATATACAGATGGAGCACCGCATATACAGAGCCGGCCGTGGTGGTCGCGCGGTTCTAGGCGCCTCAGCCTGGAACCGCGCGACCGCTACGGTCGCAGGTTCGAATCCTCCCTAGGGCATGGATGTGTGTGATGTCCTTAGGTTAGTTAGGTTTAAGTAGTTCTAAGTTCTAGGGGACTGATGACCTCAGATATTAAGTTCCATAGTGCTCAGAGCCATTTGAACCATTTTTGAACCATATACTGTGTATAAAAGGGAAGTGCATTGACGGAGTTGTCATTTGCACTTAGGTGATTAATGTGAAACGGTTTCCGACATTATTGTGACCGCAATCGTTAGGGAATTCAATATTCCCCTAACCGAAGTGTCGAGAGTATTCCGAATATGCCAGATTTCAGGCGTTACCTCTCACCACGGACAACGCAGTGGCCGACGGCCTTCACGTAACGACCGAGAGCAGCTGCGTTTGCATTGAGCTTTTAGTGGTGACAGACAAGCAACACTGCGTGAAATAGTCGCAGAAATTAATGAGGGACGTAGGATGGACGTATCTGTTAGGACAGTGCGACGAAATTTGACGTTAATGGGCTGTGGAAGCAGACGAACGAAGCGAGTGCCTTTGCTAATAGCACGACATCGCCTGCAGCGGCTTTACTGGATTCGTGACCATGTAGGTTGGATCCCAGACGACTGGAGAAACATGATCTGGTCAGATGAGTCCTGATTTCAGTTGGTAAAAGCTTATGGTAGGGTCCGAGTGTGCTACAGATCACACGAAACCATGGACTCAAGTTACCAATAAGGCACTGTGTAGGCTAGTGGTGGTTATGTAATGGTGTAGGTTGTGTCTACATGATATGGACTGGGTCCTCTGGTCCAGCTGAACCTGACATTGACTCTAATAGTTATGTTCGGCTCTTTGGAGACCATTTGCAGCTAATCATTTAGTTCAAGTTTCCCAAACACTACTGGCCATTAAAAATGCTACACCACGAGGATGACGTGCTACAGATGTGAAATTTAGCCGACAGGGAGAAGATGCTGTGATATGCAAATGATTAGCTTTTCAGAGCATTCACACAAGGTTGGCGCCGGTGGCGACACCTACAACGTGCTGACATGAGGAAAGTTTCCAACCGATTTCTCATATATAAATAGCAGTTGACCGGCGTTGCCTGGTGAAATGTTGTTGTAATGCCTCGTGTAAGGAGGAGAAATGCGAACCATCACGTTTCCGACTTTGATAAAGGTCGGATTGTAGCCTATCGCGAATGCGGTTTATCGTATCGCGACATTGCTGCTCGCGTTGGTCGAGATCCAATGACTCTTAGGAGAATATGGAATCGGTGGGCTAAGAGGGTAATACGGAACGCCGTGCTGGATCCCAACGGCCTCGTATCACTATCAGATGAGATGACAGGCATCTTATCCGCATAGCTGTAACGGATCGTGCAGCCACATCTTGATCCCTGAGTCAACAGATGGGAACGTTTCGAAGACAACAACCATCGGCACGAACAGTTCGACGACGTTTGCAGCAGCAGGGACTATCAGCTCGGAGACTATGGCAGTGGTTACCCTTGACGCTGCATCACAGACAGGAGCGCCTGCGATGGTGTGATCAACGACGAACCTGGGTCCACGAATGGCAAAATGTCAATCGTGGGGTGCCATTGGTTACACATCTCGGTCACCTCTTGTTCGCATTGACGCCACTTTGAACAGTGGACGTTACATTTCAGATGTGTTACGAGCCGTGGCTCTATCCTTCATTCGATCCCTGCGAAACCCTACATTTCAGCACGATAATGCAAGACCGCATGTTGCAGGTCCTGTACGGGCCTCTCTGGATACAGAAAATGTTCGACTGCTGCCTCGACCAGCACATTCTCCAGATCTATCACCAATTGAAAACGTCTAGGCAATGGGGGCCGAGCAACTGGCTCGTCACAATACGCTAGTCACTACTCTTGATGAACTGTGGTATCGTGTTGAAGCTGCATGGGCAGCTGTACCTGTACACACCATCCAAGCTCTGTTTGACTCAATGCCCAGGCGTATCAAGGCCGTTATTACAACCAGAGGTAGTTGTTCTGGGTACTGATTTCTCAGGATCTATGCACCCAAATTGCGTGAAAATGTAATCATATGTCAGTTCTAGTATAATATATTTGTCCAATGAATACCCGTTTATCATCTGCATTTCTTCTTGGTGTAGCAATTTTAATGGGCAGTAGTGTTTACTGACATTTCGAGCGAATATGGTCAGCCTTATCGCCCGACATGAATCCCTTCGAACATATATGGGACATAATCGAGAAGTCAGTTCGCGCACAAAATTCTTCACCAGCAATAATTTCGCATTATGGACGGCTATTGAGGCAGCATGGCTCAATGTTTCTGCAGGGGACTTCCAACTACTCGTTGCGTCCATGCCATGTCAAGTTGCTGCCCTACGCTTGGGAAAAGGTGTTCCGACACGATATTAGAAGTTATCCCATGACTTTCGTCACCTCAATGAAAAGGTACCGTTATTTTGGTGATTTCAGGTGAATTTTGTTCTGGAAGTAAGTATCAGTTACTACGTGTTCTCGTGGCATACTTTGAGGAAGACGGCATGTTTAGTTGAAACAGCATACGAGTCTACAGCTCTTGCCTCTGCACACTTTAGCTTGGTGCTTCCATCTGGCCGCGTATTGCCAATCTGAAGGATAGAAATAATAATTTAGACAGTGAAGATCGGTAATATATTTTAAAGGACAATCTGGAATTAATTGCGTGACAGAATATTCAATAATCATTCATATATCTCCGAGAACCAAATTTTGGGTACTCGCAAACTTTTATTCTAATGTTCCTAAGTATTCAGCAGCTGAAGTACCTCTACTCGAGTTCTGTTACAGTGAGAGTCTGTAAAATGGTCCACGAGGAAAATCACTTCGTTGTTGTTGTTATCGGTGATATGCAATAAATAACCGCTACGCCCACGAGTGCAAGTTCTAGAAAGAGGATAGACCGTACTAAACGTCGTTTTCTAACCGAGTAGTAATAATCCAACTGCTCCTAATTCAATAATATGTTTTTATTTCTTTCTGGAAGCATACTCAGGAACATTTGCGTGGTAATGAGATTTCGATCGTTACACATTATCTAGAACTCTTGAACAAATGAGTCAGCAGCGACATTCTGTTATTACTATTTCAGGATTATAAATCTCTGTCATTCGCCTGCTGCTACGTCCTGCACAGGAAGGCGGACAATAGAAAGTTTGCTTTGTTAATTTGATTTAGGACTTTCCCGTAGATCGCCCACTGGCACCTACCACTCAAAGGAGGTGTGTAGGCAAACTTTCTTAGTGACATGGAAAACCCCGTCAAAAATCGTTACCTCCAGCCACTGAAAATGACTATGACCATTCAACTTGCTTTGCTGAGCGCATTAACTCTACATGCAACTATTCTGAATACGAAAATTAAGAGGTGCTGACTACCGCAGACGAATTAGTGTTAGTCTCCAGATAATCTAAGCTATATTCTGATATCTAAAACCAAGTTTCACGATTGAACCTTAACAGTACATAAATTTTACTTATAAGTGTTTTTCTACAACTGTTCTCAGATCCGTTGTAAATTTTGGGTTCATCGTCATAATCAGCAGCAACAGCATTATTATCAACCAGTTATCACTCACTGCTGTGTAAAGGTTTCTTTCATGCCTTTCCAGTCATTAAGACCTTCAGGCTTTCGCGTCCGAGTACATCCTGCTTGTTCCTTAATATTGTCAGTCCGTCTTTCATTAGATCTTTCTCTCGGTCTTCTTCATCACTGAATCTCCTTATGCCATCTCCCATCATTTTGATTCGCCATATGCCCAATGCGTCTTCATTTCACATTGAGGTTTAAAATATTCTTCGGATCGATGGCAGCTTTAATTTTAACAGTCACTAACACATCCTCAACTCCTGTCTTTCCTCTTATCTATTGTTTGCATTCCTGTTCCTTCTCGTTGTACCGAACATCTGTATTTCCATAGCTTCGGCACTTGGTTTCAACGATATCTTGAAATTTTTAAATATCATTACAATCAGCTAACAGCTAGCTTAATTTGAGAAGAGGCTCTCACTAGCAGCGAATCTGACCACTGGTTTTTGAAAGTATTCTTTGCAGTATTTTAACAGAATTAGGTGTGTTATCTTATTTGTTAGTTATTTTTCACTGCAACTATTTTATTTTCCTATCATTCTAAATCTCAACGACAATTTGAGTGTTTCCTCAAATCGCCTATGCGCTGTTGTTCCTGATATTCCCGTTATTATTAGTACTAGTTGTAGTAGTAGTAGTAGCAGTAGTATTGCTGCTTTGTTAACGTCAGTCATAGTATCAGTCACAAGCTCATGAAAGTACAATTTTTAAGTGCGTAAAAGATGTCGTCCTGGTTCTGGCCTCACTATGTAAGAGTAATACAAAAATTAATAACACTGTCGGAGCTCGCGGAAAGCATCTGTGCTGTGAATTGTTCACCGTAGATAACAGAAAATACCGATTTCAATAAACATCGCTCACACTTGGTATCACGTGCATGTTTTAACAACAAAAATGTGTTCTGTCCAAACGTGTTTTTTTTTATTCAAATCTTCACTTCCACAAAAAATTTGTTGTCTATTTAGATCGAAATTTAACAATTCTTCATAGGGGGACCTTGGCGGTCAGTATCTGTATCACGTTGTGTACATACGTAATTCGTCAGTTTGGATATTAATTGTACTGTAACATATTTCGTCAACTGTGAGTGTGCGCTTTCTTCCTAATTACATGGTTTACCTCTGTTGATTGGACGCCATTTGGGCCGTTTACGTGTACCACAATTTAGAGGACTGTTGTGTAGCGTCCATATTTCTTTTTCCTGTGTGTGTTGATGATCCTGCAGATTTTATGAGTCACCATCAAAGAGTTTCATACCCACTTCAAGCATCTCCAGTACCAGAATATCCGAAGCTTTTAGAACAACGTCCACAGAGGCACTGTGTGTGGTCATTGGTGTGTGCCCCTCTGATATCACTATTCGTCCCCGAGCAGCGACGTACTGGTTAAAGAAAGATAGGGCAGACAAAATACAAGACGTAACTGGACACAACATAATAGACCGAAGACAGCTTAACATATGGCGGAATGAGACACGGCAGGAGGAATGGGACGAGGACTAAAATACATCGACCCCACAAGAGGAATTACCCATTTCCTGATGGGACATGGCCCGTGAGCTGCCCATCTCCATCATGTAGGTCTAAAAGAAACTGACACTTGTGAATGTGGTGAACATGGCATGGCCGAACATGTAGTTCTCCACTGCAACACATCAACGCACCTAAGACCGAATGTACAATTACAAGACCTAGGAAACACAATAAGAGATCAGAACAACTGGCACACACTGAACAGACTAGTAGATGACGTATCTCAAACCTTTCACGAAACTCACACACAAAATAGACCATATTTAAGAACATTACAAGACGCAACACAAGTACGACAACAAAACACGTAGCACAAAACAGACACAGAGACTGACACTGATCGGATGAGACAACAGATACAGAAAGTGAACGTGACATTCAAATATTAGTGTAATCATTGATACAAGGTCAAAAGACCAATGTGATATAACAGAACCTAACAATAAGACAAATAAAATAGTATAAAAACTGTGTAGTTAACATTAGATTAGGATTAACTCACAAGGCAATTAATGAAGCAAAACTATCATGTAAAACAAAGGATATCAGTTGTAAAACTATATACTTGTAAAGCTGTTTCAGTGACGATAGGCTCGAAGTTTTCCCGAACTCTCGTCACTGAAACAGCTACAATTTCGGGGCCAAGTTTCTCTTTCACTAACTTCCCTCACACCTTTTCATACTATTTGTATTCTCTTTAATCATCATTTATTTATGTTTTCCACTCTTTATTTTATTTTGTAACCTGTATTTATATTAACAAAGAACTAAAAAGAAATTCTAATTGTTAATACACTGTGACAGTAGTAATTGTATTAGGAATAATAATACTGCCCACAAACTGCTATATAGACAGTGTGCTAATTATAGCAAATAAATAAATTAAAAAATGGTTCAAACGGCTCTGAGCACTATGGGACTTAACTTCTGAGGTCATCAGTCCCTTAGAACTTAGAACTACTTAAACCTAACTAACCTAAAGACATCACACACATCCATGCCCATGGCAGGATTCGAACCTGCGGCCGGCCGGGTGGCCGTGCGGTTCTAGGCGCTACAGTCTGGGACCACGTGACCGCTACGGTGGCAGGTTCGAATCCTGCCTCGGCCATGGATGTGTGTGATGTCCTTAGGTTAGTTAGGTTTAAGTAGTGCTAAGTTCTAGGGGACTGATGACCTTAGAAGTTAAGTCCCATAGTGCTCAGAACCATTTGAACCATTTCGAACCTGCGACCGAAGCAGTCGGACGGTTCCAGACTGTAGCGCCTAGAACCGCTCGGCCACTCCGGCCGACAATAAATAAAATGAAATAAAGCTCCAGCATATAAGGTTTGGAGACAATCTTGTTTTTGTATAGGCCGTATTGGACGTACTGAGATGTTGAATTTGTTTATATGATTGGGATGTCACTTGTAGATGTGGACTGGGCGCGTGAATGTGACATTAATTAGTGGAAACCCAGATGTACGATCGGCGATAAGGTTGAGAAGAGTCCATGACGACGATTGTGGCACTGTCCCGTATTGTGGTGAAACTAGTGGGGTCCGTGTTGCGCGGGGCTGTGAGAAATTAACGGCAGCAGCTTGCTCTGCGGTGCTTGTGCGCCGCTCTCTCGGGAACCGCGGTCGGCCAACAGCTGCGGGGCAATTAAGATAGACTCTGTTCAGCTATTGTTACAACACCCGGGGGGTATTGGGAAGTTGCGCCATACAAGCCGCCAAATGGCACAGTGTGGACAGATGTTGGCGACAAGTCACTGCAGTCAAGGTGATCGGAATCAATCATCGATAACAGTGGGTGGTGAGTTATACCAGTTGTTTCACAGTTAGCGCTACACGCTTCGATAGGTTGTTAGAGGAGACTTCGTAGATCAAGTTTCGATATGGATCTCATGTCCACAATATACCCTTTGGATATAAAATAAGTTTGGAGATCGAATAATTTTCAAATCTTCTGCTTCACGGCACGGTTGGTAATGGTAACGATGCACAACGCATTTATCAAGAACTTTTCCGGATCACCTCAGACCAACACATACGACTTTCGTCCGACTCGAAACTAGATGCGAGAAACTAGGAGGGTTGGCTGTGGTGGTTTAGGGACGCACGCTAGGCTTTATCAGCAGTATGTATGAATGCGTGCATCGTAGATGCACCTCGTACAATAAACAGCAGAGTCGCCACGTGGGGCAGTTCCTGCAGAGCACACAGGTGAGAGCTCATTGTCTCCACCGTGTGCGTACCGGCTGTAATAGGGATTCTGGAACGCTCTTACGTAAAGTAATTTAACAAAATGGGGACAAGCTGCAGGGAACGATTCAAAAATGGTTCAAATGGCTCTGAGCACTATGGGACTTAACAGCTATGGTCATCAGTCCCCTAGAACTTAGAACTACTTAAACCTAACTAACCTAAGGATATCACACAACACCAGTCATCACGAGACAGAAGGGAACGATTCCTGTGGGGATAAGAAGCTAAAAGGGTTAAATGGACTTATGACCGGAAATGTGTTCCAACTTGAAGGTGGAGATTAGTGGCGATGAAGTTTTCTCGTGTTATCAGCCGATTCAAGACGTCGTTCTGCGACAATGTTTTGACAAGTTTCCTACTCATCAACTTCCCCCCCCCCCCCCCGTCGGAGATTCGCGTCCTCCCTTGGTCATGGGTGTGTGTGTTGTCCTTAGCGTAAGTTAGTTTAACTTAGTGAGACGCCCTGCTAAACCCGCAGGACAGGACACGTAGTTTAAATTGTGGGAAGGGGCGAAAATAACCGGCTGTCAGTTACACTCGAGCATACAACTTTATTTATTTGACCAAACATTACAAGAGCCAAGAAAATTAAAAAAAAACACAGCATTAATTTTTGGAACTTAATAACCGGCTGAATACGCCCTACAATCTCATGCCTTAAGGGCAAGACCACTTTAAATAAAAATTGGCTGAAAGCCAATAACTTAAAACTCGAACCAAAATCAGAAATTTAAAAGCCAGGAGCCCTTATCTTAAATCAGTTCTTTAATTAGGCTGAAGGCCCAAACAATCTGACACCTTAAGAGCAAAACAAATTTAATCCTAAATCGACCGAAGGCCCATCACTTAAGACTTAACAAATTAAATTTTTAAAAAGGCCAAAGGCCTTACTTAAAACTGTTCTTTAAATTAGGGTGAAGGCCCAAACAATCTTACGCCATCAGGACAAAGCAACCTTTATTTAAAAATCGGCTAAAAGCCATACAAATACAAACAACAAGAACAAATAAGAAAAGGCAGTACACGCAACGGCGCTCAGAAGTTTCCGAGGGTCGGCCTGGAATTCAAACACTAACGCTCGCTTAGGTGAGACAGGCAGTCGGCCCAACCATTCTCGATCCGACTACAATCCAACCAACAGATAGTCAACGGACCCACCGACAATATAACTTCCACTCCACAGGACCAGCACACAACGGAGAATTCAATGAAACAACGTAGAAAGTATTGGCGCCCAGAACCAATGATACGTTGAGCTGTCAAACTACACACCAGGTGCTGGACAGCAACAACACGGTGGCTACATACACTGTCAGGGCAGGTAACCGGAACGTTTGATGCCACTTAGCAGAAGATTTCGCTGCTGCACTTCAATCCAAAATTACCAAGTACAGTTAAACTCCACCGGAGGGTGGCTAAAATTTGGCAACTTGAAAACACACGTTGTTGCTCGCGGGAATGTCCCAGCAGCTGACAATGAATCTGAACGACATAATGCGAACAGTCGTGACTTGCTGGTACATTAAGTCAAAACTGAACTTTCGTGTCGAGGATCGGTGAGCCACGGACCTCGTAGCAATGGGAACAGCAGAACACACTCCAACCACGCGTGAACGCCGCCAGCGGGCTCGGCCAAACTACGCGCCGCGGAGATTTCCGCGCTACTCCACGCCAACCGTCCAACTGCCCGCACGCAGCACAGCCGGAAGCTATAAGCGCTAGGCCAAAGATAGTACAAGGTGCGAATATCGATACACACCGCTGCTGCCATCGCGGAGAGAGAGGATAACAGCATAATTGAGATAACTGCGGGAGACTATACACAGAATAGCAACCAAGGCTTAATCCAATGCATAACATGAGCCAGCCACGGCTCACTTAGATTAAGTAGTGTGAAAGCCTAGGGACTGATGACCTCAGCAGTTGGGTCCCATAGGAACTTACCACCAATGAAAGAAAGAAATATTCATCATCTTTAGGCGAAGTGTCGGGCCCACTTCGTGTATTTATAGCCGCTGGACCACAGGCTCCTCTGCCTCATCTGCAACGGCTGTGCCAACCGCTCGCCTCCGGATGGGATGATGGTTGGGAGAGCCGTGGATGGTGGTGGGGGAAACTCTCGGCGCGCTTGAGCGTCCAGGCGTCCCATCCTGGCGCTGCCTGTCTGTTTCATCTGCTCCCTATGCGGAGCTCAACTAGAAACCGCTATCACGGTTGACAAGATTGTCATGGACGCCCATCTTCACAGCCTCCTTGATGATCGAGTCCCAGAACCAGTTCGCCATGCAAAGCACCTTGGTCTGTTCAAAGTTGAACATATGACTTTCGTTGAGTCACATGCTCTGTTCCGAATTGTGTTTAATAAACTATGTATGTTAAGAAGAATACAATCTCGGGAAAAATTTAATTCGCTTACGTTCCTTGAAGTCTTGAAATTGACTCGTAATTATACCCTGCGTCAATGCCAGCAGGAAGAAAAGTACCATTTTCTTTATTTCACTTATACGGAATACATTTCCACCATCTGTTTAAGCAAGGTAACAGAACAAAGGTCATACGAGGGGCGTTTGAAAAGCCCGTATAAAAATAAAAACTACTTACGTGTTTGGGGTAAACCTTTTTTATTTTTCGACATAATCTTCTTTTAGATTTATACATTTCGTCCCTTCCAAATAATAGGAATTGTTCAAGTCTGCAGATTAGCTATTAGTTGCTGCAATCACCTCCTCGTTTGAATAAAATCTTTGTCCTGCCCACCATTTCTTCAAATTGGGGAACAAATAGTAGTTCGAGGGAGCCAAGTCTGGAGAACAGGTGGGATGTGAAATGAGTTGGAATCCTATTTCCATTCATTTTCCGACCACAACTGGTGAGGTGTGTGCTGGTGCATTGTCGTGATGGAAAAGGACTTTTTTAGGGTCCAATCGCCGGCGTTTTTCTTGCTTCCAGATAGTCGATGAGGATTATCCCTTGCGAATGGCAAAAGACAGTCGCCATAACCTTTCCAGCCGAAGGAATGGTCTTCGCCTTTTTTGGTGCAGGTTCTCACTTGGTAATAACCCATTGTTTAGATTGTTGTTTGGTCTCAGGAGTATGGTAATGTATCCATGTTTCATCCACATTGACGAAACGACCCTTAAATTACTGCAGATTCTTCCTGATCAGGTGCAAACCATCCTTGCAGCACTTCACACGATTCCGTTTTTGGTCAAGAGTGAGCAATCGCGGAACCCATCTTGAGGATAGCTTTCTCATGTCCAAATGTTTATGCACAATATTATGTACCCATTCATTCGAGATGCCCACAGCACTAGCAATCTCACGCACCTTTACTCTTATGTCATCCATCACCAAATCATGGATTTTATCAATGATTTCTGAAGTCGTAACCTCCACAGGGCATCCAGAACGTTCAGCACCACTTGTGCCCAAATGGCCACTCCGAAAATTTTGAAACCACTTATAAATTGTTATAATCGAAGGTGTAGAGTCACCGTAATGCTTATCAAGCTTCTCTTTAGCCTCCTGAGGCGTTTTGCCTTTCATAAAGGAATGTTTAATCACCACACGATATTCTTTTTCGTCCGTTTTTTGACAATCACTCGACTTCATTGATTCACACGAATGCCAAACACAAAGAAATAGACTAATATGGCTGAAACTTGGTAGGCGTTATTTCCAAAGATGCTACTAGCTAAACATGACCTCGATACGTGCCGATCGTGCCATCTCTCGTACTTTGCACGAACTTTTCAAACTCCCCTCGTATATTCGACTTTGAACAGACCAGGGTGCTGTGCTAGGCAAACGATTTCTGGGACTCGATCATCAAAGAGGCAGTGCAAATACGGGTTACGGTGGTCTTGTCAACCGAGATATCTGTTCCTAGCTGAGGTCTGCATGGGATGTGGTGGTTGCAAGAATACGCCAAGAGCGCTGCGTCTGGTCGATGCACTGTTTTCCACATTCGTAACTCCATGTGTTCCATCTGCTGCATTTGTCGCCTTCACATCAAGTCGTGGTATTATGAAAGATTTAGGAATGAAAAACGTGGCAGATGATGATTGTTATTTTTCTCCAAAATAGTGACATTCTTGGCCGTGAGTGGTCCAGCATACGGAAGGACCGCTAGGAGTTTTGTGTCCTCTTCCGGATCGTCGTCTTTCTTCTTCTTGTTCGGCTGGAGAGCTCGTCTTATCTATGTCTCCGAGTAGTTATTCCTGCGAAAGGTTTCCCGAGGATGCTGCAACTCGGTGGATAGACTCTCCCCGTCGCATTGTCTCACGCTCTGCGCACTAAAATGGTGAGCACGAATTTCCGTTCGGCAGGATGGTGGCTGCTTCTGGCGTTTAAGTACAGGTGCGTGTGGTTTTTTTTCTGTAGACAGAATGTCCTAGCGTGCCATCAGTTTTCTTCTTTATCATGATGAACCCGACACTTCGCCTGAAGATGATGCGTAGGAAACTTTTCGAAACGTTGCCGCAGAACGACGCCTTGACTCTGCTGATAAACCGAGAAAACTTTGCCGAGAAAGTATGCGTTCCCAGAGATCAGTGATGTTTGACAATGGTGCCGGTATCAACACCAAGCAGATGACTTGCCAGCTTGGTGTGGAGTCATCGACTATTCCTAAAAGTAACTTCACGTATAGATCCCTCAGAATATGACGATCAGAGAATGCTGTGAATTTATACGAAGTTGATATGTATGATACGCAATTCTGCTTGATAGGAAGTCAGTCAGAGTTAAAGTACAGAGTATTAGGATTCATTTACTTCAGTTGGAATTCCAATTAATAGCCTGTGAATTCATTTCGGAAACAGCAACATGTCCGGGCCATAGCAGCGCCTTCGCACGCAAAGCGCGCCCGGAAAGATTAGTGGAACCACTCTGGTCCGCACTAAAGCTCGCTTCCCCAATTTACCGCAACGAAATGCCCAAACCGGGAGGCTGTCAGACGTACACACCTGGCGTCTCTTGAGAGAGCAGGTTTTCTCCAAACTACAGTATTTTCATACTTTTAGACAGGTGAAAAGGAAACCAGTATCCGGGGTTTTCTGGCCACTAAAGTCCACCCCAACTCACTTGAAAGGCCGCTCTCCCCCATAAACCGAACTGTAAAGGTAAATCTCATAATTTCGTAATGGACTCTCTCGTTGCTGCAGCCGAGTAATACTGTTGTTGGGCTCGAGCGAGAAGCGCCACTCGGCGCCACCTGCGTTATCTCCCTACCGCTGTGATCCAGAGAAGCCCTCGCGAGATTATAAGTTCACGCCACGCTTCTTAATACTTAACTTGCAGCCACATCGTGCTCCCGTGTCTCAACAGATAACGTGAGACCGAAGCAGCACCAGTTACGACGTAGGGAATTTTTCTGGATGAGCAATGCTCTCAATAAGCTTCTCTTATTCCGGGTTCAGGTTTGCCTTTGTTAATCACTTGATTTTAACTACAATTTCTCGAACGCGTTTTCTTCTCTGAGTTGCGCTTCAATTAGTTGCTTCCCATTGTTTCCCATTTAACTTAACAGCGTTTTTAAGTGATTGAGCCGGCCGAAGTGGCCGTGCGGTTAAAGGCGTTGCAGTCTGGAACCGCAAGACCGCTACGGTCGCAGGTTCGAATCCTGCCTCGGGCATGGATGTTTGTGATGTCCTTAGGTTGGTTAGGTTTAACTAGTTCTAAGTTCTAGGGGACTAATGACCTCAGCAGTTGAGTCCCATAGTGCTCAGAGCCATTTGAACCATTTTTTAAGTGATTGATTTACTTTTAAGTCAGAGTGGACTTTGAGAATCTTTAACCTTTTAATGTTAGATTGTATATAAGAGACCATTAACTCTAATTTAAGGTCAGATTGCGTTCTAGGTTCCCCGATCATTATTCCAAGTCCATTTGAATACTTTGACAATAAGGTTTTATGCACTTATGTTCGTGAATGCAGTTATTCAATAAATTAAATTATATACCAATTTAAGATTGTTCTCCTCCTTCATTTCTCTTAAAAAAAAAAAACTCCAATGGGATGACCTAGATGATCATTTGAAACATTCCCCCCGACAACTATCACCATCAGCATCATATACAACGCGTGCATATCTTATTACACACAGAGTTACCTCCACGGGGACGGTTTCGTCGCTGGTTCGTCGCACAAGCCATCATGGTGCTGGGTTTTTTACTATAATCCATCCTATTCACAGATGAGGCTACCTTTTCAAGGGGCGGTATCGTCGATCTGCACAGCACCCACCTTTTACGGAGAGCTGCTATGGCGTGGTGACAGCAAACAATCAGCACCGGTTCATGCTCAATGTGTGGGCAGTGGGGTCAGATGGTTCAAATGGCTCTGAGCACTATAGGACTTAACATCTGTGGTCATCAGTCCCCTAGAACTTAGAACTAATTAAACCTAACTAACCTAAGGACATCACACACATCCATGCCCGAGGCAGCATTCGAACCTGCGACCGTAGCGGTCACGCGGTTCCAGACTGAAGCGCCTAGAACCGCACGGCCACACCGGCCGACAGTGGGGCCAGTCATCGTTCCAGAACGCCTCACATCCGACGCATATCTGCACTTTCTGAGCTCCTGTAGGTGATGTTGCGTCCTCTGCTGGAAGAATGCCGTTGATGGTACGAAGGGTAATGAGATTACTACATGAAGCCAGGTCTCCTGGTCACCAGGCAGATGGGATAACCACTACACCAACCTGGGACGGTGGTTTTGCACAGTTACACGGACTAATTCCCATTCACACCTTAGCCCACTTGGTATTTCCCCTAAACTGAAACAGCATTCGCTTCAGTCTGAATACACTACTGGCCATTAAAATTGCTACACCAAGAAGAAATGCACATGTTAAACGGGTATTCATTGGACAAATATATTATACTAGAACTGACATGTGATTACATTTTCACGCAATTTGGGTGCATAGATCCTGAGAAATCAGTACCCAGAACAACCACCTCTGGCCGTAATAACGGCCTTGATACGCCCGGGCATTGAGTCAAACACAGCTTGGATGGCGTGTACAGGTACAGCTGCCCATGCAGCTTCAACACGATACCACAGTTCGTCAAGAGTAGTGACTGGCGTATTGTGACGAGCCAGTTGCTCGGCCACCATTGACCAGACGTTTTCAATTGGTGAGAGGTCTGGAGAATGTACTGACCAGGGCAGCAGTTGAACATTTTCTGTATCCAGAAAGGCCCCTACAGGACCTGCAACATGCGGTCGTGTATTATCCTGCTGAAATGTAGGGTTTCGCAGGGATCGAATGAAGGGTAGAGCCGCGGGTCGTAACACATCTGAAATGTAACGTCCACTGAACAGTGCCGTCAGTGCGAACAAGAGGTGACCGAGACGTGTAACCATGGGCACCCTATACCATCACGCCGGGTGATACGCCAGTATGGCGATGACGAATACACGCTTCCAATGTGCGTTCACAGCGATATCGGCAAACACGGATGCGACCATCATGATGCTGTAAACAGAACCTGGATTCATCCGAAAAAATGACGTTTAGCTATTCGTGCACTCAGGTTCGTCGTTGAATAAACCATCGCAGGCGCTCGTGTTTGTGATGCAGCGTCAAGGGTAACCGAAGCCATGGTCTCCGAGCTGATAATCCATGCTGCTCCAAACGTCGTCAAACTGTTCGTGCAGATGGTTGTTGTCTTGCAAACGTCCCCATCCGTTGACTCAGGGATCGAGACGTGGCTGCACGATTCGTTTCAGCCATGCGGATAAGTTGTCTGTCATCTCGACTGCTAGTGATTCGAGGCCATTGGGATCCAGCACGGCGTTCCGTATTATCCTCCTGAACCCACCGATTCCATATTCTGCCGACAGTCATTGGATCTCGACCAACGCGAGCAGCAATGTCGCGATACGATAAACCGCAATCGCGATAGGCTACAATCCGACCTTTATCAAAGTCGGAAACGTGATGGTACGCATTTCTCCTCCTTACACGAGGCATCACAACAACGTTTCACCAGGCAACGCCGGTCAACTGCTGTTTGTGTATGAGAAATCGGTTGGAAAGTTTCCTCATGTCAGCGCGTTATAGGTGTCGCCACCGGCGCGAACCTTGTGTGAATGCTCTGAAAAGCTAATCATTTGCTTATCACAGCATCTTCTTCCTGTCGGTTAAATTTCGCGTCTGTAGCACGTCATATTCGTGGTGTAGCAATTTTAATGGTCAGTAGTGTATATACATCACAAAATTTTGGGACTTGAAAAGATCTCTGGAACTTCGTAGTTTCATTAGATTAAAGCACCTATCCGTGCGTTTTAGGCAGGATGTCCCGTTTCTGTCGATGCTGAGGTGCTATTCCAAACAGTTGGAAAGGGTTGCAGTGCTGTGTGAGATTAGGGGGCACACCAAATAGGCTGAGGTGTGAATGGGAATTTTAATTGAGGAGGGAGACGTGTTAGGCAAATCCGTGCAGTTTTGCAAAGCCACTCTGTCAGGGTGCTGTAGTGTTTGGTGCATCTGCCTAGTGAGCAGGAGAGCGGGATCGAATCCCAGTCTTGGTATAAATATTCATTGGTCGTTTCAGTCTGCATACATACATCACAGATATTTGGAACTTGAAAAGATCTATGAAACAACATAGTTTCATTTGAACTAGAATTTTTTGTACAAGAATGTCGTTTAGAGAAACTAGATTATCGTAAATAGGTCCACACAATACATTCTATGTCAGACAGTCTTATCGTGGTTACTGGAAAGCAGATCTGTTTGATTCCATTGCCGCGTGCATAATATTGTAATTTATTTGTCAGCACAGGATTCCTGCTAATGAGACTGCGAAAAGCTCAGATATGTGCTCTTTAGTGTATATGAATGTCTAAATGTGCTACTCTAGTGTCGAACTGTTTGACCGAACCTAGAAACTGGAAACAAAAATTAAGAGCAATGGGAGTAAATTGCTGTCAAAGATACCACATCAGACTGTAATTGTACTTTATGGGTACTGAAACTTCTTTGTATATGTTTACTTACACTGAAATAACTGGGAAGATGAAACTTCTTAATTTAATTCTGAAACTTCTTACTGAAACTGAACGTACTGAACCTACTTTCTCTTTACTTATTTTTGTCATCTCAAAACTGACCCACAATATCTTGGCGCAACGCAATCTGACTGCTCAAAAATGATAACCTGACTTGAAATAATTAATACAAAAGAATGGCCTTGAAGTAGAAGAAATCCTAACAATAACCCATACATTTCATAAGTCACTTTCCTCACAGAAAATCTTTATTACATGAACTACAGAAATGCCACAAGCACTAGTACTGCCAACTAAATGAAAGATTATAACTACTGAAAGCTCTGACTACTAATAGGCATGTGGTTAACAAAGAAAAAAGTTTGTTTGAGGGCAAACAATGTATTTACCAGATTTTACCATAATTATGTGACAATCAGTTCAAAAAAATTATATAATCATCAGTAAAAAATCTCCATGACGTAAACACATTCAAGCCGTCCGCTCGCGCTAATACTGCAAACCTCCAACACTGCTAATTATTAACTTCTAACCTCCATCACTGCTGACTACTCCCTCCCAACTTCCATCACTGCTGCCTGTTCACCTCCAAGTGCTAGTCCGACCAGCCACAGAGTCTCTTACAGAGTGAGCACAGCACTGTCAGAGTTACTAATGCAGAGCGGTACATAGCGCTGCCAACATACGAACACATAAACAGCCTAATTACAGTACAAATAGGCACTCTCCTCAAAGGTAACGAAAAACATTGCATTAAAACCATAATGTCCTGATATGGTTCCACTTCGTTGGTACCAGACTGTATCTCGGAGAAATTTATGATGGAACGCTACGAAGACGTCATCGGAAAATGTACATTGTACCATACTCCAACACCTTGAAGGCTGCAGTCTCAGCTTTCTTGCGTACCACAAAGTGTCGTTTTCAAGCTGTTTCCGATGGCCTGAGACACAGGAACAGTTAGTTGCAGGGCAGAAGTAGTCATCGCACAGAAGGATCAAGAGCGTGCCTTAATTACACGACGGTGGCTGCAAGAAAGTTGTGTACAGACTTAACAGTTGCCTCAGGAAATTTAACATCTCGCCAAACTTTGTATCGAAGATTTAAAATAGACTGTTTACTGGACAGCCGGCAGTTCTTGTACCGTTCATGGCATTGTGGAATCAGTGACATCGAGCTTGGAGGGTGAATGGAGAAAATGCACCCATTGATGAGTCCAGGTTCGTTGTGCTGAGTGATTCTCGTCGCAGATTCTTCTGCAGGGGAAGTGATGGCGGACACAAGAACAGGAATATCATGGGAAGAGACCAATCTGGTGCTGGTGTTACAAGGTGTGGCGTTATCAGTCGGTGTTTGGAGCTTCACAACCTTGTGGACGATGGGGTACTGTTGACGCCCAAGATACAGAGATTTAGTGCAAGGGTGGAATTTTGCTTTTCATGGACAATAATGCCCGTCTGCCCCGAAGTGTTGTGGTGTACAAATTCTTATCTGGCGCATGGACTGACGAACGATGTCTCCGGAAATGAATCTGTTAGAGGATGTCTGATATGCAAGCAGAAGACAAACTGTCATCTGTCAGCCGCAAAAAAGGGTCGGTTTCATATATCTGCACAGTTCTTTCTTACAAATGTGATCGCCTGAAAACAGAGCTCCTGGACCACTTCATAAAGAGATGCCCATGTCGTTGCCAAACATGTCTGACAGGTAGTGACAACGATGGTCTTTACTAACTGCGTCTTTATTTCAGAAGTGATTATCGAGTTATGATACTTTTAGAAAATATGTATCTTTGTTTTCACAACTTTTTGTAATTGCATATTTTCGGCTCTATTGTAAAGCACTCCGTCTTCAGGCCACAAGTGGCCCATCGGTACCATCCGACCGCCGTGTCATCCTCACTAAGGATGCAGATTGGAGGGGCGTGTGGTCGCTCTATTGTAAAACAAAACAAAAAAAAGACGACGCACCACGAGGGAATATCCGTATGGGCAGATGTGATGTAAATGTACAGACAAAAAAGATCACAATTCAAGAAAAAATGGGTCATTTTTTTCATAAATTAGGCAATTTATTATTAACACCTTGGTCCAAATCTGACCATTATGAAAGTAGTTATTCGACCTGGAACTGATTGACAGAGTTGTTGGATGTCCTTCTAAGGGATATAGTGCCAGATTCCATACAAATGATGCTTTGGATCGTCAAAATCCCGAAGCGATGTTAGGGCCCTGCTCGCAATGCTCCAGACGTTCTCAGTTGGGGAGAGATACAGCTACCTTGCTGGCAGGAGTAGAGTTTGATAAGCACGGAGACAAGCAGAAGCAGTTCTCGCCGTGGGCAGGCTGTAATTATTTTGCTGAAATGTAAGCCCAGGATTGCTTGCCTCGAAGGGCAACAAAACGGGACTTACAGTATCGTCAACGCACCCTACGCTATCTAAAGGAGTCCTGCTATGAAATGAAATAGCACCCCAGACCGTCACTTCTTGGTGTTGGGCTGTGTGGCAGCCGACAATCAGGTTGATATTCCATTACTCGCCGGGGCATCTCTGGAAACACCTTCGCTGGTCATCGCCGCAGGACTCGTCATTGAAGACAACTCTACTCCAGTCAATGAGATTCCAGGCCGAAGACTTGTCTGGAGACTGGTGGCGCCCATGCACTGATATTTCCGCCGGTAGGAGCAAATGCATCTCTGTACAGGGCATTTAAACAATTTGAGAGGCGCAATCTTGGAACCCCATACAGTCTGCTTGTAAGTTTGGAAGCTCTTCCGGAATGCGCGTGAATTTTTAAAAATTTAACACTATATGCAATTATATACGTCAAAATGAGGAGATACATAGCGTAGTATTTGTAAATGATCCTGTCCAAAACGCTTCACACGAACTCACGGGACAAAGTATAAAATGCTCAACAAAGAAAGCAAAAACTTTCTGCCACTTCATATGCACTCCTCGGCTTTTTTCAAACGGTGCGGCGCTGATAAGATCTATCTTGAGAGATACATCATATGATCAAAGGTATCCAGACACCTGGCTGAAAATGACTTACAAGTTCGTGGCACCCTCCATCGGTAATGCTGGATTTAATATGGTGTTGGCCCAACCTTAGCCTTGATGACAGCTTCCACTCTCGCAGGCATACGTTCAATCAGGTGCTGGAAGGTTTCTTGGGGAATGGCAGCCCATTCTTCACGCAATGCTGCACTGGGGAGGGGTATCAATGCGGTCGGTGAGGCCTGGCACCAAGTCGGCGTTTCAAAACATCCCAAAGGTGTTTTATAGTTCCATAGGATTCAGGTCAGGACTCTGTGCAAGTGCTTCTTTTTAAGTTTAGGGTAAAAGTGGCGGTGGCTTTTTTGCTGGATTAGGTATATTCATAAATGCAAAAAAAGTTAGCAGGATACCCCCGGTTCGAATCCCGGTCCGGTACACATTTTCATTCATCGCTGCTAACTCCGCATAAACTCCCGAAGCAGTTGACATCAAAAGTTGCTTCTCTTTCCTTTCTTTTCTCCCCTCTCCTTCTGCTGTTTAAATAATAGATAATTTCTGTTTTGAAAAATATATCTATGAGAAAGAATACAATATGTGATCAAAAGTATCCGGTACCTGGCTGAAAATGACTTACAAGTTCATGGCACCCTCCATCGGTAATGCTGGAATTCAATATGGTGTTGGCCCACCCTTAGCCTTAAAGACAGCTTCTACCCTCGCAGGCATAAGTTCAATCAATAGCAGCCAATTCTTCACGGATTGCTGCACTGAGGAGAGGTATCGATGTCGGTTGGTGAGGCTTGGCAGAAAGTCGGCGTTCCAAAACATACCAAAGGTGTTCTACAGGATTCTACAGGACTCTGTGAAGGCCAGTCCATTACAGGGATATTACTGTCGTGTAACCACTCCGCCACAGGCCGTGCATTATGAACAGGTGCTCGATCGTGTTGAAATCCCCCGAATTGTTCGTCAACAATGAGAAGCAAGAAGGTGCTCAAAACATAAATATAGGCCTGTGCTGTGATAGCGCCACGCAAAACAGCAAGGGGTGCAAGCCCCCTCCATGAAAAACATGACCACACCATAACACCAGCGCCTTCAAATTTTACTGTTGGCACTACACATACTGGGAGATGAGGTTCACCGGGCATTCGCCATACCCACACCCTGCCATCGGATCGCCACATTGTGTACCGTGATTCGTCACTCCACAAAACGTTGTTCCACTGTTCAATCGTCCAATGTTTTCGCTCCTTACACCAAGCGAGGCGTCGTTTGGCATTTACCGGCGTGATGTATGTCTTATGAGCACCGACTTGTTCATGAAATCCGAGTTTTCTCACCTCCCGCCTAACTGTCATAGTACTTTCAGTGGCTCCTGATGCAGTTTGGAATTCCTGTGTCATGATCTGGATAGATGTCTGCATGTTACACATTACGACTCTCTTCAATTGTCGGCGGTCTCTGTAAGTCAACAGACGAGGTCGACCTGTACGCTTTTGTGCCGTACGTGTCCCTTCACGCTTACACTTCACTGTCACATCGGAAACAGTGGACGGAGGGGTGTTTAGGAGTGTGGAAATCTCGCGTACAGACATATGACGCAAGTGACACCCAGTCACCTGACCACGTTTGAAGTCCGTGAGTTCCGCGGAACGCCCCTTTCTGCTCTCTCACGATGTCTGATGACTCCTGAGGTCGCTGATATGGAGTACCTGGCAGTAGGTGGCAGGACAATGCACCTAATATGAAAAATGTATGTTTTTGGGGGTGTTCAAATGAAATGGCTCTGGCACTATGGGACTTAACATCTGTGCTCATCAGTCCACTAGAACTTAAACCTAGCTAACCTAAGGACATCACACACATCCATGCCCGAGGCAGGATTCGAACCTACGACCCTAGCGGTCGCGCGGTTCCAGACTGAAGCGCCTAGAACCGCTCGGCCACTCCGGCCGGCTTTTGGGGGGTCCGAATACTTTTGATCAGATAGTGTACTTGTACTATATTTGAATACGTGTCGATGGTTAGAAAGTCAATGGTGTTCGTGTCCTCTATAGTAACTGAACTAGTAAAATATCTTGAAATATGAGCCAAGATTCTTATCTATCAAAAACTGTTTTGTCTCATTTATTCCAACTATCTTTTCCACGATCGTATCGTTCACATAGGTTTGCTTTTACGTAGCGATTTTAGTAATCATCGGTCGTACATTGTACGCAAAGTTGACCCGAAGTCGTCGTAATGGAGCTGCATTGTGCAAGATCCTGCTAAGTTTGAATTACTTCGTTATTATTTTAAAAGAAATCAGGGGCACCTAGTGAGTGCGACTTGACGCCGGACATTGAAAAATGAGCGAGAGAAAGGAACGGGCCGGACAGGTCGCTATGACTAATGACAGCGCTGGCTCCACTGCTACAAGTCAACTCGCCCTCTTGGGTCATTTCTTCACGTTGCGCGTGTCTAATTTCGGCCCACCTGTGAAAAGTTCTACACTCGGACACTAAAAAGAGTATACTCCTACAATTATGGCGGTACCATCAACTACCGACAGCTCGAACGTATCTCCGTCTCTATAGATCTTGTTGCCGACGGGACGTTAATACACGAATCTCCCCCTCCTCGAATGTATCATTTTGGAAACTGAGAAAATTATTTCCGCAGATTTCGCAACAGAAGTCTGATTCTTCACTCGCAGTTGTTCTAGTCTAGACTAACCATCTACAGAACATTACGCAGGTACTCAAATTATACCGCTCTCTCGCCCCACCTTTTTTTTCTTTTTTTATTGGGTACCCACTGTTAACTTACATCTCGAAGACATAAGTTCAAATCTTTACTCGTAACCACGGTAGACCATTCACGCTGTTTTCGTTGCTTCTCTTCTAAAGTCACTTTGTAAGTAATTAAATACCTTATATTACAAAGTGGAAGTGAAACCGTGTGCCGATGAACTACTGTCCTACAATTGATCTTTGCTGTCTTCTTCACAGAAAGAAAGCGGAAATGTGGTTTAGCATATCTGACTATTAACATTGTATACATATTAACGTATTTAATGATCTACTATATAAAACAGTATTTCATCAGCGGAAATTCTGTGTGTATGTTTTTGTCTTTTGTTTACATAACAGCCGGCCGAGGTGGCCAAGCGGTTCTAGGCACTTCAGTCCGGAGCCGCGCGACTGCTACGGTCGCAGGTTCGAATCCTGACTCGGGCATGGATGTGTGTGTTGTCCTTAGGTTAGTTAGGTTTAAATACTTCTAAGTTCTAGGGGACTGATGACCTCAAATGTTAAGTCCTATAGTGCTCAGAGCCATTTGAACATTTGTTTACATAACACTCCAGAAAGAACTATTGTGAACGTATATGGTAGAGTGTTTTATTGTATATAGATCTGAAATTCAAACTGCGCCTATCGTCTAAGCGTTTAGATAAAGTGGTCTATCCGGATGTGCTCAACAAATAATACGTATGAGCGTAACTATACTTCCTGATTAACTAACGACAGAGCCTCTCTAAGCGAGCGCTTTGGTATTTCTTAGGTGAACATTTAATAAGCATTTCAAGTAAGATAATTAAGCATACTTTCGCAGGAAAGTAATTAATCTTCTTTCAAAAATATAAAAACAATAATTAATCTTTGCTTGACGTTAATATCCTCCCCCTTTCTGTCTCCAGTTTTAGACTAACCAGCTACAGAACATTACGCACGTACTCAAATTATACCGCTCTCTCGGTCCGCCCTTCTTTTTCTTTGTTTATTGGGTGCCCACTATTAACTTACTTCTCGAACTATCGGTTATCTTAGCAACCAAAGTTTCAAAGTCAGAAATACATCAGTATTGGCAAACTATATTTTAAAAAATTAATGCTTTTTAGATATCGGCAGAAACAAACTAAATTCATTACTACAATCAAAAATAAGTAAACAATTTGGACAAATATTTTAGTCCCATTCAAAAAGTTGCAAAGTTCAAGCTCGTATATAAAAAAAGCCAGATTTGATCTATAAAGTCCAAGAGCATAAAAGTTAACTAAAACAGTTTATAACTGAAAGCAAATCGCTAAATGCGCTAAAAAATTTACAGTATCCTAGTGTATACTGCTAGCCAACGGTTCTGTTCTGAATTATGTGTAACAAACTATGTATTTTAAGAAAAACAACCTTGAGAAAAAATTAATTCACTTACTTTCCTTGAAGGCTTAAAATTAACTCGTTATTATAGTATGTGTCAACCCCTGCAGGAAAGAAAGTACCTACTAATTTTTTCCATGTATACGGAACACATTCCCGCCATCTGTTTAAGTAAGGTAACAACAACATCAAGTCGTGATGTTATGAAAGATTTAAGAATAAAAAAAGTGGAATATGATGAAGGACAATAGAAAGACGGAAATGGAAAATTTTCAAGGCTGAGGGTATCAGACACTTACTGCATAGATGCATGAAGCTAGAAATAAAGAAAGAAAGGCTGAAGAAGTTAGGAAAGATTTACGAATAAAAAACGTGGAATATGATGAAGGACAACAGGAAGACGAAATAAATACTGTAAATTTTCAAGACTGAGGTTAAAAATGGCTCTGAGCACTATGGGACTTAACATCTGAGGTTATCAGTCCCCTAGAACTTAGAACTACTTAAACCTAAGTAACCTAAGGACATCACACACACGTGGCGGTCGCACGGTTACAAACTGAAGCGCCTAGAACCGCTCGGCCACACCGGCCGGCTCAAGACTGAGGGTATGAGACACTAGCTGTATAGAGGTATGAAGTTAGAAATAAAGAAAGAAAGGCTGAAGAGGCATGCTGAGAAGGTAATTGTAAATTGGCGGAAAGCAGGCAAAGAAGGGGGAAAAGCGAGATAAGAGAGTGAAGTTCTGTGGACGTCTAGGTGACTACTGACAGCGCTCTATCTCACAATGGGAAACCACGACTTTCGGACGACGGGTTTACTTCAGATTTCGTAAACTTTTAGTAGTCGGTTAGGATAACATACTGCGAAAGTAGTAAGACGTAATAGTTAGGCGATTTCGAGAAAATCACAAGAGAAGTTTTATGCGTCCATGATGTACCGGTGCGTTGCGAAACTGAGCACCAGCTGGCGGCGGTTATGTGGGGAACGTTCAAGATTCGTAATCGGTGGATCACTCTATCTAGTACTGCCCATTATTTTTAATTTATATTTTTTCAACACTTGTCATATCATTTCGTACATTTTACATTTTAAAGATAATATGATGAAAAGACACGTGTATTTCCATGAGCTTTTATTGAATTTCCTGTTCTATTTGGCTGTTTACTAATTTTCGTTATTACAGTAAATATTATGTGACTTATTTCTATAGGCAAGTCAAAAACTTTATCAAGCACCTTCAAGCTTGTTCATATTTGATTGACAACGAACGAAAAAATGTTTCTCGTGAAGATGCTATTCAAATATGTTCAATCATACATCGCCAATTCTCGGCACCAAAAAAAAAAAATGGCTCTGAGCACTATTGGACTTAACTTCTGAGGTCATCAGTCCCCTAGAACTTGGAACTGCTTAAACCTAACTAACCTAATGACACCACACACAACCATGTCCGAGGCAGGATTCGAACCTGCGACAGTAGCGATAGCGCTGCTCCAGACTGTAGCGCCTAGAACCGCTCGGTCACTCCGGCCGGGGCCGGCACCAAAATTTTCGAAAGTGTTGCTTTATGTTGTCAACAAGCTTCGTTTTTCCTTAGAAACTCTGAAGATTCCTTGAACATGCGGAAAAATTTCTTTCATTCGATGTAGTAGATGTCGCTTTAATTTATGTTTTCTATGTCTATATGAAAAATATCATCCTGTAGCTTGTAATGTCGAAAGCACATTGTAGCATTGAACAAAGTTGTTTACTCCTTTATTTATCAATGTTTGACTTGGATTTTCCAAGCCCGTCAAGCCTGTCTCTTGTCCTTGACCCCCGTGTCAACAGGTCGAAGAGTCGAGGTGAAAACTAGTTCTCGGTACCTCACGCCGAGCGAGGTGGCGCAGTGGTTAGCAGACTGGACTCGCATTCGGAAGGACGTAGGTTCAATCCCACGTCCGGCCATCCTCATTTAGGTTTTCCGTGATTTCCCTATATCACTTCAGGCAAATGCCGGGATGGTTCCTTTGAAAGGGCACGGCCGATTTCCTTCCCCATCCTTCCCTAACCCGAGCTTGTGCTCCGTCTCTAATGACCTCGTTGTCGATGGGACGTTAAACACTAATCTCCTCCCCCCCCTCGGTACCTCACCCGACTGCATGTATAAGGGATTTCGGAAATCACGATAAGCATACATTTTCATGAATACTTGATACGTTTGGCCGTTTACTTTTAGATGCTTATAAATATAATATTTGTTGCGCTTGTTAAAATTAGCAAATAACATTGGAAATTGAATAAAAATTAATGTAAACACACGTCTTTCCATCATATTAGCTTTGAAATGTAATATGTACACCTGATCTAGTCTATTTCATCTAGCGCTGTGAATGCTGACATCAAGTGCGCTCCCGGTATTGATTTAAACAGAACCCTTCGAAACTAAAGGTACTTGTCTCAATTTGGAGAACAGGTTAGCGTAATGACCAAAAGGAAATGAAAAACAACAAGACATATGGAAAATCTAAACAGTATTCACTCATCCAGCAAGGTGTGCTGTAGAACTTCGGTGAAGCTTGTAAAGTAGGAGACAGTAACAAAGTTGAGAGAGGGTCGCGAGTCGTTGCCGGATAACTCAGTGGTAAGTGGACTGTCCGCGAAAGGCGAGATACCGGTTTTCAGGCTCGGTCGGCACATAGTTTTAATTTACCAAGAAGTTTAATAACAGCCCACAGTCCTCTATAGGGTAAAAGATTCGATACAGTAATGTGCTACTTTCAAATTCATGAGGGAATTTGAAAATGATGCTCGTCGTGGACGTAACAGAAGATGAGATGGTTCCCTCAACTAACGGGTGTATAGGAAATCGACAGACGCCAAACTTATGTTCCACCTATTTTTATTTTAACGATTCATCACTGTATTTCTCAGCGCTTTTACAAATACACTAAAATCCATTAAAATTGCAATTTGGGTGCATAGATCCTGAGAAACCAGTACCCAGAACAACTATCTCTGGCCGTAATAACGGCCTTGATATGCCTGGACACTGAGTCAAACAGAGCCTGGATGGCGTGTACAGGCACAGCTGCCCATGCAGCTTCAACACAATACCACAGTTCATCAAGAGTAGTGACTGGCTTATTGTGATGAGCCAGTTCTCAGTTGGTGAGAGATCTGGAGAATGTGCTGGCCAGGGCACCAGTCGAACATTTTCTGTATCCAGAAAGGCCCCTACAGGACCTGCAACATACGGTCGTGCATTATCTTGCTGAAATGTAGGGTTTCGAATGAAGGGTAGAGCCGCGGGTCGTAACACATCTGAAATGTAACGTCCACCGTTCAAATTGCCGTCAATGCGAAAAAGAGGTGACCGAGACGTGTAACCAATGGCATCCCATACCGTCCCTCCGGATGATACGCCAGTATGGCGATGACGAATACACGCTTCCAATGTGAGTTCACCGCGATGTCATCAAACACGGATGCGACCATCATGATGCTGTAAACAGAACCTGGATTCATCCGAAAAAATGACGTTTTGCCATTCGTACACCCAGGTTCGTCGTTGAGTACACCATTGCAGGCGCTCCTGTTTGTGATGCAGCGTCAATGGTTACCGCAGCCATGGTTTCCGAGCTGATAATCCATGCTGCTGCAAACGTCGTCAAACTGTTCGTGCAGATGGTTGTTGTCTTGCAAACGTCCACATCTGTTGACTCAAGGATCGAGACGTGGCTGCACGATCCGTTACAGCCATGCGGATAAGATGCCTGTCATCTCGACTGCTAGTGATACGAGGCCGTTGGGATCCAGCTCGGCGTTCCGTATTACCCTCCTGAACCCACCGATTCCATATTCTGCTAACAGTCATTGGATCTCGACCAACGCGAGCAGCAATGTCGCGATACGATAAACCGCAATCGCCATAGGCTACAATCCGACCTTTATCAAAGTGGGAAACGTGATGGTACGCATTTCTCCTCCTTAGACGAGGCATCACAACAACGATTCACCAGGCAACGCCGGTCAAATGCTGTTTGTGTATGAGAAATCGGTTGGAAACTTTCCTCATATCAGGACGTTGTAGGTGTCGCTAAAGGCGCCAACCTTGTGTGAATTGTCTGAAAAGCTAATAATTAGCATATCACAGCATCTTCTTTCTGTCGGTTAAATTTCGCGTCTGTAGCACGTCAAGCCTAACTGATCTTGATTTAACAGATCCTCAATTTTCTTTTGCATCTTCTGTCTATTATCTAGTCAGGAACTTGGTTTCATGAGTTGTTAAGATTACTGTGCGATAATTCTCTCATTTGTCGGCCCTTGCAACCTTCGGAATAGTGTGGGATAATCTATAATTATGGTTCGTCCTGTGTATTTCGGTATGTCATTGACACAAAGGAAATGAATTTTCCGTGTTAATCTCAGATGATAACAGCGAAGAGGGAGCAAATTTTGCAACATTTGGAGCGTTGTATTCACCCCTGAATGAAGAAAAACTGCCCGTTTAGTGCGCGGCTGTATTTATTGTACTCGGTGGTGTAGTCGTTTTTCTTGCAGTAATAATTGTTGGCAGAGTAAGACGGCGACTGGGGACGGAGAACAGCTGTCACACGCACGCGGCGCGGCTGCTCGGTATTCGGCCCGGCTCTGCCGGGCTTCTCCGCCCCCGCCGCCACGGCTGCTCCGCCCCCACCGCCCCCGCTGCTCTTGAATTCCGCCTGCGCTCATTATCCATTCCCCTTGATCGCCGCCGCGTGACGGCCACCCGCTCCATCACCGGCACCGGCGACGTTCGGTCCGCCCACCTCCGCCGCCCTGTGCCGATAGCATAGGCCGATACCCCGGCCTGGTCGATGCTCGCGCCGCTGCCGCCCCCGACTCATATATCGCGTGTCGGGCCTTCGCCAGGGATACATAAAAGTTCGTTGCCATCTGGGGCTCCGGCCACTGAAAAACCTCCACGTCGCTTTAGCGCGCAATACGCTTCACAGTAACTGGTGAAGGGAAGCGACAGTATTTTACACATCGATTCTCGCTTGTACCAAAAACAACTTACCTCCATTATCAACTTACGCGATGTTCTCGATTAGTATCGACAGGCTGTGGCCCTGTGTTGTGTACATAGTTCCGCGTAGTCTGCGCGTATACAACTTTCCCACTAGAGCGCGCCCCGCTAAGCACAACAGCGCAGGCGCAGCGCTCGTCCGTCTCCGCACTACGAGATGGCGCTGTCATAGAGACGGACCAAATTCTGCTTCCGCCGATCCGCGTATTAATATGGAACGCAGCCGTGAGGTTGCTGCTAACGTAGAACCTTTTCTCCTCCAGGATCACACTCGCGCAGTGATACCTGAACGCTCGAGGTATTATAACGAGTGTACAGACCTCCGATCAGTCAGTCTCCACCAGTCTGTACCAGTCTACATTAGGCTGTACCAGTCTGTAGTCAAGTTTCAGTCTGCGCCTAATAAGATTATCACATTCCTGTACATAGCCATGAAGAGAAATGTATAGACACTTTGTCAAGTATCAGAGATATGTGAGAATAAGAGTAACGTACCAATACCAAAGGAACTTGAACTTCAGATTGTCGATTTTAAATAGCATCCAGAACCAAGTTCAGTTATTTTTATGCTTGTTATTATTTTAATAAATGTGTTTGAAAATTAATCAAGTTCTGTTTAAAGTTGGTCACCGTCAATCTGCTACTCTAAGCGTGCAAGTGGTATTTATGTCGTCTGACCTAACGGCAGAAGATAAACACGCCACGATAAGACCACGAGACGTATTGCTGACACTCGCCTACTTCGTTAGAGCGACAAGTCAAATAATATGACGGTGTGCGTACCGAAGGTCTTACAGTACGCACACCACACTTGTCACTCGAATTTCATTGTTAATCGCTTTGTTTATCATCGCCGTGAAATAAAACGAATACGCGATAGTTACCTTCCAATTTAACATCGAAATTTAAATGTATAAATGGATAAATTCGAAAACAATGACCACCAGAAAAAATGTATCTCGATACAAAATTTAACTACATTAAATTTCTTACAAAAGGGTCCAGTTCATTTTTTCTATAGGATTAATAGTTTGCACATAGCGACCGAGAGAATATTAAAATCTCACACATGGTTTTTGAAGGCGTTTCGGGTAGCGCAAGACCCATAGGTGGGACAGCTGAATCACCCTATTTAACGGGAGAAAGACCGAGTCACAGCCGGCTGATTGGACCATTTACTCGTAATATTGTAGATACAATACAATGATACATTCCCTGGAGGACCAAGTGCTTACAAGACCCCTAAATCGAACGTGATGCTGAGCGCATAGAGAAGACTTAGTAAAATCGTTTTTAAAGGGGTTCAGACGCATTCAAGTGGCTCGCAAGCACTTCAGACGAAAACGTAGTCACCACCAGTTGACAGCTAATACCATGTGACTTCGAATCTAGCCCTGCTAATGGCTGAAATTGGACGAGGAAGAGTCCGCAAGTTTCTTCGTGTATGCCATATCCAGACGTACATCTACATCTGCATCTACATATATTCTCCGCAAGCCGGTGCGTGACGGAGGCTACCCTTTACCGCTACTTGCCGTTTCCTTTTCTGTTCTTCTTGCAAAGAGAACGAGGGGAAAAAGACTGTCTGTATGGCTCCATATAAGCCTTAACTTCCCGTATCTTATCTTCGTGGTAGTTAAGCGAAATGTACGTTGGTGGCAGTATAATCGTTCTGCAGTCAGCTCCAGTTGCCGATTCTCTAAATTTTCTCAATATTTTTTGTCGAAAAGAACGTCGCCTTACCTCCAGGGATTCCCATTTGAGTTCCCGAAGCATCTCCGTAACACTTGCGTGTTGTTCGAACCTACCGGTAACAAATCTAGCAGCCCGTCCCTAAATTGCTTCGATGTCTTCCATTGACCCGACCTGGTGCAGATCCCAAACGCTCGAGCAGTACTAAAGAACAGGTCGCAATACCATCCTAATTGCCGTCTCCTTTACAGATGAACCACACTTTTCCAAAACTCTGCCGGCCGCGGTAGCCGAGCGGTTCTAGGCACGTCAGTCCGGAACCACGTGGCTGCTACGGTCGCAGGTTCGAATCCTGCCTCGGGTATGGATGTGTGTGATGTCCTTAGGTTAGTTAGGTTTCGGGGACTGATGACCTCAGCTGTTAATATATTTGTCCAGTGAATACCCGTTTATCATCTGCATTTCTTCTTAGTGTAGCAATTTTAATGGCCAGTAGTGTACATACTTGATACGTCATATGTACGTTATCACGAGTATATTGTAATCAAGTTGAACGATGCAGTCTACAACGCATTTCACATCATTTATGTGTAAATACAGCTGCATGCGACTACTTTTAGTCTCGTAAATACAATAGTAATAAATATTTAATACACTTTTTATAAACAAAAAGCCTCCCTTAGAATAAGAGAAAACTTTAACAGCTTTATTATAAATTTATCTTTACTACATGTCAGTCATTGTATTTAATTATCTGAATACTAAGCTATTTTTCTGGGAAAAATACCCAACTTTTAATGAGGTAAATACAAAATTTTAATAACGAGTAACAGTCAGTTTTTTTTAATATTGTAATTTCGGACCTCGTTACTCATTTTGGACTGTAATGGATTA
Organism: Schistocerca americana; assembly: GCF_021461395.2. Taxonomy (NCBI): domain Eukaryota; kingdom Metazoa; phylum Arthropoda; class Insecta; order Orthoptera; family Acrididae; genus Schistocerca; species Schistocerca americana. The sequence goes on along the minus strand of NC_060123.1, from coordinate 236,476,138 downwards.
TTCAGTACAGAAAGAAAATTTGTAATGAATAATCCATCTCAGATTTTCTTTCTAAAGAAATGAGTTAACTCAGAAAATGAATCAACATAAAAATATTGAATGAAAACCAAGCAAAATATATTCATTTTTTGATTTGTTTCTTTCGAGATTTGCAATGGCTCAACGTGCAGAAGTGAATGAATTAAGATATTCAAGAAGCACCATAATGTGTTTTTTCTGGGTAAAGTGTCATCAAAATATACATCCAAAGCTTTTCAACACGCCGCTCTCGTTATTTACTCTTATCCGTGTACTAAATTTACCATTAGTCTAGAAGCCTTTGATGAGCAGAACTGATTATCCGGTATTCATCTTTTTTAAAAGATAGACCATTTACAAAAGTCAATAAACGAAAGTTTTAAGTTTTATATGCGTATTGAGAGTGATTTAAAGACCCATATCGTAATTAGCAACAAGAGATTAATATATTCGTTGTGAATGAAATCGAAGGATATTTACATATTTGAGAAACAATAGTACCTATCAGATCGAATGTTGCAGAACTTCATTACGATTTCTCGCAAGAAAAAGAAATCATATCTTTGTATATTTGTCGAATTATCAACTACATATTCTTTTCCTTCGTTTAGCAGAACGTGAGCCATTTATCATGTATACAGTTAATTCTATATTATCTCCGTTTCGGTAACTCGTTGTAGCACAGAAATGAAAACTGTCTAACTGTCTCAAGTTTACCTTCCGGTACTAATACAGCTGTGATATTAAGTCAAATTTTTGTCATTGCATCTGTATTTCGATCTGAGTGAACAAACAAATTATTCAGTATCTCAGCTTATGATAAATGTAATCAAATTGTAGACAGACGACTTAATCTTTCATCATCATTAGCGCAAAATCTGTATGTTGCTGTGTGAGACGTGAAGTGTAACACGTTGTTATGTAATTATTGACTAAGCGGGCACGCGCAGCAAGCGCGTCATTCCTAACATACAGTATTCCTTGATCTGGTTTATTTCGGATTTCAAGGGCCTTCAAGGACAAATTATTGGGTATTGACTTAAGGGCAGTAAAATGTAACACATTTAAGGTGGTGAAAGCAGGCTTTGCCCCTTTAGGAGGTTAACAAGGCTATTTCTACGCATAGAAAAGTTTGGAATCTGCGGATTTCCTGCGTTATTTCTCACACTATCTTAAAAAAAAAAAAACTCGCGTTTTGTCAGATGTAACTGAGTGATAAAAGGTCGCCCATATTAACGTGACCAAGACTTATTTCAACATTTGATAAATGTATTAATAAGGAACTAATAATCATGACAGAGATGTATTTCGTTAAAACTTCACGGACTATAAGTACCGAGTATATTTCCTTTCTGTAGCTACCTGCTTAATTTGAAGTAGTGCAAACATCTGAATCAGACGAAAAGTGGTAAATCGGAGACAAACTAAATGAAGTGAAATGTTGGTGCGTACCTTAAAAGGAATATAAAGACCCCCAATCGCTGTGATAGTGATCACTGGCCCTAGTCATATTACAAATGGCTTAACATATCGATTCGGGACCACATTTCACTCCAGAATAAGTCAGTAGGAAGACTATCGTCATTATGTACGGACAACGATAAAACTATACCTTCCACTGTTAATCGAAAACTATTCGAAGGACTATGAACACATTTATTTCTCTTTTGGAAAGTTCAGGGGGAATTTAAATAAATAAGCTGAATTATGAAGATGAAGTACCTGGAAAGCGTAACGTTTAGTCTCAGACGGAAATTTAACCTCGTTACAACTGATGGATAGCATAGCTAAGTGCTAAAAAAACGTATCTCCGACCAAAGTATTTAACGCCACGTGTAAAGAATGTTGGTGGTTCAGTACTTCTCACGTTTTCTGAATGCATCTGCAGCTGGATGTCTGCTTTCAGTGGATGAGTGTGCTGCAGTCATCACATACAGGAAACAGAAGACAGCTGTCCGATGTATCAAGATTTTAAAAAATAATTGTTTTTCTCAGTAGCGCAATGACATGAAGCACAAAGTTCTGAAACTAACAAGATGTTGTTTGTTGTTGTGGTCTTCAGCCCTGAGACTGGTTTGATGCAGCTCTCCATGCTACTCTATCCTGTGCGAGCTCCTTCATCTCCCAGTACCTCCTGCAGCCTACATCCTTCTGAGTCTGCTTAGTGTATCCATCTCTTGGTCTCCCTCTACGATTTTTACCCTCCACGCTGCCCTCCAATACTAAATTGGTGATCCCTTGATGCCTCAGAACGTGTCCTACCAACCGATCCCTTCTTCTAGTCAAGTTGTGCCACAAACTTCTCTTCTCCCCAATCCTATTCAATACCTCCTCATTAGTTACGTGATCTACCCACCTAATCTTCAGCATTCTTCTGTAGCACAACATTTCGAAAGCTTCTATTCTCTTCTTGTACAAACTATTTATCGTCCATGTTTCACTTCCATACATGGCTACACTCCATACAAATACTTTCAGAATCGACTTCCTGACACTTAAATCTATATTCGATGTTAACAAATTTCTCTTTTTCAGAAACGCTTTCCTTGCCATTGCCAGTCTACATTTTATATCCTCTCTACTTCGACCATCATCAGTTATTTTGCTCCCCAAATAGGAAAACTCCTTTACTATTTTAAGTGTGTCATTTCCTAATCTAATTCCCTCAGCATCACCCGACTTAATTCGACTACATTCCATTATCCTCGTTTTGCTTTTGTTGATGTTCATCTTATATCCTCCTTTCAAGACACTGTCCATTCCGTTCAACTGCTCTTCCAAGTGCTTTGCCGTCTCTGATAGAATTACAATGTCATCGGCGAACCTCAAAGTTTTTATTTCTTCTCCCTGGATTTTAATACCTACTCCAAATTTTTCTTTTGTTTCCTTTACTGCTTGCTCAATATACAGATTGAATAACATCGGGGAGAGGCTACAACCCTGTCTCACTCCCTTCCCAACCACTGCTTCCCTTTCATGTACCTCGACTCTTATACCTGCCAGCTGGTTTCTGTACAAATTGTAAATAGCCTTTCGCTCCCTGTATTTTACCCCTGCCACCTTTAGAATTTGAAAGAGAGTATTCCAGTCAACATTGTCAAAAGCTTTCTCTAAGTCCACAAATACTACAAACGTAGGTTTGCCTTTCCTTAATCTTTCTTCTAAGATAAGTCGCAGGGTCAGTATTGCCTCACGTGTTCCAACATCTCTACGGAATCCAAACTGATCTTCCCCGAGGTCGGCTTCTACAAGTTTTTTCATTTGTCTGTAAAGAATTCGCGTTAGTATTTTGCAGCTGTGACTTATTAAACTGATAGTTCGGTAATTTTCACATCTGTCAACACCTGCTTTCTTTGGGATTGGAATTATTATTTTCTTCTTGAAGTCTGAGGGTATTTTGCGTGTGTCATACATCTTGCTCACCAGATGGTAGAGTTTTGTCAGGGCTGGCTCTCCCAAGGCCGTCAATAGTTCTAATGGAATGTTGTCTACTCCCAGGGCCTTGTTTCGACTCAGGTCTTTCAGTGCTCTGTCAAACTCTTCACGCAGTATCGTATCTCCCATTTCATCTTCATCTACATCCTCTTCCATTTCCATAATATTGTCCTCAAGTGCATCGCCCTTGTATAGACCCTCTATATACTCCTTCCACCTTTCTGCTTTCCCTTCTTTGCTTAGAACTGGGTTTCCATCTGAGCTCTTGATATTCATACAAGTGGTTCTCTTTTCTCCAAAGGTCTCTTTAATTTTCCTGTAGGCAGTATCTGTTTTACCCCCAGTGAGATAAAACTCTACATCCTTACATTTGTCCTCTAGCCATGCCTGCTTAGCCATTTTGCACTTCCTGTCGATCTCATTTTTGAGACTTTTGTGTTCCTTTTTGCCTCCTTCATTTACTGCATTTTTATAATTTCTCGTTTCATCAATTAAATTCAATATTTCTTCTGTTACCCAAGGATTTCTACTAGCCCACGTCTTTTTACCTGCGTGTTCCTCTGCTGCCTTCACTACTTCATCTCTCACAGCTACCCATTCTTCTTCTACTGTATTTATTTGCCCCATTCCTGTCAATTGTTCCCTTATGCTCTCCCTGAAACTCTGTACAACCTCTGGTTTAGTCAATTTATCCAGGTCCCATCTCCTTAAATTCCCACCTTTTTTCAGTTTCTTCAGTTTTAATCTACAGTTCACAACCAATAGATTGTGGTCAGAGTCCACATCTGCCCCTGGAAATGTCCTACAATTAAAAACCTGGTTCCTAAATCTTTGTCTTACCATTATATAATCTGATACATTTTAGTATCTCTAGGATTCTTCCATGTATACAACCTTCTTTTATGATTCTTGAACCAAGTGTTAGCTATGATTAAGTTATGCTCAGTGCAAAATTCTACCAGACGGCTTCCTCTCTCATTTCTTACCACCAATCCATATTCACCTACTACGTTTCCTTCTCTCCCTTTTCCTACTGACGAATTCCAGTCACCCATGACTATTAAATTTTCGTCTCCCTTCACTACCTGAATAATTTCTTTTATCTCATCATACATTTCTTCAATTTCTTCGTCATCTGCAGAGCTAGTTGGCATATAAACTTGTACTACTGTAGTAGGCATGGGCTTCGTGTCTATCTTGGCCACAATAATACGTTCACTATGCTGTTTGTAGTAGCTTACCCGCACTCCTAATTTTTTTATTCGTTATTAAACTTACTCCTGCATTATTCCTATTTGATTTTGTATGTATAACCCTGTATTCACCTGACCAGAAGTCTTGTTCCTCCTGCCACCGAACTTCACTAATTCCCACTATATCTAACTTCAACCTATCCATTTCCCTTTTTAAATTTTCTAACCTACCTGCCCGGTTAAGGGATCTAACATTCCACGCTCCGATCCTCAGAACGCCAGTTTCCTTTCTCCTAATAACGACGTCCTCTTGAGTAGTCCCCGCCCGGAGATCCGAGTGGGGGACTATTTTACCTCCGGAATATTTTACCCAAGAGGACGCCATCATCATTTAACCATACAGTAAAGCTGCATGCCCTCAGGAAAAATTACTGCTGTAGTTTCCCCTTCCTTTCAGCCGTTCGCAGTACCAGCACAGCAAGGCCATTTTGGTTAGTGTCACAAGGCCAGATCAGTCAATCATCCAGACTGTTGCCCCTGCAACTACTGAAAAGGCTGCTGCCCCTCTTCAGGAACCATACGTGTGTCTGGCCTCTCAACAGATACCCCTCCGTTGTGGTTGCACCTACGGTACGGCTATCTGTATCGTTTAGGCACGCAAGCCTCCCCACCAACGGCAAGGTCCATGGTTCATGGGGGGGGACTAACTTGATACTGCTACGCAAATCTTCAAGACAGCTTTAGACACATAACTACTGATTTAGCTACACTTCAGAATTTAGAAAGTATTACACGAGGTAATATTTCACTTCTGTACGACGTCAAGAGGGATAGAGTAAGCGCATATTGAAGGGACTTCCTGATTGTTAATAAACAGTACTTATTTTTAACAAGTTTTACACAAAGCTAATATACATCAAATGGTCTTGGAATCACAAGCTTTAGAACACTGCTTCCGTAATAATTACAATAATAATAATAATGAAAGTAGTTATACCACTCATACATGTCAGTGATAATTACTGGGGAATCTATAATGTTGAGGCTTTTCCATAAATATTTGCATTGAAAAATACTTCACTTAAATTAAAATATCGATGAAAAAATGCTATTGTAGTGAATGAGCTTTACATAGCATCCTACTCGTAGTGGCAAAGGCACAAATGGAGCACCGTGCAAAATAACTGTTGCATTTCAGGTTCATTGTCATTATTTTGCCACGGACAGTTTCTGTGTAGAGCTTTGTCGAGAATCCCGTAGTGTGACAAATTCACTTGGGCAGATATGCTATCTGGACATGTCGCAATCTGTGAATCTTAACAGACTGGTTTATTTTTTACTGAAACCACACTCTCTGAATATCTGCAGCATTTCGGGGATTATTGGTGGTCAGCTGGGAACGTCAATTTATGTGACTTCCACATTTCCCGGCGCATCGCTGCAGTCGTTTTTATATTTAGGTGGTAATCTGTGCAGCAAGTTGGAATCAACTGGGCTTTATTTTCGTATTTCTCTCTTGTTTCTGTATTGGCTCCCTAACTACGAGAATGAAAGTGTCATATTTTTTCTGTAGCTTGTGTATGTGTGTGTGTGTGTGTGTGTGTGTGTGTGTGTGTGTGGAAACTGAGCTGCAAGTGCTATTTTGAATCACCTGTCATAGAATACCTACACTGACGGAAAGAAGTCGAAACACCAAGAAGTAGTTGTGTGACATAAACGAAAGGAGGCAGGTGTTTTTCTACGTCTGAAAGATGATGTCAATTTATATTTCGCGCCAATCGCATAACCGTGGCGCTAGTAGCGTAACTATGACAATACAAATCAGGTTTGCTTTAAATCCACATTTTAACGGTCTGGAGCCGTACTTACACTACTGGTCATTAAAATTGCTACACCACGAAGATGACGTGCTACAGACGCGAAATTTAACCGACACGAAGAAGATGCTGTGATATGCAAATGATTAGCTTTTCAGAGCATTCACACAAGGCTGGCGCCGGTGGCGACACCTACAACGTGCTGACATGAGGAAAGTTTCCAACCGATTTCTCTTAAACAAACAGCAGTTGACCGGCGTTGCCTGGTGAAACGTTGTTGTGATGCCTCGTCTAAGGAGGAGAAATGCGTACCATCACGTTTCCGACTTTGATAAAGGTCGGATTGTAGACTACCGCGATTGCAGTTTATCGTATCGCGACATTGCTGCTCGCGTTGGTCGAGATCCAATGACTGTTAGCAGAATATAGAATCGTTGGGTTCAGGAGGGTAATACGGAACGCCGTGCTGGATCCCAACGACCTCGTATCCCTAGCAGTCGAGATGACAGGCATCTTATCCGCATGGCTGTAACGGATCGTGCAGGCACGTCTCGATCCTTGAGTCAACAGATGGGGACGTTTGCAAGACAACAACCATCTGCACGAACAGTTTGACGACGTTTGCAGCAGCATGGATTATTAGCTCGGAAACGATGGCTGCGGTTACCATTGACGCTGCATCACAGACAGGAGCGCCTGCAATGGTGTACTCAACGACGAACCTGGGTGCACGAATGGCAAAACGTCATTTTTTCGGATGAATCCAGGTTCTGTTTACAGCATCATGATGGTCGCATCCGTGTTTGATGACATCGCGGTGAACGCACATTGGAAGCGTGTATTCGTCATCGCCATACTGGCGTATCATCGGGAGGGACGGTATGGGATGCCATTGGTTACACGTCTCGGTCACCTCTTTTTCGCATTGACGGCAATTTGAACAGTGGACGTTACATTTCAGATGTGTTACGACCCGTGGCTGTACCCTTCATTCGAAACCCTACATTTCAGCAAGATATTGCACGACCGTATGTTGCAGGTCCTGCACAGGCCTTTCTGGATACAGAAAATGTTCGACTGCTACCCTGGCCAACACATTCTCCAGATCTCTCACCAAATGAAAACGTCTGGTCAATGGTGGCCGAGCAACTGGCTCGTCACAATACGACAGTCACTACTCTTGATGAACTGTGGTATCGTGTTGAAGCTGCATGGGCAGCTGTACCTGTCACGCCATCCAAGCTCTGTTTGACTCAATGCCCAGGCGTATCAAGGCCGTTATTACGGCCAGAGCTGGTTGTTTTGGGTACTCATTTCTCAGGATCTATGCTCCCAAATTGCGTTAAAATGTAATCACATGTCAGTTCTAGTATAATATATTTGTCCAATGAATAGCCGTTTATCTGCTACATTTCTTCTTGGTGTAACAATTTTAATGGTCAGTAGTGTACCTTTGAGATTGGATGTGGTTATTTGATGTTGCTCTATAATGCCTTTATGGCGACAAAATAAATAAAACTCCTCCCGAACAGGCCATGAAGATCCAACGGTACCTATCGGGCGCCGTGTCATTCTCTGCCCAACAGGGCTAAGAGAAGCTGTTCCTTCTGCGATACTAAGATGGCGGTCACGAGAATGTACGATCGCGATAAGACCACGATCGAGAGGGCCACGTAGCACTACCGAGAGGGAAGACTATCGTGTTCGGCGTGTGGCTGTGGCGCATCGTAATGCATCTGCAGCTGCAATTTGAGCAGCAGTTAGCACCACAGAACTAACTGTTACAAATAGGTTACTTCAAGGACAGCCCCGAGCCAGGTGCCCCGTATCGTGCATTCCACTGACACCAACCAACTGCAGACCACAGCCACTTGCGACTCCCATGGTGTATAGTGAGAGCTCGTTGGAGGGCACGATGGAGGTCTGTTGTGTTTTCTGATGAAAGATGGCTCAGCCTCAGTGCCAGTGATGCCTGTGTGTTGGTTAGGAGGAGGCCAGTTGATCGCCTGCGACCGAACCTTCTGCGTTGTAAACATCCTGGACCTACGCTTTGAGTTATTATCTGGTGTGCAATTTCGAATCACAGCAAGAATACTCTCGTGGTTATTTGCCGCACCCTGCCTGCAAATTTGTACGTCAATTCTACCTTTTGTCCTACTGTCATCAACAGCTTTCAAATGGCTCTGAGCACTATGGGACTCAACTGCTGTGGTCATAAGTCCCCTAGAACTTAGAACTACTTAAACCTAACTAACCTAAGGACAGCACACAACACCCAGCCATCACGAGGCAGAGAAAATCCCTGACCCCGCCGGGAATCGAACCCGGGAACCCGGGCGTGGGAAGCGAGAACGCTACCGCACGACCACGAGATGCGGGCCATCAACAGCTTTCCACGGGTTGTTTTGAAATGGTTCAAATGGCTCTAAGCACTATGGGACTTTACATCTGAGGTCATCAGTTCCCTAGACTTAAAACTACTTAAACCTAACTAACCTAAGGACGTCACACACATCCAAACCCGAGGTAGGATTCGAACCTGCGACCGTAGCAGTAGCGCGGTTCCGGACTGAAGCGTCTAGAACCGCTCGGCCACAGCAGCTGGGAGGGGGTGTTTTCCAACAGGATACCACTCGCTTACATACCGCTGTTGTAACCCAACTTGCTCTACAGGGTGTCGACATGTTGCCTTGGCCTGCTCGATCACCAGATTTGTTTTCAATCGAGCACATACGGGACATCATCGGACGGCACCTCCAGTGTCTTCCGCAACTTATGCAACAGTCGTGGAACTCCATCCCACAAACTGACATCCGGCACCTGTACAACAGAATGCATACACGTTTTCATGCTTGCATTCAACACTCTGGCGGTTACGCATTAACGTACCAGCATTTCACATTTTCAATGGATTATCTCGCACGTATTTTAACCTGTGATCTTGCAATGTTAATAACTTAAATATGTTACCTAACGAACCTCTGCATTAATTATTTTTTGGTGTTGTGATTTTTTCCCGTCAGTGTAATTTGTCTGGTTTTACACCATCTTCAAAACGTAGCACCTCCTCAACCAGAGTAACACAGTATTTAGAATAATAACCTTCTGAAATACGTTATGGTCTGAATGTACTTGTCGGAACAAAATAAATTCGGTGTTCTGCTCACGTTGTCATTTAGGTGCTTGTCTTAACGACTCAGTAGCCTATACTTCTGGCCAATTGAACTACCATTAGTTCTGCAACGACGGTGGCATTTACTCCACTTTCTATATCTGTACATGTATTCCACTATCCGTCTTACGGTGTCTGACTGAGGGTACTTTCCGTACCGCTATCAGCTCCAACCTTTCCTTTTGCAGTCACGAATGGTTCGCGGGAAGAACGATTGCTGGTAAGCCTTCAAGTGAGCTTGAACCTATCTAATTTTACCTTCATGGCCTTTCGCAAGGTACACGTTGGAGGAAGTAACATATTGATTGAATCTTCTATGAATACACACTGAGGAGCTTTAACACTAAACCACACCGCGTTGCAAAAAAATGGCTCTGAGCACTATGGGACTTAACATCTGAGGTCATCAGTCCCCTAGACTTAAAACCACTTAAACCTAACCTAAGCCGGCCATTGTGGCCGAGCGGGTCTAGGCACTACAGTCTGGAACCGCGCGACCACTACAGTCACAGGTTCGAATCCTGACTCGGGCATGGATGTGTGTGATCTCCTTAGGTTTCTTAGGTTTAAGTAGTTCTAAGTTCTAGGGGACTGATGACCTCAGAAGTTAAGTCCCATAGTGCTCAGAGCCATTTGAACAATTTTTTTACCAACCTAAGGACATCACACACATCCATGCCCGAGGCAGGATTCGAACCTGCGACCGTAGCAGCAGCGCGGTTCCAGACTGAAGCACCTAGAACCGCTCGGCCACAGCGGCCGGCACCGCGTTGCAGAATACTTCTCTTACAACGTCTGCTACTGTAGTCAGCAGAGCATCTCCGTGATGATTTCGCGCTTGCTACTGAACCTGTAACGAAACGAGCTGCTCTTCTTTCGATCTTCTCCATTTCCTCTATGAATCCTATCTCGTACGGATCCCAGACTAACGAGAAATATTCAAGTATAGATCGAACATGTGTCTTGTAACCTTCCTCCTTCCTCGGTGGACTACACTTCCCGAGGATTCTCACAGTGACTTTCAGTCTGGCATCTGCCATGCATGCTGGTCGCTCCACTTTAAATCATTCCGTACGCATACTCCTTGATATTTTGTGGATGTGTCTGATTCCACTGATGGTTCTTCAACAGTGTAATCATACAACAAGGTGTCTTTCTGTCTATTTATGCGCTTTCCTTTACATTTGTTTATGTTGTGGGTCAGCCGCCACTGTCAGCACCAAGCGTCCATCCACTGCAGGTCTTCCTGCATTTCGCTTCAGTTTTCTAGCGTTGCGACTTCTCTGTGTACAACAGCATCATCCACGAAAAATCTCATGATATTTCTGACTTCATCTGCTAGATCATTTACATATATTGTGAAAATGATCTTCGTGGTGTGTCTAAAACTTTCGGTGAATGGTGTCATATCTGAACGGCAACTTGGCGCATGTGTGCGTACATGCGCTTGGGTCTTCAGAGACTGGAGGAGAATCGATACACGACATACACTGCATGTGACTGGTCGTATAAACAGACTGGGACCAGTTGAACGTAGTCAGTGTGAGGGGAAGTGCCACAGCGCAATGGAGCAACATGTAAACATCAAGTTCTGCTACAAATTGGGGAAGACTGCAAAGGAGACACGTGGCATGTTGGTGCAGGTGTACGGGAGGGAATCCGTGAGCAGAAAATCTGTTTCCGAATGGTTTAAACGCTTCCGTAAAGGGAAGGAAAGAGCTGAGGATGAGTCAGTTCAGGTCGGCCATCGACAAGCAGAACCCCAGAAAAAATCGATAAAGTGCAAGAAATGCTGGCACAAGATTGTCAGCGGTGTCTTAGATTGATTGCGGAGGAATTGGGAATTAGTAAGGACACGATGCACACCATCGTCCCCGATGATTTGAGTAAGCGGAAGATCTGCTCCTGATTTGTGCCGCACAAGATCACAGACGAGCAGAAAGCAAAACGGATGGAAACTTCTGATGATTTCATTCCCATGTGTGACCAGGGTCCATTACTTCTCAACACCGTCGTCACGGGAGATGAGACCTGGTGCTACCCGTTCGATCTTGGATCAGAACAGCAATCGATGTCATGGTGTTCACCGTCCTCCCTGCGACCAAACAAAAAGCCATCTGCAAAAATCCAAGGTGAAAACGCTGTTGATCGCCTTCTTGACAGCAACGTCATCATCTACAAGGTATTTGATCCTGCAGGTCAAACCATTAATGGTGCATTTTACCAGTCCGTTTTGAACCGATTGCTACAGTTTATCCGGGGGGTTCGGCCAGAGTTACACAGGACAGGAAAATGGATGCTGCTCCATGACAACGAAAACTGCGCGATCCGTGTGCTCCAATCCCCGTCGCAGAAGATGGTGACTGTTCTTGAACACCTTCCGTACTCTCCTGATCTGGCTCCTACGGACTTTTCCTGTTTCCCCTCTTCAACGCGGCCATGAAGGGTGAACGCTGCGTGGACGTGAACGCCATCAAAGATCGTGTGACAGCCGTTCTGCGATCGATTCCACAGAAGGCCTTTGCTGACAGTTTCCAGAAGCTGTACGAACGTTGTCAAAAATGTGTTGTAGCGGGTGGCGACTGTTTTGAGGGGCAATAAAGAAAATTTGTTTGTATCTTTTATGTTGTTTGTTGTCTGAAAGCATTCACCGAACATTTTAGACACACCACGTATATATGCAGACTGAAGCCACGAATGAAAATTTGTACCAAGGCCGGGATTTGAACCCGGGATTCGAGTCCCAGCGTTGGTAAAAATTTTCATTCATCGCTTCAGTCTCTATATATGCATCATAGGTGTTTGAGACTTGGAAATGTCTCTGGGACGATAGAGTTTCATTTGATCTGTGGCAAGGAATCGTCCTATAACACTCCCTTGGGGTACACGCGAAGCTAATTTTGTGTCTGAAGATTTCTCTCCGTTGAGAATGGCAGGCTGTGTTCTGTTTACGAGAAGCTCTTCAGTCCAGTCTGTACGCTCATATTTTATTTATTAGGGGCCAGTGCGGAACTGTATCGAACGCATACTACAAGTCAGGGAACACAGCAGGAACTTGGGCGTCCGGCCTACTGCTTTCTGCGTTTAGTGGACGTACAGTGCGAGCTAGGTTTTACACGATGAGTCATACAGAAGAGATCTTCGATCTCCATAAATGTCATAACTCGCAAACATAAAACATATCCCAGAATTCTACAGCAGACCGACGTCAGAGATATAGGCCTGTAGTTTTGTGCGTAAGTACGATGACCCTTCTTGAAAAGGGAACTACCGATGCTTTCTCCTGATCACTACGAACGCTTCGCTACTCTACCGAGCCACTGTACACTGCTCCTAGACGAGGAGCAAGCTCTTTCACTTGCTCTTATGTAGAATCGAACTGGAATCCCGTTAGTTCCAGTGACATTTCCTCTGATGAACGATTTTAGATCCTTTTCTATCTCGCCGTCATTTATTTCGATGTCTGTCATTTTGACGTTCGTGAAATGACTTAAAGAAGGAACCACAATACGATCTTCCTCAGTGAAACTACTCTGAAAAAAGAAGTTTACTATTTCGCCCTTCTATCTGTGATCCTCCGTTTTGATACCATTTTTCTTACGGAGTCTCTGTGCAGATGGCTTCGAACCGTTTACTGATTAAACACAGAACAAAACACCTTAGGGTTTTCTGTCAAGTCGGTGAATATAATTTTACTTTTGAATTCGTTGAACGCCTCAACGTATGGCAATCCTCATGCTAATTGTGGCTTCGTTCAGTTTTTGTTTGTATCTAAGGCTTTGTTTACGTTTAAATTTACAGTGAAGCACTCTTTGCTTTCGTAGCAGCTGTTCAACACCGCTGTCGATCCATGGCCGTTCTTCCCTATCCTCACAGGTTTATTCGACACATACCTGTCTAATGCCTACTGTACAACACTCCTGAACTACACCCACTGATGCTAAATATTTTCGGCAGTGGAGACGAATGTTTCATATTGACCGCTCAGGTAATTTGATATCTGTTTCTTGTCGCTCTTTATAAGCAGAAATATCTTCCCATTTCTCTTTATATTCCTGTTTACATCAGTAGAAGGTGATGCTCTAACAGCCTTACGATGGCTTATTTGCTGATCTGCCCTAACTGAGTCGAAAATTTCGGGGTTGTTGGTGACCATGAGATCTAATATCATATTTTCACGAGTTGGTTCTCTGGGCTCAAGCAATTTTCGGATAGGACATCCAGAACAATTTCACATGATTTCCTGTTTCTGCTTATGCGCCTTAATCACTTGGCTCTCACAGTCTATAGTGGTGAGTTGAAATCTCCACTTACAGGATGACAATTATTGAACTATATGAAAAAAAACGTAAATTGATTACAAACTGCGGCTTGCACATTTAAACGTCACTACAGATATTTCGATTCGGGTTATGACATGTTCGATATGCCTGCCATCATTCGCGATGATGTGGCGCAAATAGCGAAATTCTGCATGACCCGCTGACGTGTCGGAACATCGATGCCGTCGATGACCTACTCACTCGCTGCTTTAAGCTAAGAAATGGTTTTGGAGCTATTGCTGTACACCTTGTCTTTAATATAGCATGTGTTCAGATCCGGAGAACATGGCGTCCAATCGAAGCCCATGCCAGTGGCCTCTGGGTACCCCAGAGCCAGAACGCGGTAGCCAAATTCCTCCTCCACAGGACATCAAACACTCTTCTGCTTCGATAGGGTCGCGCTCCGTCTTGCATGAACCCCATCTTGTCGACACCAGCGTCACTTTGGATAATAGCGATGAAATCATCTTCCAAAACTGTTCGGTAGTCACCGTGCCATCAAGTAAAATCGCACCGATTATTCCGTGACTGGACATTGCACATCTCACACTCACCCATTGAGCGTGAACAGACTTCTTGATCGTGAAGCGCGGATTCTCAGTCCCTCAAATGAACCAGTTTTGCTTATTGACGAACCTATCCAAATGAAAGTCGGCTCCGTCGCTAAACCAAGCCATGCGCATGCGCATACTGATTCCCATCATGCCCCACGGCCAACCGTTCCGTTAGTTCAACAATTGTCGTCCTGTATAACTGCAGCATGGCCATGAAACTTACGAAAACTATTCTTCAAGTATCCCCTCAAACGTTGCCTCTCGGCTGCTCCTGAGGAAGGGTGTCTGCAAAAACGTCCGATAACCATGTTTGATTCAACTTTAACACTTACCGCCACCCACATTGTTTCGCATTCACAATCAGTACTAACCGCAACAGATATTATATTTCACTGCTAAAGTCACGCCACTATTGGCATCCAGCCTGTCTTTCCGATTTACATTTCAGTCATAATTTCGTATTTCTTTCTTGTTAACGTCTGGTGTCAGCAAGTTTTCTCTCTCTAGTACTATGGGCATTGTTACCGTTTATAAGCGAGACGAGTAATAGAGCATTTCCACACGCGCCCCTGCAGTAAACAAATACTACATTATCATTTTCTTTCTCCGATCTGCCGTGGCGAGTGCTACTCTTTAGTTAACGGGGATAGTATTCTTTCCTACCTGAAATCAAAACCGTTTTTTTTTTCAGGCCTAAGGAAGGACCTCCTTGTCCTAGAAGCCCGCATGTGGAAGCTACACATATTTCGCTAACCTAGGAGTTGTCTCCTGAGTATAGTGCATGCCTAAACTTTTAAGGGTTGTCCTACAATCCTCAAACCGATAACGGATAAACACTCAATTAACTTAATAAATTAATTCCAAGAAACCTCCACGAATCTCGTAGGTTATTTTCAGATAACTTTGTTCCGTGGTTAGTACACCGAATTCAAGATGGTACGTCCCATTGAACCAGTTACTGGCACTCTTTCCCGTCATTCGTGTTCGATACGCTAATGGAACGAGAGAAAGCCCTAATAACTGGCACAATGTTACGTGCGCTCTCCATGCACTGAAGAGTGGTACGCAGAGAATAGCTGTAGATGAAGGTGTAGCTACTTATTTGTGAAGATAATGAAATAAAATGTAGTATAAGTAGTGTCTTTCCAAACATAGTTAGTCGGTAGCAATATCAACTGATTCATAAGTCAAGTTAAAAACCAATAATTCAGCAAATATTCTCAGTTGCGCGGAGCGAGTTACGTACAATATATGTGGCATTTTTTAACAGGAAAATTTTTCCCTGTATTGTTAATTTTTCACCAGAATTTGGCGTTTCCATTGAATAAGCAGTTCCATAATGTTTTGCAGCTCACATCACAAGAGCGAATACAGGCTCGTTTCGCTCGTAGCAAAGTCTGGTTGATCGATGTTCATTCACGTACTCTATGAAGAGCGACAGCGAGCAATTCTCTTTAATAGCGGCGAGTGGCAGCTACAGAGTCACACGTCGCTGAGCAGTGCATCCACACTGGCAATAAATCTTTTCGTTATTAAATGAAACCCCATGTCTTTCTGGACATTGCTATGAAATGTGCGTCGCGCTACCCTTAATAATCTGAAAATGGTTGTGTTTCTTTTGGTTCACTAGCTGCATGGAAAATTCATGGCTACACATCTTCGCTCAAAATCAGATGTGACTAATTATGTGCATTGTGACCATTAAACGGGAACATAGACGTGAGGGAAAATTTTCATCTCTATTGTTAAGCACACAGAAATGCAAACAGATCATTGGAAAGAAACTCGTTATCGTAAATAAAATATAAACGCAATGGAAATAACACTGTAAAGCAACACTGTACTTTCTTTTCTTTTGAGCTGAAGGCTATATAGCCGTCTCTCAGAGTTTTCTAGTTTTTACAGGGTTAGGCTTCATGTGTGAAAAATTTAATAATTAGTTTTAAAGTTAACATATTATATTGATGAAGGAGAGCTGGTATATTAGTTGGCAATGGTTAGGGAGATTTGATTAGCTGTTGTACGAAATCAGTTTGCTGGTTTACATGCGAAAAAAATGTAATTGGTATCTGCTGTTATTACTCTATCGCATTCACAGTAAGGATTATCCAAAACGTGTACGTGATGAAGTTGGCTGACAACGCTCTCTACCGCTGGATTTCTCAGAGTTTGACATGTACAGTAGCACTCTTCTCAATGGATTGGAAAATGGAAATGAAGTCCCATGCTTCTTCACAGAGCGTAGGCGAACGATGCGGGAGACCCGCACCGCCTTACTAGGCAAGGTCCTAATGGAGGTGGTTTGCCGTTGCCTTCCTCCGACCGTAATGGGGATGAATGATGATGATGAAGACGACACAACAACACCCAGTCATCTTGAGGCAGGAAAAATCCCTGACCCCGCCGGGAATCGAACCCGGGACCCCGTGCTCGGGAGGATTACCGTGTTTCTAATGACTGGAGGATTTCAAGGCAAGTGAAGCGCTTAAAAACAGACCAACAGACAGAAAATCCATCAGAATGAGAGTTAAAATTAGTCGCTGTTAACAACATATTACGCACTTTTCTGTTACCATTTGTATTGAAACATTCATCCGTTAATTCTTTAATAGTGCGAAAATTACAAAAACAGACGTGACTCCCTCTTGTGTAGTAAGTAACACTACGAAGTATATAAATTGTATATATACTTGCAGGGCAAATGCAATAAATTTCTGCTGGCATTATTTTCATTTTTTTGGTACTGTCTGAAAAGCACTTAATAAACAAACAGTTTGGGTAACAAACGACATGGAAATATCATATAGAAGTAATCCGAAAATGAATCAGTTATGAAAGTCAGTCAGTCAGTGCAGTTAGGGAATTTTACTACAGAAAATACTCTGAAATGCTGAAGGATATCATCAAATAGGCTAAAACAACGGCTTACACCAAGAGAATAGCAACGTCTTAGAATAAAATTAAAACTATTGGGACAGTTGTAAATGAAAGATCACCGCAGAAATGGGAACGCAACATGCTACACCTCTTGTCTCAGAGAATGAAATGGTTAGTGATCCTCTAGATGTGTGTAAAATATTTAATAATACTTCCAGTCAACATTTCAAAGTGAAAATAAAGTTTAATTCGTACAGGCGAGTACGCAGAACTTTTAAAAGCTGGTGTTTCCGGATCAGTTATATCACATGAAAAAGGCGAGAAGAAAACTGATCATTTAGTAAACCAGTGAACCGTAAAATCTCAATGAATATTATGAAATATCAAACTGTCAAACAAACATGGGTTCTAAAACGCATATCTTAAGAGCTATGAACATTTGTTCAGTAAAAGACATGTGTTTCACAGTAGCAAAGAGGACTTATGGTCTGCGCTTTAGATCTCATGTTTACTTAACTTATTTTCTTGTTTTGGTCCATACTACCTCCTTCCAGGATATGGAAAGCAAATAACTTGCTGTAGAAGAGATCCACCGTCAGAGGTATCACAACGATCTCACCTCGTAACTTGCGACTCGGCGTTTTCAGACAAGGGTCCCTTACCTAAACTTGATACATTGACCCTGCCCCATTATTCCTGAAAGTTTGTGAAACCATCACCGGATCATCCTGTGTAAGTGGAACACCGTGTCAGCCACTGATGTCGATGGTGGAGACTACTGTCCAAAGCTCGAATATTTTATTCGAAGTGACGCGGCTTGCAAACTGAGACTTTATTGAAGCATGCCACTGGGAAAATCTCAGACGACGCATTTGATGTTACGTCGTCGTTGCCTCGTAAAATAATTTAATTTATTTGGTACATTGTGACATCTTTATGTACAGTATTTAGAAGTAGCACCTAATTTGTTTGGTAGTTGCAGATTCTTTGTCTCGTAATACACCGGAAGTCAGGAATAACATCTTCAAAAGACGGGAAAATTGCCTGGGAACAGGAAGCCTAGATTGTGTGCAATTAAACGTTATGAAACGTAGGAAGTTTGTGATTTCTTGCGTAACAATTCGAATGTTTTACCAAGAGCCTACCATCGTCATTTAAAATTAGTATTTTCCATTGGCTCGCTCATTTAACATTTTACTAATAACAATAATGATTTCAAAAACGAGTCATTTATAAGTTATAAATGTTCTCCGATAACCTAGTTTAATATTCTGCAGATGTGTAGTACAACTACGTTCTGCAGTTGCCAACAGTCAAAGGAAACAGCTTTAAATCCTGCAGTTCACTTAGGGATAACGCGGTACCCGATTTTACCAAAGTGACTATACTTCATATGCCAGATTCCGTATTTAGCCTCCTACTCACTGCAGTGCTTTGCAGATTAAGGATGCTAGTACAAGGATGTCGGTGAGGTAGCTTGAGTGGCTCAGCTGTATTGATCATTGTTATGTCAGATCGACTGTACCGAAATGTTATTTCAGTTTTCCTACAGTTCCAGTAAATTTTGAATTTTTCATTTTCTACCTCAGTGAGAGGATGATGTATGTAGAATAAAGCCTTTCATTGTTTGATACTGCTGTCCCTACTTTATACAGATCATTTTAGCGGTCACATAATGTCTTTTCAAATATTCTATGGGTGTCATAGCTTTACATCTAGATATAATGTATATAATGGTTTGCTTTTGAACTTCACACTTCCTGCAGGTATCATCCACTCCTTGCACTTACAGGACATACTTTCAGGATGTCCTCCTCGAAAGACATGATCTTGTAACGCTCACACAAACTGATCTGCTGTTGTGAATCTATTGCTTCATATTTCAAAGTTGTTTTGCTCTCAATTTCTGTTATCCCCTGTCCCAACAAGTTTTAATTTCATAAGGTGGCTACACGTCCACCATGTTTGAAGTAAACTGAACTCCTGTGCGCCTTATTTTTCTGTAGTCAGTGGCGTCTTCTGCTCTCTATCCCCCTTGAAATCGTCATTAAAGAACATCAAATAGTTCGTACAGTATTTTTCCCAAAATACTGTGTACAGCGGCGATTTTTGTCTGTATTTCAAGCATACAGTCAGAGTCTCGAAAGCCAGTCTGGACGAGAATATCTTTTAAGAATCATGCTTTACAGGTTATTGTCACAAGTAATTCAATAATAGTATTGAGAATGACTTACAAGACAGTAAAATATTTTTTTTACAGTTCATTTTTACAATATTTCATTGACGTTTCATTTTTGCAGTTTTTTCTCTGACATTTAAACTAAATAAGCTTGCTACATGTATGTCTTGGAACTGTACTTCTCTGCTCAAAAGATTTAGATTTACATAAATGATTTATTGTGCAGATAAAATAATGTTTGAGGAGCAGGTTTATAATCTCCACAAATTTAGTTACTACAAAAAGATCGTCACTATTTTTTAAATAAGGAACTTCTCAGTAATTGCATTGAAGTGTTCTTGGGTGAAATAATTTCAGGAACTTTCAGAAGCTACTACATGCCTTACCAGAGGCAAAAACATGGGATCAGAGCAAATTTCCTTATGTCCTTGAGAATACTATGATGCTTTACCAATGGCTCCAAAAGCTCCTCCGACAGGACCGTTACGTTTTCACTATTTAATATATGAGAAACTTCGGATCAGCAGCTGAAGTTTCTAACTGCACTTTTCATCTTTTGTGTGCCACACTAAGTTGCTTTACATGCTTCTTCATAAAAACATTCTCCACGTGTACTCCGTCATATTGTGTTTCCAGATATTGTGAACTTGCAACACAGTAATTGTGGTCATCACGAGGAGGTATACTAGGTACTAAAAGAATGAAATTCCACCAAAAGATTACAATAACTTTACTGCGTAAAAAATAGAAATTATCGGGATCCGAAGTGTCTCTAGACTTAACTAAATCGAGAATCGAGGAGTCTGGTTGTGTATTTCCTCAGAATACGGTAGTGAAGTCTCTCGAAACTGTCTGTATCACACTTACAGTTTGAAGTATTGCACTTTGTAGAGAATGGCAAAAACAACGAAAATGCAGTTCCAGATAATGTATGTTATGTGTTCATTATAATAGAATTCCATGGTCAAAACATGCTAACAAACTGTTAAAAGGGAAAGCAGTTGTTTTGTCGAACAATCATAATCATGGAATTGCATCTACTATTAATGTGCAACCTTCTGTAACAGGAACTGCTGTAATAAATCCCTGTACACCTTTATCTGGTATATTTTAAAGAAATACAGTCAACACACTAGTTAACTTGCTGTTAGAGGATTTGGTTGTGAAGTATGATGGGTAAAATTATGTGCACAAAGACAAAACGTGCAGCTCTATACTGGAACTAAAAAGTTGCCTTGGACAGTGGACATGAAAGGAAGTGTTTGTACTAACATTCCACTCAGAAATAACTTATCGTTGTGGACATGCCTAAACAATGATATAATTATTGCAAAGTGAAGGAATTCCAGTATTACATAAACGTGAAAAAACGTAAAAATTCTGGCTGTTAACCATACTGGACATGTATTCCACACTTTGCATGGATTACACTTCTTTTTACGTCTACTGTCAAAGGTAATTTTTTTTTCCAGTATAGCGCTACAAGTTTCGTCTTTCTCATCAGCATTAGTGATCAACAATTGTCAAGAAAGAAGCGAAAATATTTTTATCGCTGTCACACATGCACACACATACACACACACACACACACACACACACACACACACACACACACACACACACACTATGAAAGAAAGAGTACCACGAGATAGTTGCAGGCTTGGTCATCTGAGGCATTTCTCACTTGGCAGCCAAGAGTCTCCAGTCAGGAATTTTGTGTGTTAAGCCAGAGAGACAGGTTAAGGTCAAACAGCAAGGCAGTACATGCGGCGTTCTTGCATTTTTTAATGTCAGTTACAAATAAACTTACATAAATGCAATGTTGGTTGAAAGACTTAAGTTGTAATGTTTTGCAAGTAAATATACACTAGCTAACTTAACAGAGAACTAGAACAATCTTTACCTTATGAATATAAATTAGACAAGTTACAGCAGAATAAAACTGAAAGAGTAATGGTGTGTCCATCTTCATCAAAAAACTGTGAATTCAGGGATGTCAGTTACTTAAGTGCAGAAACATTTCTTGTGGTTGAAGCGATATTGCAGCCCACTCGAGAATTAATAGTGGTTCTCCTTCTAGTGCTGGGGGAAGCAAATGCTCCAGCCTATCTGTAACTAGACTACAGCTCGCCAAGGGCTGAACAGAACAGCCCTTATGTTACCTGTCAGAGTATCAACCCATTAGTCATAACAAAGAATTATGTTGAAAGTCTTGAAACATTGATAATAATGCTCCTAAAGCATAAATATTTTAGATTTATGATATGTGGTAACATTACCATGAACATGAAGTAAGGACTAAAACTGTGAATTACATAACAGACACACTAAGGTCATTTAACTTCTACTGTTCAAGTGATGAAACCAGGAGGCTTAAAGTGTCGGTGGATAATATAATTTAGAGCTGTCAGTTAAATGAAACTGAATCTGGTTGTGTACAACTTGGAATTTCAGAATATATAGGCACCCTCTAAGCTAAAAAACATGAACTGGAAGGATAATCAGACTGTTGAAAAACTGTATCAATTAAAAACCAATTTAAACCTCAAGCTGTGACGAAATACTCTCTTATGCCATGTAACCTATTGAGTCAGCCAAGAAACTTTGCTCTTGCCCTACAGAAAAGTAGCGCTCTATATTCTCTTGAGTAACTAATATATTGCACAAACTGAGAAATAGTGTAAGTAAAACACTAGTAGACACTGAATTTTGATTTGGCTACTTAAACTTTACTTACAGAATTTTTGTGGGTCAATCCTCCTGATTTAAAAAATGCTATCAAATGGCAATAGCGTCGTTAGAGGTATAAGAACACTTACTTCAATAATGTGATGTAAAGAGCATTTTAATCACCTTAACATTTTGACACTCTTTAGCCTGCATATGCAGCTGCATCCGAAATATTAAAGACACTATCAATAATTTTGTCTGAAGAATGTCTACATTTGATCATAACACAATTGGGCAGTCAACTGAATTGTTCTGCAGTAGACTAGCTAAGCTTCAAAACAACCACAAATCACCTGTTAGACTTTTTAAAGGTTCCTAAACGCATTGCATTGTGTATTTTAGAGTAGATTTAAAATTGTCTTCGCTGCGAGATTCAAATAAACAGCGCGCCATACAATAAAAGAGTATGAGAAATAAGATTTCAGTGATATGAATTTATTATTATTACTACCACACTCTAAGCTGTAATACTATAGTTATTAAATGGCAACAGTGGAAATACAATTCGTTTCTTTCGCTGTATATCAGAAATACTTACAGTAATTGCATGTATAATGTTTGAAAGTGAATAAAAAAACTAACTTGAAAACAACTCGCATAAGTGGTGGTTGAAAATAAATAATATAGCAACTTAATAGTAATAAAATAGTAAGTCTTTAGCGTTTCCTTTTTACACCTTTTTATTGTCCTTGAAACACAGTGGATGAATAATGCGAAATGCAGTGTTTGCGTAAGACAGATTTCCAAAAGAACCCAAATTGTAGATCGCAAATACGGATAAACGTCAAGAGAAGCTTCAGACCTGAGTAAGATGACAATGAACTTGGTATGCGATTGTCTTATGAATGTCTCTCTCCCCTTGAAAGATTCTGATCAGCACAGATGGTTTATTCTACAGATAAGGTATCGCTTAAGGAGAAGTTTCACAAATTTAACGAAATGGTTTTCTTCCCTAAACTCTGTTGCCGTAAACAGATAGAGGCAGTTTACAAAAAAGGAACCCATTAACAATTATAACATTTGTGTTTGATATCTTAACAAAATATTCCTCTCCTATATTATTGAATTCTTATTACTCTTAAAAACCTCAGCAATTTGAAGAACTTTAATAATATCTGTAGTAGGATATATTAAGCTGCTTTTTACATCCTTCAGTATGATCGAACCAGTTTAGTTGACATCACTTTAAAGAAAAAGTCAGCTAAACTATCAGTAGAGTGAATTTTTTTGTTTCTTACCAAACCATGCGTCCAATTATTCAGTTATATATTCCGAGCACATACTAAGGAAAGAATAATCTGATACGTAACAATGGTTTACAGCTATTGAGCTCACGTTATTAAAAAGAGGATGTCGTGGCAGAGTGACAGGAGGCAGCATATCTAAATTGAATTCTAGAAAATTTACGTGTTGAGAACGATCTACTTGAGGAATTACGCATTGCCTGTATCCTGACCTAAACTGAACAGCATTTGGGTTATTCCTGCTTCCACCTCCTGTACTTGAGCTGAAGAAAAAAAGCTCTAAGTAGTCCTGGCTTGGCAGAATGAGATTTTCACTCTGCAGCGGAGTGTGCGCTGATATGAAACTTCCTGGCAGATTAAAACTGTGTGCCCGACCGAGACTCGAACTCGGGACCTTTGCCTTTCACGGGCAAGTGCTCTACCAACTGAGCTACCGAAGCACGACTCACGGCCCCTCCTCACAGCTGTACTTCTGCCAGTACCTCGTCTCCTACCTTCCAAACTTTACAGAAGCTCTCCTGCGAACCTAGCAGAACTAGCACTCCTGAAAGAAAGGAGTTCTTCAGGATAAAACATAGTTTATTTCTGCATTATCCT
The DNA here is from genome assembly GCF_021461395.2 of Schistocerca americana. Classification (NCBI taxonomy): domain Eukaryota; kingdom Metazoa; phylum Arthropoda; class Insecta; order Orthoptera; family Acrididae; genus Schistocerca; species Schistocerca americana. Next base: position 236,452,000 of record NC_060123.1, on the reverse strand, counting down.
GCCGCATATATTGTTCAGAAAATTTTTATGTTCATTAAATTTAGAATTTATCCACGCAGAGTCATTTTTATTTTGGCACAATAACAGGATTTGCATCAGAGAGCCTTATAGATTTGAAATAATTAATGCAGTTATCAATTCTTTCACAAATTGTGACCCTATGCCCTTTGTAAATCAGTGTCATAATGCCTTTCCCTGGGGGACTACAAGAATAAACCAAGCCAGATACATTACTAACACTTTTATGTGTTTTATTGTTACCTCACACCCACAAAATTCCTTAAAACCTAATTTTATTTTCATTTTCTGAAATGATATCATCCAATAAAGTATAATTATTCTGCAAGCACACTGCGTGATAGTCTGAGTAAGTGAGCTGTGTCAGACATACAAAACACCTTTCCTCATTATTCGAAGAATCTAAAAACCAACATTGTGCTACACGTTCATTACACTTTATACCTAATTTTGCTATTAAAGCCTATTTGCAGCAGTACCAGCACAAACTACATTTACTACAGTTACATCAGTTTCTTCCAATTTTTTCAGGTATTTTTGTGACAGATGTAGTTTTACGTTGACAGATAGTGAATTAACTAAACAATAACCTACACGAATATTCTGTTTAATGCTGTAACCATAAACACGAGAGCCTCTTTTGTTACCTCAGTATCATCACTTCTTATTCCACTCCCTCCTAAAGTTACATAATCTGTTATCTTTTTTTTTTCACTGCAAACACATTAATGTTGCAAAGATTTGATTTCTACTAGCCTTGGCTTCAGTGGTAATTTTTGCAAAACTTCTCTCTGCGAAACCTGGGTAGTCAAGCACAGTCATACTCCACTAGCGAAGTGTTCTTGGGCGAGGCAATTTCACGAACTTTCTCAAACATCTGTATGCCTGAGCAGAAAAAAATGTAGCGTCATACCTAATGTCCTTATTGGTTGAGAACATTGTGATACGTTACCAATGGCTTGAAGTTCTAAAAGCCCTTCAATGGATCTATAAAATTTTCATTGTTTAGCATAGTATCAGGAACTGAATCACATAGTGTTTTTCTCAAATCACTCGATAAAGTACATAATTGCACTATTTTTCTCTTGTGTCACGTTTCATTCGCTTCGTCTCCGTCTTCATAGAACATCCTCAGCTAGAATTATATCATATTTTGCTTTCAGCTTTTTTGGACTCGGAAGGCTGTAGTTATGATCACCATTAACAGAGTAATTAGAGACTGAAACAAAGAATAATCACCATAAGACTACAATAATTTTACAGCATAAAACTAACGTTGAGAAGTATTCCTAGATTATAAGTTCTAAAATGTTTGGCTAACATGTGATCAGCTTTGGAATTTTTCACTATAACATTAACAGTTAAACTACTGATATTATATAATATTAAAAGATATAATAATATATAAAACAGTATAATTATAAACTTAAATTTCAGGCTTGCTATCTGCTCCCGGTGACGCATTAAGAGTATTATCTTCCAGATTGCTTAAAGTTCGCTTTCTAGGCGCTGGTCGTAAGATTTTATCCTTTTTTTCGTAAATGTTATGAAAAATTAGGTACAGTTGCGATTGCCATTGACAAAAGACACATCTGATCATTTGTGTTCTAATGGTACATATATTTATCTTCAAAGTGAGTTGAGCAGGCATAGTTGGTTGTACAATTAGAAACCATTTTCCTGCTTCATGTTTGCTGCCCATCTCTTTGTTATCTCCTTATCTTTCCAAGGAAGCCCATAGTTGTTGTTAAGTTAATTACGTTTCGGCACTTATTTGAAGAATAATTAATATTCCAAGGCAGGGCTACTAAAAGTCTTCGTCACATCTTAGTTAAACTATAATGTTTACTAAATAACTGTTGTTCTGTCACTTCGATTTGTGCAACTGGAAGCTCAACACACTCAGGCACTTTTAATTAATATTTCGCTAAACAAACTACAAAGAAAAATTGAACAATTCATCAAATAAAGCAGTTCACTTTCCACACAGACAAACCATAGGCTGGTTCCACTCAGTGTTTTGACCACCACGAAAGTGGCGGCCCAGTTAACGTTGGTTTCCACAAGGAGCACTGTATTTGTGTGTTAGCCACTCTGTCAAACTTGAACTCGTATCCCAGTTTCCTTTCTGACGTGAGATAGGCAGACAGTCTCCAGTTGGTTTTGGTTGGCAGATGACATGCTCCGTAAAATACCTCGTTTTTTCATCTGGATTCTTCCAAATTTGTTTTTGGGCTGCTAATGAGACAAGTCAGCACTGAAACTGCGTTTGTGATGTGTTTTACTTTACCGATTAGTATAGGTTCCAAAATAAAGTAATTATTCTTATATACGCTGAAGAGCCAAAGACACTGGTACCTGCCTAGCATCGTGTAGGACCCCCGCGAGCACGTAGAAGTGTCACAACACGACGTGGCTTGGACAGAACTAATGTCTGAATTAGTGCTGGAGGGCGTTGACACCATGAATCCTGCAGGACTGTCCATAAATCCGTAAGAGTACGAGGCGGGTCTGGGGAGTTTGGGGGCCAGCGGAAGTGTTTCAACTCATAAGAGTTCCTGGAGCCACTCTTTAGCAATTCCGGGCATGTGGGATGTTGCATTGTCATGCTGGAATCGCCCAAGTTCGTCGGAATGCACAATGGACATGAATGGATGCAGATGATCAGACTGGGTGCTTACGTACGTGTCACCTGTTTGAGTCGTATCTAGACGTATCAGGGGTCCCGTATCACTCCAACTGCATACGTCCACACCATTTTAGAGCCTCCGCCAGCTTGAACAGTCCCTTGATGACATGCAGCGTCCATAGCTTCACGAGGTTGTCTCCACACCCGTACACGTTGAACGATTCTCTTCAGTCGTCGTTGGTCCCGTTCTTGCAGGAACTTTTTCCGGCCGCAGCGACGTCGGAGATTTGTTGTTTTGCCGGATTCCTGATAGTCACGGTACACACGTGAAATGGTCGTACGGGAAAATCCCCACATTATCGCTGCCGCAGAGATGCTGTGTTCTATCGCTCGTGCGTCGACTATAACACCACGTTCAAACTCACTTAAATCTTGATAACCTGCCATTGTAAAAGCAGTAACCGATATAATAACTGCGCCAGACACTGGAGCAGGGCAAAACAATCTGGATGACCCGTCAGGAACTTGGAACGTTATCCTCTCGAATGCGAGCCCAGTGGCTTCTCGACTGGAACATGTCTCTCGGTAGACCGGCTGTTAACAACTTGTTCAGTCACTTCCTTTGAAGATATGCTTGATAGCGCTTCATGTCCTTCTTCTTAGTAGTAAATTTTTATTTCATTGATTCAGTAGACTATCTGATCAAAAGTATCTGAAATCACGTATGTAATGCGGGATTGACCACGAGATGTCACGAGAGTCAGATCCCCCAGTATAAAAGGAGGCGAGGAGCGTTGTACTGTCAGCAGAGAAGAAGCAACAGCAGAACTTTTCGCCGGCCGAAGTGGCCGTGCGGTTAAAGGCGCTGCAGTCTGGAACCGCAAGACCTCTACGGTCGCAGGTTCGAATCCTAGCTCGGGCATGGATGTTTGTGATGTCCTTAGGTTAGTTAGGTTTAACTAGTTCTAAGTTCTAGGGGACTAATGACCTCAGCAGTTGAGTCCCATAGTGCTCAGAGCCATTTTTTTGAACCAGAACTGTTCCTTCGAGCGAGCACAGTGAAGGAACGTGGCCTGGTCTTTGGATGCCACCTGACTAACAAACCCATAAGGAACACTTCAGTCCTTCTAAAGCTGCCCAACTCGACTGTTGATGTTGTGACCTGAAGTTGAAACATGAAGGAACAGCCAGAGCTAAGCCAAGACCACGCAGACCTTACGTACTGACGGACAGGAACCGTCGAGCAATGCGGAGGATGGTTGTAAAAAGTCGCATGAAATCAGCCGAAGAAATCACTCGTGAATTTCAGAATCTACTAGCAGTCTAGCTAACACAATGCCCATGCACAGGGAGCTACAAAGAATGGAATAGTATGGTAGAGCACCTCCTCATAAGCCACACATTTCTGCCGTCAGTGCTAAGCAACGCGATGAGCTACATTGCTGGACGGCTGGAGAGGAATGATTTGGAGTAATGAATCACTTTATACCCCGTGAAAATCGGAGAGAAGGATTTGTTTAGGTTCGGCAAATGCCTGGAGAAAGTCACCTGTTATCACGTGTATTGCTGACAGTGAAGTGCAGGAGTAAGGGAATATTTTTCGTAGTTAGGGAGTGATCAATGACGTAGCTAAGTACACTACTGGCCACTAAAATTGTTACACCAAGAAGAAATGCAGATGATAAACGGGTATTCATTGGACAAATATATTATACTAGAACTGACATGTGATTACATTTTCACGCAATTTGGGTGTATAGATCCTGAGAAATCAGTACCCAGAACAACCACCTCTGGCCGTAATAACGGCCTTGATACGCCTGGGCATTGAGTCAAACAGAGCTTGGATGGCGTGTACAGGTACAGCTGCTCTTGCAGCTTCAACACGATTCCACAGTTCATCAAGAGTAGAGACTAGCGTATTGTGACGAGCCAGTTGCTCGGCCACAATTGACCAGACGTTTTCAGCTGGTGAGAGACCTGGAGGACGTACTGGCCAGGGCAGCAGTCGAACATTTTCTGTATCCAGAATGGCCTGTACAGGGCCTGCAACATGCGGTCGTGCATTATCCTGCTGAAATGTACGGTTTCGCAGGGATCGAATAAAGGGTAGAGCCACGGGTCGTAACACATCTGAAATGTAACGTCCACTGTTCAAAGTGCCGTCAATGTAAACAAGAGGTGACCAAGACGTGTAACCATGGGCACCCCATACCATCACTCCGGGTGATACGCCAGCATGGTGACGACGAATACACGCTCCCAATGCGCGTTCACTGCGACGTCGCCAAACACGGATGCAACCAACATGATGCTGTAAACAGAACCTGGATTCATCCGAAAAAATGACGTTTTTCCATTCGTGCACCCAGGATCGTCTTGAGTACACCATAGCAGGCACTCCTGTCTGTGATGCAGCGTCAAGGGTAACCGCAGCCATGGTCTCCGAGCTGATAGTCCATGCTGCAGATAGTTGTTGTCTTGCAAACGTCCACATCTGTTGACTCAGGGATCGAGACGTGGCTGCACGATCCATTACAGCCATGCGAATAAGATGCCTGTCATCTCGACTGCTAGTGATACGAGGCCGTTGGGATCCAGCGCGGCGTCCCGTATTACCCTCCTGAACTCACCGATTCCATATTCTGCTAACAGTCATTGGATCTCGACCAACGCGAGCAGCAATGTCGCGATACGATAAACCACAATCGCGATAGGCTACAATCCGACCTTTATTAAAGTCGGAAACGTGATGGTAAGCATTTCTCCTCCTTACACGAGGCATCACAACAACGTTTCACCAGGCAACGGTGGTCAACTGCTGTTTGTGTGTGAGAAATCGGTTGGTAACTTTCCTCATGTCAGCACGTTGCAGGTGTCGCCACCGGCGCCAATCTTGTGTGAATGCTCTGAAAAGCTAATCATTTGCATATCACAGCATCTTCTTCCTGTCGGTTAAATTTCGCGTCTGTAGCACGTCATTTTCGTGGTGTGGCATTTTTAATGGCCAGTAGTGTACTTTGGCAGCTGGTGCGGAGTTATAACGTGGTACACCCCCCTCCCCCCCCCAATCCCTCCACACACACAATCAATACAAATTGTTTTGGGGCAAGCAGTTTTCTCACGGAATTAGTTAAGTAAACAAAGTATAATATGACTATTTTGTAAAAAGTTTTTATGAACGGAAACAAGTAAGCAAAACGCATTTTTTAAATAACACATTTTAATTGATTATTAATGAGACAGCACAAACATCCAAAGATCTTCTCAGTAGTAGGTGCCTTTAAAAAGTAACTTAGAGTCTATTCGAACTTCTCCTGCTGCAAATTTTGAAATTGCTTCATCAACGTCAATACCTTCAGCTACCCTATTTCCGACTGACATAATTGCCAAACTAGAGAATCGTGCTTTACTCATAGTCCTGACATGGGCTGTATTTTAGATCGATGTGTGGCCGCAATAGTGTTGCTCGTAACACTGCTGCAATGTGACTGCAATAAATGGTGATATTGCTGTGTGGTGGGGGAATATCTGTCTATGTCTTTTTAATGTTTCCCTCTCACTCTCAGCCTTGCTCCCTCTTTCTCACCCCGACGGCGCTGCAGAGCCAAGTCGCGCGAAACGATTTTGTTTCGCTTCACTTTGTAAGTTAGCGCGCATACGTCGAGGCACTCGATGTGTTTGTCGTCTACAGGAATGTATAAGTGGGCAAGCGAGACAACCGTGTGTGTGATGTGCACATCTACGGTCAGAGCTGTAGAACACATCTCGTTGCTACCGTCGTAGTATATCTGAGTATTGAACTACAATAATTTTATTCTCTAAAGCTTTTTAAGGCGTATGAGCATTTTCGAAGCTTCATCACTTGTGAAAATTTCTGCATGACCACCTTCCGCAGCAGCTGTTATAATCAATTATTATTGCTTTTTACATATTAAGCTAACTGTAGTTAAAGACATGAATCAGCAGTTTCAGGTAATTAATAGTGAATAAAATGTTCTGATCGTATTTATTTACTGTTACTCTTGAAAAAAGTACACGTTTCTACCTATGTTGAGAATTTTCATATTCTCACCATTGACAACAAAGAGTTGGCCCAATAAAAAAAATCTGCCGAATTTTGTCTCTTTGAGATCATGGCTGAAGCAATTAAAAGTGAGAAGTGTGTGCCAGCCCCACCATTGACAAGGTTGGTCGGAGTTCTTTCTGACAGAGCGAAGAGTCGACTCCTTGAATGTTTTGACGATGAGTTTAGCAGGCAAGAAATGAAATTTGACGAAATGACTTAGAGAAAAATGACTGTTGCTATGCCATTCCAAACAAACTTTAGTTTTTATCCAATTTTTAGCAAAAAATTGGCCTTTTCTAAATTTTATAAACTCAAGCAAATATGTTGTTTAAATTTCCGTTTCCCAGCTGTCCATTCAGTGGTGTTTGCAATCTTCATCAAAATGTCAAATTTGATGCTTATTAATATCATCTCCCGTCGGAGATTCCAGTCCTCCTTCGGGCCTGGGTGTGTGTGTTGTCCTTCGTGTAAGTTAGTTTAAGCTAGATTAAGTAGTGCGTAAGCGTAGGTACCGATGACCTCTGCAGTTTGGTCCCATAAGACCTTAAGACAAATTTCCAAAATTATTAATAGCATCACTGGTAACAACTACATATTTCTAATGCCTTTGGCGGTGTGCAGTACTGAAAGAAAATCTTATATGCCATACGTGAGAGGTACTCTGGAGGAAGTGCACTTGAATTGCACCTTACTGATCGAAGCATGTTGATCCTGAAGAAAATAGAGAACAGACATTGGATCCAAACAGATGGTGCCTCAGTTGAAACTAAGTAACTTCCAGCAGATAATTTTGTCACTGAGATGGCAAAAAAACTCTCTGACCTGAAACATCAAAGTATGTTACAACTGCGAAACAAAACTTTGATTGCAGTATATATATTTTGCAGAACATTACTTTCTTGCTGTCCAGGATGGTTTTCATAGTTTTCATCAGGAAAACAATGAAGCTACCGTTCATACAATTCTTTATTTTGCCGAAAATAATAAATACATTGCAGAGGTTTTGCTTAATTACTGACAATCAAGGACCTGTCACAATTGCAGTCCATGGTTTTTTCACAAAACTTAGGGATTTGCTGGAACCTGAAATGTAAAATCTCCAAAAAGTTGTATACTTTAGCGAAGAGACTGCAGTCCAATACAAAATGTTCAAGTATTCCTTAATCTGTATCTTTGGGGTAAATACCGCATGCTAGACTATCAGATACGGAATCACCCCTTTTACCCTGTTGCTGCTTCCAGTAACTCAGTTATAGTGGAAATCAATGCATAAGCATCGATATGATAGTATGCGCCGTTTTGTTGTTCATTGTCGTTCAGACGCCGCCTACAGTCAAATGTGAGTGGTGGAAGCAGAATTAAAGGCACGCGCTTCCTCGACGACAACATTCCAGATATACATGGTAGGACCGACACCAGTCGAGTTCATGGCGCAGGTAAAAACCTTGATGATAAGTGAAGGAAACTTCGTAATCCAAGATCGCTGAGAAAAAGCATTTTATTGGATGATCGGTTTCGACAGAGCTCTGCTGCCATCTGATCTTATCCTTTTGAATTATCACAACATATTACCCAGATGCTAACTAGTAGTGAATATGACCACTTGCAGTCGGTGCAGTATAGTTTATTTATGTCCGTACATGTTACTTTGACTTGAACGTATGTGGTGATCTTCATGGTAGTGGGGTGTACATATACAGTGTGAAGCGACTTGCAACCCTAATGGATAATGTGCTGTAAAAATTCAAAAGCATAAGATGCGATGATGACAGCATAGCTCTGTCGAAACCGGTCACCCAATAAAATGATTTTTTAGAGATTATGGCGTGTGAAGTTTTCTTCAGTTCCGCAGATCGCCCCCAAACTGACCATAAAAACATATTATCTGTCAACGAATTGCTGTAGTCTTCCCCTGTGAAATACGACAGCAGAAATACCAAGAGTGTATTTTCACTCCACGTAAGTATTCCCCATACGAAGACAGAGCCAACGATGATGACGATGATGATGATGATTGGTTTGTGGGGTGCTCAACTGCACGGTCATCAGCGCCCGTAAAAAGTCCCAATTTTTTTCACAGTCCATTCCAGCCACTGTCACGAATGTTGATGATCATCATCATGATTATGATGAAATGATGAGGACAGCACAGACACCCAGTTCTCGGGGAGAGAAAAATTCCCAACCCTGCCGGGAATCGAACCTGGTACCCCGTGATCCAGAGGCAGCAAAGACACTACACCATTAGCTGTGGACTCAGCCAACGCCTCAGCGTTTCCCTGACAGCAAGGGTGGCCCATCATCTCACAGGTTTTACACAGTTCCCGAAATGTCGCGAGATATCAACGCTACAACCCAGCTGGGGACCCGAGAAACCTTCATCGCTACTTACAGTTATAATCTAGAATTTTTTCATCTCTACAGATCATTTTACTCATAAAGGTGACCTGAGCTGTTATTACGCCAGAAAGTCGTTGCACTAGTCTGGACGTCAGGCGGTGATTCCACGAACTTTTCAAACTGACCTCGTGAACTGGTACATGCCGACGGAGAATACGAGAGCGTATTCTGCGTCGGCATGTACCAGTTCACGAGGTCAGTTTGAAAAGTTCGTGGAATCACCGCCTGACGTCCAGACTAGTGCAACGACTTTCTGGCGTAATAACAGCTCAGGTCACCTTTATGAGTAAAATGATCTGTAGAGATGAAAAAATTCTAGATTATAACTGTAAGTAGCGATGAAGGTTTCTCGGGTCCCCAGCTGGGTTGTAGCGTTGATATCTCGCGACATTTCGGGAACTGTCATACTACAGATCTTCTGGGGAAGATGGGTAGTGTGACACTTCCCGAAACGTCGTGAGATATCAACGCTACCACCCGGCTGGAGACCCGAGAAATCTTCATCAATAGTTTACGCCGGGAAAGCCTACAGTCACATATATGTGATTAAGTACTTCGTAAAGAAAAATATGAAAACAAAGGAAATCCATGCCGATTTTCAGAACACACTGTGGGACTTCATATTCAACTGTTACCGAGTGGACAAAAGAGTTTAAATTTGGCCGGGACAGCTTAGATGATGATCCACATAATGGTCGGCGAAGATGTGCCATGCCCCAGAAAGTAGGGCAAAAGCACATAAAATGGTCATATAGGACCACCGACTGAAAATGCCAGCAATTTCTGAAGCTGTAGGGCTGTCATTTGAACGGCCATATCACATTTTTTACAGTGGAATCAGACATCAGAAAATTTTCTTCTAGACGAGTGCTGCGACACCGAACGCAAGATAAAAAACATACCGAAATGAAATGTCCGATCAATGTGTGACCCGTTTTCAGAGTCACCAATAAAACTTTTTACGCCGGTTTCTAACAACAGATGAAACTTGGGTCCACTGCTGTACCTCAGAGACAACACAACAGGCAAAGCAGTGGAAACATGTTAATTCACCACCACCAGACAAACCGAAGGCAACACGGTGGGCCGGAAAGGCCATGGCATCAGCTTTCTGGGATGCGAAAAGAATTCTGCTGATAGATGATCTTCCCGTTTATTAAATAATTACGCTGTTGCACTACGCAGCTTCCTGGATCAATTACAGCAAAAGATACGCGAAAAAGGCCAGTTTTTGCAAGGAAGGAAGTCATCTGTCATCAAGACAATGAGCACCCACACAAATGTCGTTGCCGTGGAAAAAAATACATGAAGTAAGATACGAATTGTTGCCACGCCCGCCTTATTCGCCTGATTTGACTCCATGAGACTGCTATCTCTTCTCTAAGCTCAAATTTTTCCTAGGTGGACGGAGATTCTCTTCAAACGAAGAACTGACAGCCGAAGTTAACGGATATTTTGCAGGCTTGGAGGAATTTCATATTCGACATGGGATCAATACATTGGAACATCGCTGTACCAAGTTCATTAGTGTACAGGAAGATGACAGTGAAAAGTGAAAAAGTTTCAGTGCGGAAAGCCACTTCTTTCTCTTCCACTCCAAGAACTTTTTAAACTATCTTCGTATATGCCGTTTCATCTGTCAAGGTGATTTCCTTCCACGCTGTGATCGTCCATTTGCAGAATTGTTGCCACTCTGTGAGGTGCGTTTAGAAGGCATATTAGTGTGTGTGATGGCATCTGTCCCGCATTACGAGGAGATGAGTGTGCCTGGTATCACGGCCTACATGTGGTTGTTCTCCGACACTGAATTGACCTCTGCTGTGGCCCTTTTTATTAGTTTTACATGCTGAATCACCCGGAGGGCATACCGTCGTCTTTATGCAAATGGAGACTGTCGAGTCCGTTGGCATCAAGGCAATCAATATGCAGACCTCTCCCGAGCGGCTAAATGTCCAGCTGTCTTTCCATCGTAACAGATGATTTAGTTGTTCATCATTGTAGGTCGCTGTTTTAGAACTTGGCAGAACACCTTTGACTGACTGAGAAACGAACACAGTCAATTTTTTCTTAAGTGAAAGTCACCAAAAGTAGTCTATTTACATGGTCGTATAACCGTTGCAGGGATGACAAAAGAACCTTAAATACATGTTTTGTACTTATTAGGTCTTGCTTGGTCGATCTCATTACATTATATGCAGGACTCCGTATGTTACTCTTAATTAACAACACTTATTAAATTCACACTCCATGTGATAATGACAATCCGTTGACAGACTCCATTTGAAAATTTTTTTGCAGTTGTTCTGGCCTCTCTTGTAGTTGAGCCATTTGCGGATAACCTACTACTAATATAACTTCGAAGTGCTTCGTTACCACTATCATTTTATGTACGTGAGTATCATCAGCATTACTACTGTTTCCACCAGTCGTTTCAGTCAGCCAATAAGCTTCTTGAAGTCACACGCTGAAATAGAGTTTAAGAACACTCTCCAGTTTGGTGGGTACTGTGCTCTTCTTATGCCAGGTAACTCTAGCGATTATCCGAAAGGTCTTGTCTTGACGATCATGCTTTTGCTTTGGATCTTTGTTTATTCCTTGGTCACCACCGCGGTCCCAGTTTCCATTGGTTCTCATCTTGCTTTTAGCAACATTAGCTGCTCATTGCCCTCTCAATGCAACTGTATTTTCCCGGTCGCTATATTTTCCAGACTGCCACTGGCCTTCGCAGCACATTGTAGGGGTATGTCAGTTGCTGTCTTTTTGTCTGCTCACTTAAAAACTCACCACTGACTTCCAATAACCTTTTGGACTGTGCCAGGCTTCTCTTTAATGAATTCAACAAATGTCCGCTTAATCACTGATAGATCGCTCTTGACATAGGAGAACTGGATAATAAATAAATAAAATTTGGTCAGGTGTGAGTAGGACTCGCGTACTGAAGGTTGTGCAAAAATTTATTACGTATATAGACAGTTCATCTATTCCGGGAATCGAAAATCTCGAGCATATTTGCCTTTTATTGACACTGATACTGTCTAAATATCGGTCTCAGTGATCCCAAGACATTCGAGAATGTTTTAGTTCCAATTTTAAAGTCGGATAACAAAAGAAAGGTTTTTTGTGTGATATAATTATAAACTACGTTTTCTCATTATTGTCCTTTACTAGTACTGTGAAACGCTTCTTCTTGCCAAATTTCATGATCCTACGTCAAGGAGATGTACCCTGTAGGTTTTAATTAGCGAGTGTGCGAGTATCAGAATATGTGACATAATTGGCCGAATTTGTGATTGCATTGGTTAAGTAGATTAACATCTTCACATCACCAAAGGACTACACACCTCGGCACGTGACGTAAATAAGATTTTGAACAATCGGGCAGACAGACAGGAGGACAACACACTGGTCCTATAACGGTTCCATTTTTACCGACTGACGTACGGGATCCTAAAAATAGTTAAGTCAGCAGTTATAAGACATTAAACCAGTTGTTTCATGTTCTTTACAAGCCGAGCTTGACGCAACGTAAGGCTTCCTGTCTTATATCATCCTTTACGCTTTCGAGCTGACCAAGACAGGTTTACTCACCGGTAAGGTCACCGGACAAGATATGAGTCCCCCCCCCCCCCCCCCCATAGACGACCACACAGGTCGCTGTGGAGGACTGTAGATGGTGGCCGCGGGAAGGGGGGAGGGAGGGGGACTGGTACAAAACGGGTATATAACCCACCGTCGCTGACGTAATACGCGACAGCGAAGTGGTATTTATGTGCCTCTCTGTTATGTGGAATCAGCGCAGTAAGATGTGGAGATGTGGCAGAATGGCAGAAAGGAGCTATTGTGTTCGCACGTGGCACGACCACACGGTGACTAAAGTTTTTGCTTCAGTGCGGACTGTCCAACAAGTCTACAGGGAACGCTGTATAACCCAAGGCCAAGTGACAAGGCTGAAGGATCGTCCGTGTTAAATCATTCTAACCAACAAGGACTGGAGACGAATGTCACGCCTAGTCAGCGACAGTCGGTTTCAAAAACGATAGAACTGCTGTTGTCAGTGAACGCAGGTCCTTCACAACCAGTTTCCGAGCGAAGGGCACTGCATCGGATGGACATTCGAAGCTGGGTACCTCGCAAAAGGCCGTGGCTCGCCACAGAACTTAACGCTGGAGGTCTTCAGCAGGACAGTAAACACAGAACTGGACTATAGCCACCTGGAGGCGTATAGCGTGGCCTGTTTAGTTGCGATTTCGCTACTTTTCAATTTAATCAAACCGTCGAGTGCACGAACGTCCAAATACGGCGTTTAATCCGCAGCATGGGGAGGCTGTAGTTCAGACCGCCGTAGGTGTTACCTTTTTTTTTTTTTTTTTTTACCGAGACTTCGGTCCAGTCATTCGTGTTCCCGTGAACAGACAGAAGCCGTGACGGCGTCCTAGGTGCTCGCAGACTGGCAACCCCATCCACAGTCTTCGACTCTGGATGGCCTACTTTCAGGCGCAAGAGCAGCAGTGTAGCCTACCCGCAGGCGCCTCGTAATCTCTACACTGGTTCTGTTAATTGTACAGGCACATTTTCAAAATTCTCAATAAAGGTCGACGGAGGGCACAGAGGAACGGAGGCAAATGAGCAGTTTTAGAGGGACCATTTGCCGTTTTATTGACGCATGTATTAGTGTCGCATCCCACCGACTCCACATGATCATGTCATAGGAACGCACAAAATGAGAATGCTGAAAAGCATATGCACTCTTGTATGTATGTATGTATGTATGTATGTATCTATTAAAACTGGGACCTAGAAACGACGAAGAGGTTGGGTCCCTCAGTGGCCCACAAACCCACAACAGGCCACAGCAGTCCCACCGAGGCCCCACTCTGAACCCAGGGTTAGCGTGCGGTTCAGCCCCCAGTGGACCCCCTGGGAACATCTCATACCAGACGAGTGTAGCCCCAAATGTTTGCGTGATAGAATAATGATGGTGTGCGCCTACTTTCAGGGGCAAGAGCAGCAGTGTAGCCTACCTGCAGGCGCCTGGTAAACTCTACACTGGTTCTGTTAATTGTGCAGGTACATTTTCAAAATTCTCAATAAAGGTCGACGGAGGCACAGAGGCACAGAGGCACGGAGGCAAATGAGCAGTTTTAGAGGGACCATTTGCCGTTTTATTCACGCATGTATTAGTGTTGCATCCCACCGACTCCGCATGATCATGTCATAGGAACGCACAAAATGAGAATGCTGAAAAGCATATGCACTCTTGTATGTATGTATGTATGTATGTATCTATTAAAACTGGCACATAGAAACGACGAGGGGGTGGGTCCCTCAGTGGCCCACAAACCCACAACATGCCATAGCAGTCCACCCACCCCACTGCGGCCCCACTCTGAACCCTGGGTTAGCGTGCGGTTCAGCCCCCAGTGGACCCCCTGGGAACATCTCATACCAGACGAGTGTAGCCCCAAATGTTTGCGTGATAGAATAATGATGGTGTGCGCCTACTTTCAGGGGCAAGAGCAGCAGTGTAGCCTACCTGCAGGCGTCTGGTAATCTCTACACTGGTTCTGTTAATTGTGCAGGTACATTTTCAAAATTCTCAATAAAGGTCGACGGAGGCACAGAGGCACGGAGGCAAATGAGCAGTGTTAGAGGGACCATTTGCCGTTTTATTCACGCATGTATTAGTGTCGCATCCCACCGACTCCGCATGATCATGTCATAGGAATGCACAAAATGAGAATGCTGAAAAGCATATGCACTCTTGTATGTATGTATATATGTATGTATCTATTAAAAGTGGGACCTAGAAACGACGAAGAGGTTGGGTCCCTCAGTGGCCCACAAACCCACAACAGGCCACAGCAGTCCACCCACCCCACCGCGGCCCCACTCTGAACCCTGGGTTAGCGTGCGGTTCAGCCCCCAGTGAACCCCCTGGGAACATCTCATACCAGACGAGTCTAGCCCCAAATGTTTGCGTGATAGAATAATGATGGTGTGCGCCTACTTTTAGGCGCAAGAGCAGCAGTGTAGCCTACCCGCAGGCGCCTCGTAATCTCTACACTGGTTCTGTTAATTGTACAGGCACATTTTCAAAATTCTCAATAAAGGTCGACGGAGGCACAGAGGAACGGAGGCAAATGAGCAGTTTTAGAGGGACCATTTGCCGTTTTATTGACGCATGTATTAGTGTCGCATCCCACCGACTCCACATGATCATGTCATAGGAACGCACAAAATGAGAATGCTGAAAAGCATATGCACTCTTGTATGTATGTATGTATGTATGTATGTATCTATTAAAACTGGGACCTAGAAACGACGAAGAGGTTGGGTCCCTCAGTGGCCCACAAACCCACAACAGGCCACAGCAGTCCCACCGCGGCCCCACTCTGAACCCAGGGTTAGCGTGCGGTTCAGCCCCCAGTGGACCCCCTGGGAACATCTCATACCAGACGAGTGTAGCCCCAAATGTTTGCGTGATAGAATAATGATGGTGTGCGCCTACTTTCAGGGGCAAGAGCAGCAGTGTAGCCTACCTGCAGGCGCCTGGTAAACTCTACACTGGTTCTGTTAATTGTGCAGGTACATTTTCAAAATTCTCAATAAAGGTCGACGGAGGCACAGAGGCACAGAGGCACGGAGGCAAATGAGCAGTTTTAGAGGGACCATTTGCCGTTTTATTCACGCATGTATTAGTGTCGCATCCCACCGACTCCGCATGATCATGTCATAGGAACGCACAAAATGAGAATGCTGAAAAGCATATGAACTCTTGTATGTATATATGTATGTATGTATCTATTAAAAGTGGGACCTAGAAACGACGAAGAGGTTGGGTCCCTCAGTGGCCCACAAACCCACAACAGGCCACAGCAGTCCCACCGCGGCCCCACTCTGAACCCAGGGTTAGCGTGCGGTTCAGCCCCCAGTGGACCCGCTGGGAACGTCTCATACCAGACGAGTGTAGCCCCAAATGTTTGCGTGATAGAATAATGATGGTGTGCGCCTACTTTCAGGCGCAAGAGCAGCAGTGTAGCCTACCTGCAGGATCCTGGTAATCTCTACACTGGTTCTGTTAATTGTACAGGTACATTTTCAAAATTCTCAATAAAGGTTGACGGAGGCACAGAGGCACGTTCCCGCCCGGGAAGCAGCGCGCTAGACCGCGCGGCTAACCGGGCTGGCATATGCACCCTTAGTTGCTTCGGACCACGTTCAGATTTCGTAGAATGATTGTGAAATGTGTCTAGTGGTTCCAATCTATACACGAGAGCAAAAGCTGCCATCGCGCAACGCTCCAAACCGGTGCGACGGCGCTGGATGGGGATACAACCCCAGAATGTCCTCAGAGAAGCGTTGAAACGCCCGAAGGTATCAGCAATGTCAAATGTTGTGAAGAACGTCTTCCTCTTGCTCACTACACTGCGTACTGTAGTTTTCGAGCGTGAAATCTGTGGAAACCAACGCCCCAAGGAAAAGGTTGGTTTCATTGCTGTCCTTTATGCCACGCCCTACGGCATTTTCGTTCCGATTCTGAACGGCAGTGAGTCTGGAATGATTTCCTGGGCCACTCGTGAGAAAACAGTGTGAGGCCAACGCTGGGCGTAACGGTTCTGAAGTCGAGGCGCCAAAAGAAGGGGTGAAATATGGGTATGAGGGGGTGTGACGACCATTGCGATCGTGAGACATTTCCACGGTGGCACTGGGCTGAATAGTGGTGAAATTTGGTCCCAATATAACATAATTAATCCACTTTACACGTGGCATGAACTTCTGAGCTGTGGTCTTTCTGTCGGGTGTGTCGACACCTTGCTGTTCGAAGCATCGTCGATCCCGCGGATGACGTTGCAGGGTGTCATGCTTTTGTGCCATTACAGAGGAAGTGTGTAGGCATATTTGAGTCAAATTTCAAACTTAAGCGTTGCGTTGGGTGGGAATTATGTGGTTTCGAAATAGTGATCCTTCAATTCTGTCGTCCAGTGTGTTTGGAACAGCGGCTCAGACGCAACATCCCTAAGTGTACGGGATCTAATCATCGATTGATACCTTCAGCTACAATCCGTTCATCATGAGAATAAACCTGATGTAAACATCGCACTATGTATTCTTCCGCGTGTGCTGAAATCTTATTGGATTTCCGTGTCACGTGGGACCGCATCCAAGCTGTCCCGAGTACTGTCAAGTACGATAATAAGGGCACGTATCGTACTGTGCGTTAAGTGCACATCGACTCGCAGTACTGGACAACAGCTTTACCGGCGCATTTAACTCGGACAGCACTGGCCCGTCAGCTGGTGCAGCTAGCCTGCAGTGACGTGGCCTGCTGCATTTCACACGTAAAAAAGAGACGGGCAGAGGAGCAATGCCGCTACGAATGTCATTTAATTTTTAAGCAGAATGAAATAATTCACTGCAAATCTCCCACAATACGCTCCTAAGACGACTAGACGAAAACCGCAACACGTTATCGTTTTTAGCTAACGTACTATTGTAATTAAAAACAAGAACGATGAAAATTCCCGACTTAACCATAGGGTAATTTTTCCGCTTAAGCTGTGTGTAAGGTAAGAGAGTATTGAAGGATATCACTGTACAGTTAAATATTGAAGCCACTGAAGGTATTACTTACAGTCAGTCGTCTGGTAATCTCATAGCTCCTTTCTTATCCGAATCCGAGAAATACATTTCAGTTCTGGAAGTGTCAACTGCTACGTTGATGACGAGGTTATCAACGACAGAATGCACGAAGCCAACCAGGCGCAGCATTTTCTCTTCTTCTTTAATGACGAGCCGTTCTATATCCCGCCAGTGTTGGCACTGACGTGTGAAAAAGCTGCGTGTGTTAGTTCCAGTGCGTCTGACAGCTTAACAGTCTGGTTACTTCTCGGGCCAAATCCCGCAACTTGGTTCCAGGTCAGTTCTGTTGGGTTCATACTGTGATGGTACAGTTGCAGACGTAAAAATGCAGCATTATTTGTATGATGTGTTCGATGCTGTGAAAATGATTGTTTTACATGTTTTTACGATACTTATTTACCTCCAGTCCAGATAAAGAGGATTTTGTTTTTCATTTATGCCTTAAAAATTAAATTGTTATCTTTTTTTAATTTAAACAACTTTTGGTAATCGATAATCAAGAATTTCTATTTGTAATGCAAACAGGAATTTCGCTTCTTAGAATCAAGAAGACTTGCATTATTCATAAAAAATGATGATGAGTTTTATGATTACGAGATGTAGGTATTTCAAAAAGAACGAGAAAAAAAATTATATTGGGGAGATCTGAAGCAGCACGAATACCCGCTTGTTGCTCCTTGTCCACTACGCTACCAAGTGCGCTACACAGTCAATGCTGATTTCGTTATCCATCGCAGTATATACACCACCGGCATAACATCAAAGCCGATTATCTCCGTAAATTTGTGAAAAACGTTAAGAACAGCCTGTTTCTCGGCACTTTTTAACTGTGTTATACGCGCGTGTTTCATTACGAAACAGAAAGCAGCTTCAGCCATTTTCATATTGCGCATTAACAGCGCAACAAATAATGGTTCTGAGCACTATGGGACTTATCATCTGAGGTCATCAGTCCCCTAGAACTTAGAATTACTTAAACCTAACTAACCCAAGAACATCACACACATCCATGCCCGAGGCAGGATTCGAACCTGCGACCGTAGCGATCGTGCGGTTCCAGACTGAAGCGCCTAGAACCGCTCGGCCACCAACGGCCGGCGAAACAGCGCAGCAATCAGACTACAACGCTGCAGAAGCTGTGGCTGAAATAAAAACTACATAGCTAAAGAGTGATTAAGAAAAAACGTTGATGACTATCAATGCCTTTGAATATCTTAAAATTTCATTTAACGTAACTTAGTAATGAGATATCTAATACATATGTAGGACCTACTTCCAAGAGCGTAACAACACCGAAATCACCGCACTTTGTTCTGCACTGCCAGACCAGAAACTGTTCTTAAGCGACCCTATACAGCAATTGCAACGTTCTTCAGAGAAAGACCACTTCCCCCACCACAAACGCTACTCCCGTTTCAGTTTACAGACAGACATTAGGTGTGGTGTTACATGATGTTAGCATAGTGTCTCCTCGGAGTTAACAAATATATTTCCCCAGTTTATTTTGTAGTGGCATGCTGACAATGTGAAAATTTCCTGACGTAATTAATTTTAGAAAGACTTGGGCTATGACCAGCTCACCGACATTTACACAGGCAGTACTAGTAGACAAAGACTGTATTTAGACTATATTGTCGGCAAATCTTAAGCACCAGGCTTTGAAATTAGGGCAGCCAAGGATTGGATGTACCATTTTGGAAAGATAAGATCGCTTAAGCTGTAAGACCTTTGTTTACACGCACGACCGGCTTCGCAGCATTTTAGGTGCATCTTCAGGTTCAACCTGTACAGTTTGGTAGACAAAGATTCATGTAAAGTAGCAAGAAAACAAAACTGAAATGAAAAACGTGTATACCGGATGTACATGCAATTCAAATCATGTTCAGATCGAAAACAAGAGAGTGACGTCAAGCAATGTTCATAATCAGCAAATTTTTGCTGAGTAGCGGACATCAGAATTAAAACGTATAGAACCCTCCCGTGATACCTGTAAAGGAGGAAACTAACAAGACGAAATTCCTAATAAGGGACCACCAGGTAGGTAAAATAATAATCATTTCCACTCAACATCAGTAACAGTGTCTACTGAGTCAGTCGAGCCCCCATACGCAGAAATGATCAAAGCATAGACAGCATATGATCATCTACGGAGCAATGTAAAAATTGAGCAGCTAACGGTCACCCTTTTGCCTAAAAGAGATTAAAAATCTCATTGGTCAGGACCTGGTTATTCAATCACAATTTGTAGTTAATCTCTCCAAAAATATCCAGCATAAAACTATTTTAAGACCTAGCACGCAGCTGACATGAAGTAAATAACGGGACTGGATATCGTCTCGTACGTAAACTTCTCAATCGGCAGTAAGCAAAGCATTGCGAGGCTAGACGACTGGAGGCTGAACTTACTAACAGCAAGCGCGCGCCCTGTATTGTGTACCAAACAGGAGCGACTGCTGAAGCGCCAGGTGGCGACATGGAGAGAGCGGCGTCATGTGCAGTGCGCATGCGCATACACGAATAACTAGACAAGTGGAATGATAGCTCAGCTGAATGGAACGCTGGGTAATCTCTTATAATATGTGTAAAAAACGAAATTTCGTAAAAAAAACTATTATTAGTGACAATTTTATAAAAGGTGGAACATGAAAAAATAGTGCGTTAATGGTCGCAACTTTTAAATACCGGGTGGTTGTAATTAAACTTTCCCTATTTTACACGTTATAACACGGAAACTAATTACCGTACGAGGACCAAACTTGGTTCCATTAATATCAAAGGCATGGAGAAAAGAAATAATGCAGAATCGATTCACTTGAAACAATTTTAATGTGCTGCTACGGTACATCATTACATGCTGGTACCATTAACGCTACAAAAGGGGCTCAATATGGCGCCCATCAGTGTCCAGAAGAGTCTGAAAGCGCAGGATTGCATTCTGCATAGCAGAACGAAGCATGTACCTAGGTATACTGGTTACTTCTCTTGACATGCTGCGCTTCAGATAAGCACACGTGTGGATGTTCCCCTGGTAACCCCACAACCAGAAATCACAGGGAGTGAGATCAGATGATCGTGCTGGTCAAGCATTTGGAAACGATCGGCTGATAGTTCGATAGTTTCCAACCGTGTTTCGGAGAAGAAGGTGAACTTCACGAGCGTTGTGCGATGGGGCCCCATCTTGTATGAAAACTATTGAGCTCAATGCGTCTCTCTCCTGTAGAGTGGGTATGGTATGTTGGCGAAGCATATCGCAGCAACGCTGGCACGTCTTTGGTCCTTGAGCACCAGACTGTTAAAAAAAGAAAGGGCCAATGATGAACGTAGCCGTGAAGTCACACCATACGGTGATAAATGCACTGTGACTGGAGGTGGAGATCCCCACAGTCGGTAATTCTCTGTGTTCACCTCTGCGGTCAGAGAAAAATGAGCTTCGTCTGTCCTTTGGATGGTCCAGGGTCAGCCCACGTCAACTTCAATCCTTGCTAGAAAGTGGACAGCGAAGCCAACACGTCGTTGTGCGTCCAGTGGTGCAAGCTGCTGTACGACATTGATCTTGTACGGATATCGTTTGACAATGGTTCCAAGCACCTTCCGTACAGTGGACGACGGGATGTTCAACTGTCGTGACACAGCTCGCGCGCTGTCTGACGGTCGGGAATTGCGCGCAGCGTTGTCTGCCGTAGCAACAGCGATTTCATCAACCACCTGTGGTGCAACCGGCCTCTCCCTGGAGCGACGGCCACTTCTCCACTTGATTCGAACTTCTTTATCATGCTTTGCACAGCAGTTGGAGAAAGAGGACTCCCCCACCCCTCTTATAATCCGTTCAGCCGGCGTTATTACCGAAGTGCAGGTGCAGCATTACCGTTGTTTTGACACTAGAGCTCCACTAATAATGCCCTGCTCCTTTTGTCCTAGCTCATTTTGACACGTCAACGAGTACATTGCGACTGGTGAAGAGTATGAGACTAAGAATCGCGATGACTGACCGCGGCACCTGGTGGCCATAGTTGGAACTGGACGGTGGCGCTATGACGCCTGGAAATCATGCACCCCGTACTCTGGACATTAATGCTACCAAGTCTGGTACTCGTACTGTGATTATTTTCCGTGTTATAATGTGTTAAACAGGAAAAGTTTAATATGGCCACCCGGCTGTTGCTATCTAGAATTCATTTTGCAACCACTAACGCGTTGTTTTTTCATCGTCTACCTTTTACAACACAGGCATTTAGCAATGGCTTTTTACGAAATTGCGTTTTTACACATAAGAGGTTACCCAGCTTTCTATTTAGCTGAGCTGTCATTCCACATTGTGCGCATTTCATATGACCCTGCTCTCTCCATGTCGCCATCTGGCGCTTCCCGCAGTTGCGTCCTGACGCGGTATCTCTTTAGTGCACCATCCCGTGCACGCGCTTGCTCTTGGTAAATGGCTCTGAGCACTATGGGACTCAACTGCTGTGGTTATAAGTCCACTAGAACTTAGAACTACTTAAACCTAACTAACCTAAGGACATCACACACAACCATGCCCGAGGCAGGATTCGAACCTGCGACCGTAGCGGTCGTGCGGTTCCAGACTGTAGCGCCTGTAACCGCTCGGCCACTCCGGCCGGCTGCTGTTGGTAACTTCAGCCCCCTACTATCTGGCATCACAAGTTTTCTGCCGAATGAGCTGTTTAGGTATGAGATGATATTCGGTCCAGTTGCTTACTTCATGCCAGTTGCGTGCTATCTCTTAATAGTTTTATGCTGGATATTTTTGGGATAATTAACTATAAATTCTGGCTGAATAACTGATTCCTTACCAATATGTTTTTCAATCCCTTTTAGGGAAATGGGTGACCGTTAGCTATTAAATTTTTTCATTAGTCCGCAGATGATCATATGCGGTCTGTGCTTTGATCACCATTTCGACATACCGGGTGATCAAAAAGTCAGTATAAATTTGGAAACTGAATAAATCACAGAATAATGTAGATAGAGAGGTACAAATTGAAACACATGCTTGGAATGACATGGGGTTTTATTAGAACCAAAAACATACAAACGTTCAAGAAATGCTCGACAGATGGCGCTTCGTCTGATCAGAATAGCAATAATTAGCATAACAAAGTAAGACAAAGCAAAGATGATGTTTTTTACAGGAAATGCTCAATAAGTCCACCATCATTCCTCAACAATAGCTGTAGTCGACGAATATTGTTGTGAACAGCACTGTAACGCATGTCCGGAGTTATGGTGAGGCATTGGCGTCAGATGTTGTCTTTCAGCATCCCTAGAGATGTCGGTGGATCACGATACACTTGCGACTTCAGGTAACCCCAAAGCCAATAATCGCACGGACTGAGGTGTGTGGACCTGGGAGGCCAAGCATGACGAAAGTGGCGGCTGAGCACACGGTCATCACCAAACGACGCGCGCAAGAGATCTTTCACGCGCCTAGCAATATGGGGTTTTTTTTGGTTCTAATAAAACCCCATGCCATTCCAAGCGTGTGTGTCAATTTTTACCTCTCTATTTACATTATTCCGTGGTTTATTAAGTTTTCAAATTTATACTGACTTTTTGATCACCTGGTATGTGGACGTCGCTAGCTCTGGAAATACTGTTACTCATGGTGAGTGGAATTTATTAGGAATTTCTTCTTATTACTTTCCTCCTTTGTAGGTGTCATGAGAGCGTTGTATGCAACTTTATTTTGACATCCGCTACTCAGCAAAAATTTGCTGATTATGAACTCTGAGTCATCTCAGTCTCTTTTTTCGATCTGAACGTGACTTGACTTTGGAGAATGCTTATCCCTTATATACTTTTTCATTTTAGTTGTGTTTTCTTGCTTCCTTGCGTGAGTCTTTGTACCAGTTTGTACAGACTTCACTTGATGACGCCGCTAAAATGCTACTAAACCGGTCGCGTCTGTAAACAAAGGACTTGCATCTAAAGTGGCCTTATCTTTTCGGAATCTTAAGCAGCTGAGTCATCTTTCATTATTTCTTATTCTACTATTTCCGCAGTAAATTTCAGAAATTCCTCTTCCACATGTAAACACCTAATTTCCTGTTCGAACTCTACGAGGCCTAACAGTGATGGATGGATTTTAATTGCTTTCGCTCCGCGAGCGCATCAGCGGTCACCTTTTCCTTAGATTGCCTAATGCTGCAGTGCCATTTAGGCGATTGCGTTGATGGCCGCGTGAAACGTCACACGCTGACAATTAAGACCGTGGCCGGGTAAGCTGCGGCACGCAGACATCGGGGACGGGAGCAGGTGTCTCGTTGCTCTCTCTGTCCCATCCATCAACTGGCGTCACGCGCTTCCGGGCAGCGGTTGGCGTGCGCTGCTTGCGTCCCTGCAGCTGCGGCGCTCTCTGCTTTCGCGAAACATCCCTAAAGCCGTCGGTACACGTACCGTGAATCCGAACGTTGAGCGTTGAGGGTGCCGAGTTTGTGACGTCACAGCATGGAATAGCTCGCTCGGAAGTCTTTCCGAACGTGCAGAGGAATATCTGGCATGTCAGATATTCTGAGCGTGCGTCTGAGCGTTGACCAATGAGATGGCACAACGCCACCTACGTCACAAGCACGCCGTCTCCCTTCAGTACAGAGTTGTGAGGCGCCATAATGGCATTCATTTCAAGCCTATATGTATATATGCCGTTCCGAGCACCAGCAAATTGAGAATCTCTGCAAAACCCGTTGTTAACTGTTAACAGTGTGATTCGTTCCAATAAAATAATGAGAAACATCACATTCGTGGCAAAAGAATTATTGTAACTTGCGTATAATGAGAGTAGGCAATTTGAAGGCTGCGACACACTGAAGATTCACCCAAAACGCATTGTTCTTGGTACAAATTAAATTTCAGTTAGTAACATATCTACGATTAATGTTTTTAGCAAGCGCTAACATACTATGATTAGAGGCAAAAGGTGAGATGTTGGTTTAGCGTGATGAATAGCCTCAGTGTCCACTTAAGAGGTCATTTTGTTGGGGCGGTGGTTCGTGTCTTGACACAACCAATTTTTTTTCCTAATATTCGCGTTTTTATTAGGTGCCGATACTTTATTATTAGTTTAATACAACTGTAGACTATAATATTTGATGTTATGTAAATACTAGTTCACCTTTTTTTTGGGGGGGGGGGGGGGGGGGGAGGGGTGACTTTGTTCGATTGGCTTAATCTAAAGGACAGCTTGCGCTACTTGCTTAAAGATATTTTACTCCTTCTTCTTTTACGCTTCGTAATTCACATGTTGCAAAGATTCTGCTACTGGATAGGAAAAGTGATCAAGTAAGACTGACCTTGAGGTTTTACTAAAATGTGGAAATCATGAAATAATGTTTATCTTATGCGGAGAAGTATTCTAAATTTGTAAGGCACTGTTAGTAACGGAACTTTTATAAGCCTGTGTCCTTATTGATTGGACATGGTACTTTCCTTTTCGTGGACGATGGAAGAAATGTGCGTTTTAATAGAGCTAACGTGGGAATTTTACGCGCGCCCGTTGAGTAAACAGTGTGATTTACGAACTAGAAACATCCCTCAACTGTCGCTGGAGTGCGTTGCGATCGCGTTTACCACGTTGGGGCCCACGTACCGTATGCACAAGTCGCATCGTTCCTGAGCGTTCAGCAGCACGTTGAACTTGGCACGCTCAACGTTAACGTTCGGCAGCACGGTCCGTGTGACGACGGCTTAAGCGTGGACCAACGTGACGAAGGTGGACCACCGGTCGGATAGCTGCTGCGCAAAACGCCACGCCCTAACAATGAACTCTGCGGTGCAAAAATCGCACTTCTATTCCCTGGAACAAGAAGCAAGAGGGAATTCAGAGGCGGGCTGCTAGATTTGTTACTGGTAGGTTTGATCATCACGCGAGTTTTACGGAAATGCTTCAGGAACTCGGGTGGGAGTCTCTGGAGGAAAGGAGGCGTTCTTTTCGTGAATCGCTACTGAGGAAATTTAGAGAACTAGCATTTGAGGCTGACTGCAGTACAATTTTACTGCCGTCAACTTACATTTCACGAAAAGACCACAAAGATAAGATAAGAGAGATTAGGGCTCGTACAGAGGCATATAAGCAGTCATTTTTCCCTCGTTCTGTTTGGGAGTGAAACAGGGAGAGAAGATGCTAGTTGTGGTACGGGGTACCCTCCGTCACACACCGTATGGTGGATTGCGGAGTATTTACGTGGATGTAGATGTAGATGAACAATAAAAATGGAAGATCAAGAGAGAAGTGGTCGGATTAAAAAGGACGTAACGCGAAGGTTCAATCTTGCGCCTCCACTATTCAATCGGTAGGGTACAACAGGGATACATGGCCTCGATTTTTGCAAATCCCCATATCAAACACTAATACACAGAAACCACTGGGAAATTTACATGCAGTGAGTCCAAAAAGTATTCGCCTAGCTGCATATCTTTTAGTAAACCAAGTCTGTGTAACATGAAAAGAAATGTACACAAAATCTGAAGAGCCAATCATGTAAGAAGTACCTCGGTGAGTCGTTTTTGTTGAAAAGGAAGGAAAGAAATACATCCAAATCGACGGCAAGGTTAACAAAATAGAAAATGCAATACAAGAGCTAGTTCATAAAGTTTAGTTTTTTTAAAAAAAAATCTTTGTTTGATACAGCTCAAGATAATTATACAAATGCAAACAAAGATAATGATACAGCCCCACGCCATCAGGGAGCCACCGTTGTGTTTAACCGTTGACACAAGATTGGGTGGCAACATCTCCGCATTCTTCTTACGCCACACCATTCACCTACCATCCGACCCGAATACGCTATATTTACTCTCATCGGAAAATATTACTCAACTCCATAAATCTTCCTTTTTGAGTCTATGTTCCATCGCAAAATGAAGACGTTCCTTTCGATTCTGTTCACTGACCCAAAATTTCTTGCGCGCTACCCGGCCGTGATACCCATACGTTATGAAGGTATTGGAAAATTACATTTCATAGAAGGTACAATGGATCACCATACGTATATCAACATTTTAAAGGGCAATCTGAATCCTAGCCCGAAAAATTAGGTCTGGAAGTAAATTACATTTTTCAACAAGAACACGACCCAAAGCATACGGCTCTAAACACAAGGCTGTGGGTCCTGTACAATTCCCTAAAACAACTTAACACCCCTCCTCAGAGCCCAGATATTAATCCTATTCAACACCTTTGGAAAGTACTGGAAGATAGCATCAGGTGAAGGCCTAAAAGAGGCACTTCCAGGCGAATGGGACAAAATTCCATCCTCTCTGACGGCAAACTTGGTCAAGTCGATGCCCAGACGACTACAAGCAGTAATACCTGCAAAGGGAAACCCCACTACCTATTAATTTTTGTAAATGAAATCGTATTTTCAGATTGTAAATTAAAAAAAAAATGAGTGGACGAATACTTTTTGAAATAGCCCATGAATAAATTCTCCTATTTGTCAAATTTGTTATCGCTATGGATGTATTTATTTCCTTGTCCATCAATAAAAATGACTTACCAAGGTTCATTACAAATGACTGGATGTTCACGTTTTATATTCCCTTCCTTTCACGTCACATACTTAGTTTTTAAAAAAAATTACAAGTAGACGAATACTTTTTGGACTCACTATATATTTCTTTATATATTCGCAAAAAACAAAACAAGCCTTCCTATAAGACGTTAGACCAAATTTCAAACAAACTGCGAATTATGTGACACTTGCCCATCTCTCCCGTTACGGCCAGACACACAATAGATAAATGGCCTGTTAGCAAAACACTTTAAAAACAAAGACGAAATCGTATTAAGACACTATCTAATAATCTTAACATGTTTTTGTTGAACTGCTTGTCACAGATAAATATTGTAGAGCAAATTATAGGAAACCATACAAGTCGTTTTTCGTTGACTAAACCCAGGCAGGAACATTGACCCATTGCACCTTTTCTTTAATCACAACCGGTTTTTATATTTCGCTCTAGGGTTTTCTTCGGAATATTAAACTCTATGGTACCTTTTATGCTTTAATAACTATCATTTCCTACTGTATTAAAGCAATATGAAGTCTCCTCTGCATCTACCTGTAGTAGACCCAATCTTCGTAACATACTTAGTTATCACGTGTAAAACAAGTGAATTCCCCTGAAAACTAAAATATAAATAAAGTTTTAAGGTGCGGGTAACTACACCAAAGATGGTATGGTCATCTCTCCAAATAGGCAGAGTAGTTGGAGAATCACAGGCGTTGGGCATCTCCACTGCATGGCAATCTGTCCTTGGTTTATCCTACATCAAAGAATCAGTATCGGAATTTAAGGAAACATCGTTCAGGATGCGATTACAATTCAGGGGAAATGCTTCAAACGTTCTCAGTTGGAGAGAGATCTGGCAACCTCGTTGGCCAAGATAGCATCTGGGAAGCACGAAAAGCACGAGAAAATCTCGCGCGGGCCTTATCTTGCTGAAATGGAAGCCCAAGATAGCTTGCTATGAAGGGCAACAAAACGAGGCGTAGGATATTGTCGACGTGCCACTGTGTTGTAAAGTTGCTGCGAATGACAACCAAATGGGTCCACCTATCAAAAGAATTGGGACCCGGATCAACAGACCTGTTTGTCGGGCCGCATGGTGAGAGACAGTCCCGCTGGCATTCAACCACTGTCCGGGCGTCTCTAGACACGTCTTCGGCCTTGAATATCGTTGACTGGAGTAAAATTGTCCTTAGTGATGAACCCTGTTTCGAACTGAGCTCCTATGATCAGCAAAGCAGTTACTACTGCATGTCTTCGTGCTTGCCGAAGCCTACCAGTGCCAGAAAGGTCGCTAGATCTCTCCCCAGTTGAGAGCGTTTGGAGCAGTATGGGCAGGGCCCTCCAACCAGCTCGGGATTTGGACTATCTAAAGCACCATTGCACAGAATTGGCAACGATATCCCTCAGGAGGGCATCCAACAACTCTGTCAATCAATGACAAGCCGAATAAGTACTTGCATAAGGACCAAAGGTGGATCAACATCGTATTGACTTGCTCAGTTTGGAAGTTCTTTCTCGTGAATAAATCCTCCAATATTTTCTGAATGTGTAATTATTTGTTTGTCTGTACATCACATCTACCTATTTCCGTCCCATTCTGATAATTCCCAAGTGATTCTTCTTTATGAGTGTGTGTGTGTGTGTGTGTGTGTGTGTGTGTGTGTGTGTGTGTGTGTGTGTGTGTCCTAGAGTGTATTTGGTAAATGACAAGAAGAAGGAACAGGATCGTCAGTGAATAACTTCCATGGCTCGAGACGGATCCCTAGGGGGTGAAAACTGTTGGGAAGTACAGACGTTGGAATATATCCAACAAATAGTCGAGGACGTCGTGGGTAAATGGCTCTCTCAAATAAATAGGTTGGCACAGGAGAGAAAATCGTGGCGGGTGGCGTTAGATCAGTCAGGAGACAGACGACCAGAAGGAAAACACCAACGAGTGGTCTCGGAATCCTATTTTCAGCCAGTGTTGGGCAGGCTTGCGTGCCTCAGCGGTACAGCCACAAGGGAGGGGTATCTGTTGAGAGGCTAGACAAACGTGTGGTTCCTGAAGAGAGGCAGCAGCCTTTTCAGTAGTTACAGGGGCAACTGTCTGGATGATTGACTGATCTGGCCTTGTAACATTAACCGAAACGGCCTTGCTGTACTGGTACTGCAAACGGCTGAAATCAAGGGTAAACTACAGCCGTGATTCTTCCCGAGGGCATGCAGCTCTACTGTATGGTTAAATGATGATGGCATCCTCTTGGGTAAAATATTCCGGAGGCAAAAGTCCCCCATTCGGATCTCTGGGTAGGGACTACTCAGGAGGACGTCGTTATCAAGTGAAACAGGTCTGGCGTTCTACGGTTCAGACCATGGAATATCAGATACCTTAACCTGGCAGGTAGGTTGGAAAATTTAAAAAGGGAAATGGGTAGGTTAAAGTTATAGTGTGAATTAATGAAGTTCGGTGGCAGGAGGAGGAAGACTTTTAGTCAGGTGACTACAGTGTTTTAAATACAAAATCAGATAGGTGTAATGTAGGAGTAGGTTTAATAATGAGTAAAAAAATAGCAACGCAGATAAGTTACTATGAACTGCATAGTGATCTCATTATTGTAGCAAAGATTGACGAAGCCCACGCCCTCCACACTAGTACATGTTTACTTGCCAACTAGC
This sequence comes from Schistocerca americana, assembly GCF_021461395.2. NCBI lineage: Eukaryota > Metazoa > Arthropoda > Insecta > Orthoptera > Acrididae > Schistocerca > Schistocerca americana. Next base: position 236,422,058 of record NC_060123.1, on the reverse strand, counting down.
TCCGCAGATGAGGAGGAGATCCAGGAAATGTATGATGAGATTAAAGAAATTATTCAGATAGTTAAGGGAACTGAAAATTTGGTAGTCATGGGGGACTGGAATTCGACAGTAGGAAAAGGAAGGGAAGGAAAAGTAGTATCTGAATATGGCCTGGGGGAAAAGAACGAATGAGGAAGCCACCTGGTAGAATTTTGCACAGCGCATAATTTAATCACAGCTAGCGCTTGGTTTAAGAATAATGAGAAAAGGTTGTAAACGTGGAAGAGACCTGGAGACACCGGAAGGATTCACATTGATATATAGTGGTTAGACAGAGATTTAGGAAACAGATTTTAAATTGTAAGACATTTCCAGGGGCAGTTGTGGACTCTGACCACAATTTATTGATTATGAGCCGTAGATTGAAACTGGAAAAACTGCAAAAAGGCAGTAATTGAAGAAGATGGGGTCTGGATCGACTGAAAGAACCGGAGGTTTTAGAGGGTTTCAGAAGGAACATAAGGGAACGATTGACATAAACAGGGGAAAGAAATGTAGAAGAAGAATGGGTAGGTTTGAGAGATGAAATAGTGAAAGCAGCAGAGGATCAAGTAGATAAAAAGACAAGGGCTAGTAGAAATCCTAGGGTAACACAAGAGTCATTGAATTTAGTCGATGAAAGGAGAAAATATAAATATGCAATAAATGAAACAGGCGAAAGACAATACAAACGTCTAAAAAATGAGGTTGACAGGAAGTGCAAAATGATTAAGCAGGGATGAGTAGAGGACAAATGTAAGGATGTAGAGGCCTATATCACACGGGATTTTCATCATTATTTCTCCCAGGGTAAAGCTCAAATCCATGAGACTATTAGCTACATTTACTGATAGAAAAACGCATATCCTAATATTAAAAAAGAAGTAAGAACAATAATAATGAACGACAGAGGAAGGGGTAAAAAAGATAATAGAATAAAAACAGAATTGCCCCTCATATCAAAATGTATGACTGCTTGCGTTCGCAACCATGTCACTTATCAACTAAGACGATACTACCTTACAGCTTTGGGACTCTACGTAAAACCTCTTTTTGCACTGGCCTCAGGTACCAAATGGGTCTTCGGTTTACTCGAGCTATTTCCCAACAGTAATTTGGTTTCGTATCCTGTTCTAAAGTCAACAGATTTCAGACATTCCTTTCCTGCATGGCGCATAACATTCTGCCCTCGGTACCCTGTAACTGGTCAACCATACCTCTTTTGACTGTTTTTGAAGTATTTGACACATTGTATTCAGGAAGCTAAATATCGCCTCGTGACACGATGCCTCGCAGACATGATTCCCTGAGCTGCTGTCTCCATTCTACCATCAGCGTTCCATACAATGGACGGACGAGTAGGAAAGACTCTAAGACAAAAAAAAAAAGGCGCACCACGAAGGAATTATCCGAATGGGACGGAAATCAGTAGGCATGATCTACATGTACAGAAAAACAAACAGTTACAGCCTCAGAAAAATTGGATGATTTATTCAAGAGAAAGAGCTTCACAAATTGAGCACGTCAATCACGCGTTGGTCCACCTCTGGCCCTTATGCAAGCTGTTAATCGGCTTGGAATTGACTGACAGAGTCATTGGACGTCCAGCTGAGGGATACCGTGCCAAACTGCTTCAAACTTTCTCAGTTGGGGAGAGATACGGCGACCTTGCTGACAGACGGAGGGTTTGGCAAACACGAGGACAAGCATTAGAAACTCTCCCAGTGTGCGGCTGGGCATTATGTTGCTAAAATGTAAGCCCAGGATTGCTTATCCTGAAGGACAACAAAACGGGGCTTAGAATATCGAATATGCGAATCGCGGTACTTTTTTTTTTAGGATGTCTATTGAACCATACTTGCTTTCGTTCTGCTGTCACGTCTGTAAGTTGCTCTCTTCTTTTAATCCCACATAAGTATTGCGGGAAGAAGTCATAAACCTGTTTTAGAGGCCTTTTTCAAGAGTCTGAGACTCCAGGTTCAACCTTGTGGAACATTTCGTGACTGTGGGAAATTCAAAGAATATATTACTCTCTGAAACACTGAGACACCACAAGTGGCAAATTACCAGTACCTATGTACATGTCTACTTCCTTACTGACGATAAACACTACGAACAATAGTTACACCTGATTAGGAAAAGCCGTAGATGAGTTACGAGTGTGGTGTTCTCAGCGAACGCCTTATACATGCCCATGTGGCTTCTGTGAAGATCTATGTACTGAACCGTATAAAACGTGCGAAATAGTAATAGGAAAAGATAAATGAATAGTGTTTCGAAGCATAGCAGTATTAGCACTAGTTATAGCTAGAGGAAGCTGTATGGTACCTACATGTGACCCACTGAATGTTCAGCATTAGTCACAGGAGGAACACGAATTCGGTATGGTCTGGCACCAAGCGTGTCAGTTTCACCGAACTTGCAGATGGTAAGAGCAATAAATGATCGTATAAACCTAATGGTTACACGGGATAATTTTTTAAGAATATAGATAAACTGCGGGTGAGATTTGCTGTCAGGACAAGGAAATAATAAGACCTAATGAGCATATGTCTGGAAGTACACTGGCGTGCAAAACGTAAAGTACGAAAGTAACTTTCGCATGATTTGCCACTGCAGTGCATGTTTGGTAACGTTCCTGTGGTGGGGCATTTCATTCCTCCAGCGCTGTTGCAAGTTGTGGATGGTCGTTGGTGAATGTGGACTCGCTGCAAGACGTCTTCCCAACACACCCCATACGGGCTTGAAGGTCTTTAAGGCGGGGAAACGGGCAGGCTAGTCCATTCGCCGAATATTCTTTTGTTTCAAGAGCTGCTCCACCGACAATGTTCGACGCGGTCGCGCTTTGTCAGGGCCATATGCATCCCTGAAAAGACGCACATGAGCAAGGGGTTCAGCGTCACAACAACGTTGGCTTGTGGGTGTATCGTGTTCAGAGATGTGGAGGTCAGATCGTCGATGCAACATTAAGCTTCAAACACCATAACACTTGGACCACCAAAACGAACATTTTCGATAATGTTCTTGAGTGCCTACCCTCAGCTCTCGCCATATGAGGGTACGTTCGGAATCACTACCCAAACTGAAGCCATTGGTAGTCCCCCTAAACTCGAACAGCATTGCGGAGGCTCTCCAACTGTATTGCAACGGCACCTCAGTATATATACACATCATAGATGTTTCAGACTTGAAGAGATCTCTGGATTAAAGCACCTATGCTTGCGTTTCAGGCAGAATCTCCTGCTTCGTTCGATGCTGAGGTACTGTTCCAGTGCAGTTGGAGAGCCTCTGCAGTGTTGTTCGAGTTTAGGGAGAATGCCAGGTGGCCAGAGGCGTGAATGGGAATTTGGATAGAGGAGGGAGGCACATTAGGGTAGTCCTTGCAGTTGTTCAAAGCCATTCTACCAAGGACATGTCGTGGCTAGCGCATCTTCCAGCTGAGGAGATCTGGATTCGAATCCCGGCCTTGGTACAAATTCTCATTTGATGCTTCAGTCTGCATGTACAGGGTGTTCGGAAATACCCGTTACAAACTTCTAGGGCTTGTAGAGGGGAGTGAGTACATGATATCTGGGATTGGAACTCATGTCTGGGGGCGTGTCGTTTCCGTATTACAGCCGTTTTAAATATGTTTGCTATATAGGTGTCCAGCAGGGTAGTCACGGTGAGGGGTGTAACGTTGTATCAGCTGATGTCACCTGACGCCTACCCTACCCTTCTGACCTGGTTAAAGCCACATTCACATGTCTGTGATTGTTAGAGCAACATGGCTGAGTTCACGTTTGCACAATACACCGGCATGATCCTTCTCGATGGCGAAGCTCACGGTAATGGGAGAGCTGCTCGTCGCCCGTATCAGGATCGCTGGTTGGTTGGTTGTTTGGTTGATTCGGGGGAGAGGACCAAAGGGTGAGGTCATCGGTCCAATCGGATTGGGGAAGGAAGTGGGCCGTGCCCTTTCAAAGGAACCATCTCGGCATTTGCCATATCAAGATCGATCTCCACAACGTTCGACTCCATTGCATATCCTTTTCGCCACAATTACGCAACGGGTTCGAGAAAGAGTACCTTCACCGTGCTTGTGGGACTTCTCACGCACGAGTTGGAGGTGGCTGTGCTGCTTCACGTCAAAGAGAACCTGTCAACTACACTACTGGCCATCAAAATTGCTACACCACGAAGATGACGTGCTACAGACGCGAAATTTAACCGACAGGAAGAAGATGCTGTGATATGCAAATGATTAGCTTTTCAGCAGCCCGGTATTAGCCGAGCGGTCTAAGGCGCTGCAGTCATGGATTGTGCGGAGGTTCGAGTCCTCCCTCGGACATGGATGTGTGTGTTTGTGCTTAGGATAATTTAGGTTAAGTAGTGTGTACGCTTAGGAACTGATGACCTTAGAAGTTAAGTCCCATAAGATTTCACACACATTTAAAAATTAGCTTTTCAGAGCATTCACACAAGGTTGGCGCCGGTGGCAACACCTACAACGTGCTGACATGAGGAAAGTTTCCAACCGATTTCTCATACACAAACAGCAGTTGACCGGCGTTGCCTCGCGTAACGAGGAGAAATGCGTACCATCACGTTTCCGACTTTAATAAAGGTCGGATTGTAGCCTATCGCGATTTCAGTTTATCGTATCGCGACACTGCTGCTCGAATTGCGGAACGCCGTACTGGATCCCAACGGCCTCGTATCACTAGCAGTCGAGATGACAGGCATCTTATCCGTACGGCTGTAACCGATCGTGGAACCACGTCTCGATCCCTCAGTCAACAGATGGGGACGTTTGCAAGACAACAACCATCTGCACGAACAGTTTGACGACGTTTGCAGCAACAGGGACTATCAGCTCGGAGACCATGGCTGTGGTTACCCTTGACGCTGCATCACAGACAGGAGCGCCTGCGATGGTATACTCAACGACCAACCTGGGTGCACGAATGTCAAAACGTCATTTTTTCGGATGAATCCAGGTTATGTTTGCAGCATCATGATGGTCACATCCGTGTTTGGCGACATCGTGGTGGACGCAAATTGGAAGCGTGTATTCGTCATCGCCGTACTGGTGAATCACCCGGAGTGACGGTATGGGGTCCCATTTGTTACACGTCTCGGTCACCTCTTGTTCGCATTGACGGCACTTTGGACAGTGGACGTTACATTTCAGATGTGTTACGACCCATGCCTCTACCCTTGATTGGATCCCTGCGAAACCCTACATTTCAGCAGGATAATGCACGACCGCATGTTGCAGGTCCTGTACGGGCCTTTCTGGATACAGAAAATGTTCGACTGCTACCCTGGCCAGCACATTCTCCAGATCTCTCACCAATTGAAAACGTCTGGTCAATGGGGGCCGAACAACTGGCTCGTCACAATACACCAGTCACTACTCTTGAGGAACTGTGGTATTGTGTTGGAGCTGCATGGGCAGCTGTACCTGTACACGCCATCCAAGCTCTGTTTGACTCAATGCCGAGGCGTATCAAGGTCTTTATTACGGCCAGAGGTGGTTGTTCTGGGTACTGATTTCTCGGGATCTATGCACTCATATTGCGTGGAAATGTAATCACATGTCAGTTCTAGTATAATATATTTGTCGAATGAATACTCGTTTATCATCTGCATTTCTTCTTGGTGTAGCAGTTTTAATGGCCAGTAGCGTGCCGGCCGGTGTGGCCGTGCGGTTAAAGGCGCTTCAGTCTGGAACCGCGTGACCGCTACGGTCGCAGGTTCGAATCCTGCCTCGGGCATGGATGTGTGTGATGTCCGTAGGTTAGTTAGGTTTAATTAGTTCTAAGTTCTAGGCGACTGATGACCTCAGAAGTTAAGTCGCATAGTGCTCAGAGTCATTTGAACCATTTTTTTGAGCCAGTAGTGTATTATCTACTCACTCCCATATACAAATCGTGGAAGTTTGTAATGGGAATTTCCGAGCACTCTATATTTGTAACAATGGTACTGTTGATTTGTGAACATCGTGTGAAGAGAATGCCGTCTGGGGGTGTACAGCTCGAATGTGGTGTACAGAATGCTGAAAGGTACCAATAAAGTTGCCTTTAGGATAGAAAGCATGCATGTCTAGACTTACAGATCTTGTATCGTTTTGTTTTGTCCTATCGTGGGAAACTAAACGCAATGGTTCGGATGAGCATTTTTTTAGTATAGTGAGGTGGAATTTCTCGTGAACTGAGCCGTGCGGCAACACAGTACTCCGTTTCAGAGTACGCGTTGGGGACAGGGTCAACCCGGCAAGTGGTAGGCGAGGTGTGAAGTGAGGGATTAGCCGCTCGGAGGCGTCGCTGGGAAGCCAGTGGTCCGGAGGGCGTGCGTGCGTGGTGCGTGTGGCCGGCGGCTGGCGGACACCGGGCTGGCCGGCCGCGCATGAGCGGCGGCGGCAGTGGTGGTGGCAGCGGTGGCGGAGGCGGAGGCGGAGGCGCCAGTGCTGGTCGGGCGGCGGAGCGCGCGCCGCCCCACGTGGTGTGCTGTGCCGCTGCCGCCGACGCCGACGCCGACGCGCAAGCCGCTCGCCGCAGCGGACGCCGTCGCGACGCCAGCCTGCCGGCCGCCGGCACCATGCGCCCACAGTGATGGTCGACCCGCTCAAGGTCTTCTGGGTGTTGACCAACAGCACCTACCTGGGTACGGCGCTATAATCCTAGCGTGTGTCTGCATGCGAGCACTACGCCAATCAATTTTTACAAGCACGGAATAAATAGTGTGAAGCCTTCTCACCTCAGGTGTATATTGACCCGCAAAAGTTACTAGTAATCTGACTACTTCAAGAATAGTCACAAGACAGACTGCTTTCATCATCATACCACAGGCCAAAGAAATTAAGACATCACCTCTAATTTTTAGCGTTTGTTATTTCTTCAGAACAGCACCCGTAAGTTCATGAAATTTGTTGGTATAACATATTCGTAGATCGTACATGATATTATGGAGTAAAGGTGCGTGTAAAATTGGGACGCTTTTTCTTTTACTTTTTGGGCAGGTAGAGTGGAGTAGCTCTACAAAAATAATGCTACTCTCGCCAGAAATGTGTGTCGCGTCGAAAATAGTCTTGATCAACGAAGTATTTCCACGCAGGCAGTTCCAATGAAACGCATTGAAACTGCTATCCAAGTTGATGAAGTTTTTTTCTTATTTAGGGCCCTCAGCATAATACATGTCAGATACTGACATGATTGTTAGGCAAATTCACCAGAACAGCTGCTTATAATAATTCATATTTATTAACGACAGACTGTTTCGGCATTTATCGCCATTGTCAAGTATCTGCGAATACAATTTTTGTGAGACCGTGTATAAATGTGACTGTGACTGTATTGTACTCATGTCTATAATGATGTAACTTCCATATTACGTCGTTAGTGAAATGTCTCATAACTGTCAGTGTTTTGATTAGTCGGTAAATGAAAATGTACTAAAGATGTTAGGATTGTTATGGTTTGACAGTAGTTTGAATTTCCGATTTAGACTTTTTCGCGTCGAAAAAGTTCCATAAAGTATTTGAGTTAGTACTTGTGTCTAAATTCTGTAGGCTCTTTTAGTATTTCTTGAGAATATTTTCTCGTGTATATATAGATTTCCAATTCTTCAAGAATGAGTATTTGTGTTTGAATTCTGTATGCTCATTTAATAATTGTTGTGTGTATTTTCTCGAGTGTGTATAAATTTCCAGTTCTTCAAGATTGAAAATTCTTGAAGAATTGGACACGTCTGTCTTTAATTAAGATTAGTTATTATAAGCAGCTGTTCTGGTGCATCTACCTAATAATATGATGAACTTCGCTTTGCTGAATATGCAAGCCATTTACAATACTTCCTTCGTGCAACATTTGCATTGCGCTATTGTTACTAATTAATTTCTAGGTGTACAGCGATTTTGACTAATTTGTTGTTCTGATTGACTCTGTATTAATTTGAAGTCCTGTATAGAGAGCCGTTTTGGAACAGATACTATCCATTTCGTTCCCCTATCATCTGTAATGTCAAGTTTCAGTGGACTGTACGTTTCCCACTGTAAAAACGCATTTGAAGTAAGAATGTTTCCCACATAGTACCAAAAACGTCAGATCTTGCAGCTAATACAGAAACTCACAGAGGTACCAAGGTACCAGTCGAAAAACTTATCTGCACATTTTTCATGAACGTATAATATCACTTTTTCAATATCTAATTACATCGAAATTTAAGTGATAGTGATTTTTAATATTGTTATGAGTTATATTAATAAGAAAAAAAATAACACTGAAAAATTCGTACGTTAGTATTTATGAGTCCTTGTGATTATTTGTCTCGATTATTAATATCTTTGACCTGTGAAAGGCCTTTCCGGTAAAAAACCGAGTCCTTCGTTCTGTATAATTTCTATTGTTTGATATCATTCTATTGTAAAGCCTTTGGAGACAAAATAATAACTCATTTGCTCGCGAGTGTCGCGGGGATTGTATCCACCTAAAGTGGTGATTTGTCGCTATATACCTTTTTTAAATTTTGTGGTCGTTGCGGGATACTAACTCAAAAACTTCCTTAATTTGACTTCTGTGTTTCATTGTTACGCTGTCTCGCTAGCTTTCCATGAATTCCTGTATGGATGTCGCTAATTAACTAATAAAGCAATTGTTGGCTGTGTCACTTCAGTCAATTTTTTTTACCAAATGCTTTTCATTTATAGGATCAGTACTTTTCTAATTACTGTGAGAAAGATACGTACACTAGATATTGAAGACTTACTTCTCTGATAACATGACAATAACATAAACGGAATTTATTTGCTTCTTTGTTTTTGCAAAGAACGTAGTGCTGAAATTTCTATTCCGCTAACTGGAAAACTGTTTATTTAACACAAAGAAAGAGATTTTGTGCAGATTTCAATTCACCCAACGTTTCAAGAGGAAGCTCTACTGAAAATAAGGCCGATGCTAAAATTTACTGTAGCTTCCTCAGAGCAGGCCTACTCAACGAACGAAGCCTAACAGAAATGAGAATCCATTATTACGAACATCTCGAAATACTTTTATGACAATATGCAGTTTTTAGTTATTTTCTCCTAGCGATAGTAAAAGGCTTTCCAAAAACGAAATTCTTTATCAGGAAACAGCGGAAGAGCTGGAATCCCTTTTCAGATTCATAGAGAGAGGTGAGAAATTCGGCTTCATGTAAATATTCTAACGTTTGTTGACATTAGCATGACTAGCGTGTGTGCCCTCCCTCGCATCCACTCCCCCCCACCCCTTTCCGAATATCTGGCACTTCTAACTCCAACCATCAGTGCTCCTCAACTCGTCGCCAATACTTGAGACTGGTCTCTCTTGATATATAATCTGAGTAACAACCAGGGGGCTGATTAACTGTACCCAAGGACTTGTTTTCCGCATTTTTCCAGGTATGCTTATTAGTTGTTCTCAGGTAACTACTAAAATTGAAGATTCCATTTTCGTGCTCATAAGAATGTAATCGTTAGTATTATTACACACCGGACAACATACTTTATGCCAGAGACGCGCCGAAACATGATTTCATTTATCTTGGCGTAAGTGCCGCTAAGCAAATTGGATCTGTAGGGCAAACGCACTTATGGTGGAAAAATCTGGGTATGATTTTTTATGTCTGATGATAGTGTTTATTTTAATACGAGTGTGCTTGTTTACTTATTCACTTAATCCAGTACTCACCTACTTCACGTTGTTGAGGATTCGAGGGATTTCCGTCAGCTTCCTTTTGTGGCCACGGTTACCGTCGCTTCCAGTGACTTTCTTCTGTCCTAAGTGGTTCATCCCTTCCGTTCTCCACGTTCTCTGTTGCCATCTACATTTACCTCCTTCATTAACATAGGCAAGCGAAATTCAACATTCGGTGGACATATCCAAACCACATCACTGTGATAGTCTTTTATACAGGCTTTGTATTTTAATGTATCTCATAGGTTCTGGAGATTGTTCCAAAGACAACCAATCAAAAGAACAAGTACTACTTTTCTCGACAAGACAATTCGACATTCCATATGTTCCGCTATACATTAGTTCGAGTTTGAGGTTACTTGGAGAATGAAGTTACAAACAGAAATCAGCACAAGTTGATTAAAGAAATTGAAGGTGGTTATTTAGCGCGAGGTTCCGACAAATGACATCGTTGTCCGGTTGCTTCGACGTGATTACAGTAGTAGAGAAGGAGAAGTTCCTGAATTTCAACGTCTTCTACCGGAGAAATATTAAGTTATCATTGATTCATATTATTATCACATATAGGAATTATTTTCTAGTTTTTATATCGAGGGCATTCTTATAGCGATTTTGAAGCACCTGTCTAGGAAACTGTTTACATCACATGTAAAAAGTTGATTAAACTTCAGGAGGAGGGAAATACTGAAGATACTTGAGGAGATATGCGAATAGTATTAAAAAATAACGAGAGTTTATATTTTTCATTTATTTATTGTTTAAATAAATTTATGAAGTCCTCTAGGCCGCTGTTATCTCTTTCAAAACATTGCTCATTATGTATTATACAGTTATGCCAGGGATTTTTTTAACTCCCCGAATCACTTCCGGAATTTTTGGGATATCTTTCAGCTCTCTCAGCGACGTGTTTTTAACCTCACATACGACTCTCGTTTAAGATTTCATTTGATTTTAGAAACAAAAACAGTAACATTGGACTATAAGTGGCGAATATAGAGGATGCAGCATCGTTTGAGCATTGTTTTTGTCTAACACTCACGAGCAAGCGACGAAATGGAAACAGATCCATTATAGTAATGTAAAATACGTGAACTGTTTCACCACAAATCAGGCGGTTTTTCGGATTGCTTAACATAAACGGCGCTGAACTTGAAAGTTGCATTGTTCATTGATTGTTCGACCATCTGGCAACAACTAAAGGTTCACTATGCAGTTAAAATCGAACAATACAGTCAGCATAACATTCACACATGCCGCAGTTGTCTAGTAGTTTTTGGTCTTGCCGTTCTACTTTGCTCTCATTAGGATACGAGCCTTAGTTTCAACGTCATATCTGTAAATCCGCGTTTCGACACCCGTTGTGACACTTTTCAGAAGTTCTGCGTCGTTGTTTGACTTCATTTGGAGGCTCCTCAGTAACTTCCATTGGCTGCTGTTTTTATTCGGAATTCAATAATATTAAAATAAATTTTGCTGTCACTCAGTTCACACCCAAAAAATAAAAAAAAAGTTTCTTGATATGAGTCAGTTGATATGCGAAGATTATCAGCGAATTCCCTGATTCTAATTCAACATTCGTTCTTTATCATTTATTTCACTTCTACCACGAGTTCACGGTTGATAATATTCTGTGACGTTCAAGACATTCGTCATCTACAACGTCTTCAATGCCTTCTTCGAAAAACTTATACCACTCGTAAACCTTATTTTCCTTCATAGTAGGCTCACCGAAAGCAATATTTAATAGAAAAACTTTACTGGACTTCTTTCCGTGGCTATAGCAAAATTTAATACAAATTGTCTGATCCATTTTTACACAAAATGAATAATCATCAACACTGTCAAGAATCACGTAATAATTTTGGCAGGTGACAACAGACTAAATATCTGATTTGGCTAACAATTTGCAGCTACTTTTCAGACGTCTACCAACACCGTAAAGAAAAAAATCCCAAAAATCAGACTGAAACAATACGCGGAATTGCAAATTTCTCGTTACTTCCTGAATGCACCTCACAATAGTAAAATTGGAGGCTAGTGCTTCGAAGATCAATATTCCGATTGTTGTACATGGTTCTTTATACAACTTGAGGCACGAATGAAATGCTTTCTTTCTTAAAATATTTCTGTTCTAGTGCGCCCCTAATCGGATTTTTGTAATTCAGTTTTGAAGTAAACCTCTTTCGACAAAACCGTAGATGTTAAATTACAGTTGGTTTCTTCAAGAAAGAGCACGATGCGTTAGCTACGTTCGTTTTCGTATTCATTTTGTAGTGAGTTCTGCGTAGGATTGCATGTTGAAAAACAGACATTTCGTTTGTTTCCTTTTTCGCAGTTTTCGATATTGTTGTTCAGTCTTCCTTTGTTTTACAAAATCTGAATTGTGCGAAATACTTCACGTATGAATAGTACTATATCTGCGATATTCCTTTGTTATCTCTTCCTTATCTCCCAACACTTCACACACACCCCTCCACCCCCCCATCACCCCCCCACCCCCTCCACCCCTCACCCATCGCTTCGTTACACCAGTCTTCACAGTACAACCCACGACTTGTGTTTCTTTACTGCTGGCACTAACCATTCAAAATACTGTTCTGAAAACTATTTTCTAACTACTTAGTTACGCGTGTGGATATCATTTGTTACTAACCAATCCTAATACTGTTCTGAAAACCATTTTTAACAAGTTTTTTCAACAATTTTGAACTGAAATTGTAAGGTCTGCTTTAGTTTGAAGAAACTGAACTACAATAAATAGCACTGTTTGTACTATTTTAGCGCTACCCACTAAACCCATCCATTCTTTAAAGAATCGAAATCGAACCTACATTTATAAAACAGCTTGACCCGTCTGATTACTTTGCAAATGAGTTATTTTGTTAAATATTTCACCTTAACCGCTTAATCGATAAAAGTTTAGAAGAGGTTTCAGATTATTCGTTGTCTGTTAAAAGTCGGTAAACGCTCTCATTTTCAAATACTGGAAAATAATATGTGGGAATGCGCGTCCTGGTCTACGCTGCCTCAATTTTGAACTGCAGTACCTTTAACCTCTTAATGAGTGGATTATGACAGCAATTTAAATTTTTAAATTCGGTCAATAATAGTATGAACTGTTGAAAATTAAATTTTGGTTCCCCGGAAAGCCTTAAGATAGACTACCTGCAACTGTTATGGAGTCCCAGGTTAGACTTTTACATAGTGCATCAATTGATATTCGCCAGCACTACTTGGCTAGTACCGTAAAAAAATTATAAAAATCGCAGACCGACTTGCCTCTCAAAAGATACACCTGTAAAAAGAATAATTATCACTTACTTAAGAACATTTCTTTTCTGTTATGATTTCTTAGAACAATGTTTTTCATCTGTTATCATCTGCATGTCTAAGTCAAAGAGGAAGTGAGTGAAACTGGATCATTAATAAATAGATCAGAAAGCAAATAATTAAACCTGAGATGTTTTCTTCCATTATGGAAGTGGAATATTGTAGACTTATTGGCCTCGAAGATCGAGCTTTCACCAACAAATTTCGATGTTTAGCTTCAATTAAAGTCGTGCTTTTTTCTACACGCTGCATTAAAATATGACAGACGCGTCTACAGATGTTTCAACACACAAATCTAATTAATTTCGGTGATGCTTAGCAGCAAGATAGGTAGATTATGCTAACAGAAACCACAGGGAAAAATTGTAATACCTGTATGTCATCTGACAATATAGCCTGCTACCAAACGCGTTGCTTTTCATTAATAAACTGTTACTAATTAATTATAGATCGCTTATTTATCTGGCATGTATCGTAATTAGCAAATATAATCAACAATAATAAGTGTTAGGCTTCAAAAAGTATTTGCTACAGCATTAAGTAATTATCATCAGAGTCGTTCAGATAAAGGGAAATTGAATCTCATAGATGCCTTTGAACTCTCTACTTAAACTAACCGTGTACAACAGAGGTATTAGCTCTGGTACACACACATAAATATATGTCTCTCTCTAAACCGCACTCCACAAGAGACGTAAGATCATAGCGCAGCTCATTGCCGGCTCAGTGCCACCTGTGTTGTTGACCTGGCTTGTTCTGGTCATCTGCCGTGATTGTTTTTGCTAGCGTTGTTTTGTCCTCGTTTCGTTTTTTATGATGGCAAGTTTAAGCGAACAACGTGCAGGTGCGAAATTTTGTTTTCTACTCGGTAAAATGCTGCTGAAATTGTTTTAATATTGAAAGCAGCTTATCAAGATGACGCTATGGGAAAAGGCCAAGTGTAGTCGATTTAAAAATGGTGACATGTCGATTGATGACAAACATCGTTCTGGACGTGCATCAACTGCTCGAATCGACGAAACCATTGAAAAAATTCGAGAGCTTGTGTTCAGCGACCGTCGATAGACAAGTGGTTAACTGTCAGAGATTAGTGGGTTATTTAGGAGCTCGATTCAGTGAATTCTGACGGAATATTTGGCAATGAAGAGGGTTGATGCCAAATTTGTTCCTTGGGTTCTGACTGACAATCAAAAGGAACATCGAGTTGAAACATATGCTTTGAAGTAACAGAGCTTGAAAGTGATCCAGATTTTCTGTCAAAGGTCATTAGTGGTGATAAGTCACGGTGCTATGGTTCCGACTCAGGAGCAAAGAAGCAGTCAAGCCATTGGAAGACGTCATCGCCACTCCATCCAAAAAAAGGTCGTCAAGTCAAATCAAACATCAAAACAATGTTGATTTGCCTTTTTGATGCCAAGGGCGTAGTGCATGCAGAGTTCGTTCCCTCAGATCAGACTTCAATCAAACCCTTTATTTGGAAGTTTTAAGACGATTTCGTAACAGTGGTCGTCAAAAAAGACCTGATTTGTGGCCGACAGGAGACTGTTTCTTCCACCATGACAACGCACCTGCACACACAGCCATTTCTTATACGCAGTTTTCGCTAAAACTAGCGTGGTTCCCCTGCCCCATGTGCACCTTACTTTCCTGACCAGGGTCCGTACAAATTTTTCTTATTTCCATGCATAAAAAGGGGCATGAAAGAACATTGATTTGACGACATTGAAAAAGACAAGATGACTACAAAAACGTTTTGAACAGTGGAAGCATCAGTGGAACAAATATTTTGGTTGTAAAGGAGAGTATTTTGAAGGGGATGAGGTTATTTCGTAAACAATTTGAAAATACACTCCTGGAAATTGAAATAAGAACACCGTGAATTCATTGTCCCAGGAAGGGGAAACTTTATTGACAAATTCCTGGGGTCAGATACATCACATGATCACACTGACAGAACCACAGGCACATAGACACAGGCAACAGAGCATGCACAATGTCGGCACTAGTACAGTGTATATCCAACTTTCGCAGCAATGCAGGCTGCTATTCTCCCATGGAGACGATCGTAGAGATGCTGGATGTAGTCCTGTGGAACGGCTTGCAATGCCATTTCCACCTGGCGCCTCAGTTGGACCAGCGTTCGTGCTGGACGTGCAGACCCCGTGAGACGACGCTTCATCCAGTCCCAAACATGCTCAATGGGGGACAGATCCGGAGATCTTGCTGGCCAGGGTAGTTGACTTACACCTTCTAGAGCACGTTGGGTGGCACGGACATGCGGACGTGCATTGTCCTGTTGGAACAGCAAGTTCCCTTGCCGGTCTAGGAATGGTAGAACGATGGGTTCGATGACGGTTTGGATGTACCGTGCACTATTCAGTGTCCCCTCGACGATCACCAGTGGTTTACGGCCAGTGTAGGAGATCGCTCCCCACACCATGATGCCGGGTGTTGGACCTGTGTGCCTCGGTCGTATGCAGTCCTGATTGTGGTGCTCACCTGCACGGCGCCAAACACGCATACGACCATCATTGGCACCAAGGCAGAAGCGACTCTCATCGCTGAAGACGACACGTCTCCATTCGTCCCTCCATTCACGCCTGTCGCGACACCACTGGAGACGGGCTGCACGATGTTGGGGCGTGAGCGGAAGACGGCCTAACGATGTGCGGGACCGTAGCCCAGCTTCATGGAGACGGTTGCGAATGGTCCTCGCCGATACCCCAGAAGCAACAGTGTCCCTAATTTGCCGGGAAGTGGCGGTGCGGTCCCCTACGGCACTGCGTAGGATCCTACGGTCTTGGCGTGCATCCGTACGTCGCTGCGGTCCGGTCCCAGGTCGACGGGCACGTGCACCTTCCGCCGACCACTGGCGACAACATCGATGTACTGTGGAGACCTCAAGCCCCACGTGTAGAGCAATTCGGCGGTACGTCCACCCGGCCTCCCGCATGCCCACTATACGCCCTCGCTCAAAGTCCGTCAACTGCACATACGGTTCACGTCCACGCTGTCGCGGCATGCTACCAGTGTTAAAGACTGCGATGGAGCTCCGTATGCCACGGCAAACTGGCTGACACTGACGGCGGCGGTGCACAAATGCTGCGCAGCTAGCGCCATTCGACGGCCAACACCGCGGTTCCTGGTGTGTCCGCTGTGCCGTGCGTGTGATCATTGCTTGTACAGCCCTCTCGCAGTGTCCGGAGCAAGTATGGTGGGTCTGACACACCGGTGTCATTGTGTTCTTTTTTCCATTTCCAGGAGTGTATATAGGTCTTAAAGAATAATTCCGGTGTTTTTGGGTACCCTCTCGTATTGCTTGCTTCAAGGTAAAGTCCAAGAAGCACTGAGGCTTTTGTCCCCAATGCTACAATAGCCTGTCTTTTCACTCTGCTAGAGTAGACAGTTCAGAGTAAATAGGTGACTTTAATGGCGAAGATTATATTGTATTATTCGTGCTATATCCAAGTGGATCGGCACAGCACATTTGCAAAGCGGAGGAGGTTAATGAGAGGAGATTAGTGTTGAACGTCCCGTCGACATCGAGGTCATTGGGGATTTTTGAAGCCCTATTAAGAATAATCATTACTTATAGTTAAATGGATTTCACTTAGTGCATGTATTATTCGTAAACATAATAACTAAGAAGTAATGTAACTTATTGTTTCCGTTAGCGCATAGACGTAAGCGTCAGTTTAATTTGTTAAATGAACATGTTGTTTTGGGGCAGAGCATTAGCTCTTTCTATAAGTTTCGGAAGTGATGAGTAACAACCAAACTGTATTTGATCTGCAGCAATTATCTCCCTCAAGTCCATGTCTTAGGCAAGTGTAGCGAAAGAATAATTTTTTAACGATGAGAACTTATATGGACAAGCAGTTTCCGGATGTAGATATTACTTTTAAATAACAACTTTTCAAATTCCGGGAATGCTTTTGCGAAAAGGTTGGAAATTAATTATAATGATTCTTTAGCTCAAATTGTAGTTCCATTGACGCTGAACTGAACCAAGAGTTTTGTTAAGACACTCGCGTCATCGGGTGCCCTAAGTGAAGGAAGAAATGAGTGAAGAGAGGTTAGAGTTGGTCACATTTTCGCATATATGTGACGTTGGTCGACAGGCTCACCTGCGTAAGGATGGGGAAGAAAGTCAGCCGTGGGCTTGTTGAAGGATGCAGAGGAGCGTTTGTTTGAAACTGTTAAGAAAGTTATGGAAAACTTATGTAATAGGACCTCCTCCCCATCCAACCATGACGGTCTCTGCAGTTCAGGTGCCTACGCACATTGACATCGGTGTGGGATGGAGCACCGTTGTTTCCAAAGCACATATTTTCACGGACAGGAGGTGCAATCTCCAGCACCTGTGACAACATGCCTCCAATGAACATCACCCTACGGCACCACATCGACGGATTGGCAACTAATAGCGCTCTTTTTATTTGATTTATACGGTCAACATGCTTGATCATCTTCGCTAGTGATGTGGGACGAGTGGAGCTTATGAATTTTCAGCACTCCATACATGAGCTCAGTAAGAATCATTTGATACCATTGTTAGCACGCATCGTTTATTATATGAGTTATGATTATGGCTTCAGGAGCATTCTCCACATTCTAATATTTGTTAAGTGAGCGTCACGGGCAAATTGATAGGTGCTTATTGGCCAATCTTCTCCCACGCGATTCATAACCATTTCCTCAAATTCTAATGTGAGAATATCTTAGCTAGCCCTCTATGACGAGTATGACACAATTTCTCGTAATGTTCTATTCATGACCGTCGATTGCCCCCCATTAGGATGGCACACGTTGCAAAACTTTGCTCTGTACAGTCGTTCGGCATTCCAGGCACTACTACTTGCTGCACCATAAATTAAATGCAAACTCCTGCAACGAATAATGTTCCATATTTGACAACAGGTCATGAATCGAAAACAGTTTACAAACGCGTGGCTCACAAACACTTCTCATTCAGAACCAGGTACCACGAGAAATATTCATCCCCTTGGTTCCGTATTGGCTGCATACTTACCAGTCATATACAACCACACACTCGTCCAAAGATCCGTACCTAAAGACTCGAAAGTTACACAACTCACATCAGCACCCAAAAAAGGAAACAGGAGTGATCTCCAGAATTATAGATAGATATCACTACCGTGGATTTGCAGTAGAAATTTGGAACATATACTGTGTTCGGACATTATGATTTATCTTGAAGAAAATCATTTATTGACAAACAGTCAACACGTAATCACAAAATATCGTTCTTATGAAACACAACTATCTCTTTATTCTCACCAAATAATGAGTGCTATCGACAGGGGGTGTCAAATTGATGCCATATTTTTAGATTTCCAGAAAACCTTTGACATCGTTCCTCACAAGCGGCTTGTAATCAAATTGCGTGTCAATGGAGTATCGTCTCAGTTGTGCGACTGGGTTTGTGATTTCCTGACAGAGAGGTCACAGTTCGTAGTATTTGACAGAAAGTTTTCAAGTAAAACAGAAATAATATTTGGTGTTGCCCAAGGAAATGTTATAGGCCCTCTGCTATTCCTGATACACGTAAACGATTTAGGTGGCAATCTGAGCAGCCCTCTTTCATTGTTTGTAGATAATACCGTCATTTACCGTCTTCTAAAGTCAACATATGACCAAAATTAATTGCTAAATGATTTACACAAGATATCTGTATTGCGCGAAAAAAGGCAATTGACTCCAATATAATGAAAAATGTGAAGTCATCCACACGACTGCGGAAAGAAATGCACTAAATTTCGGTTATACGAGAAAACACATCAAGCTACACTCTGTAAATTCAAGTAAATACTCAGAGATTATAATTACGAATAACTTAAATTGGAACGATCACATAGATAATGTTGTGGGGAAAGCAAACCAAAGACTGCGATTTACTGGCAGGACACTTAGAAAATGCAGCAGGTCTACTAAAAAGTCTGCTTAAAACACTACGTTTGCTCGCCCTCTTACAGGGTGTTGCTGTACGGTGTGGGATCCTCATCAGATACGACTGACGGAGGATATCGACAATGTTCAGAGAAGGGCAGCTCGTTTTGAATTATCGCGAAAGTTTATTGCGGGGAATACGTGCTACGGACATGATACGCAAATGGTGCTTCCAGTCGTTAAGAAATGCGTTTTTCGTTGCGGCAGGCTCTTTTCATGGTGTTTCATCTACGAAGACAGAAACGGCCATCATAATAAAATAAGAGAAATCAGATGTCTCATGGAAAGTTACAAGTGTTCGTTTGTCCCGCACGCTTTACGAGAGTGGAACGACTAAGAAATAGTGTGAAATGGTTCGATGAACTCTGTGTCAGGCACTTAATTGTGAACTGCAGATTCAGATGTAGATGCAGATGTATCTCAGAAGTGTGGAACCGTCTAACGTATTTATAATTTAGACCCTGAAGAGTTAGGGACAACGCGTATTTGCTGTTTTCGTCTAATACTTCGCATAATAACCACACATAAAAAATGTCGAATCAAAACACCTCCAGCCATTTCTAGTTGTTACTTTATTTGAGCAACCAGTTTCAGCGATATATTGCGGCATCTTGGGGCCCCCTGACCGACGTCTAGGAAGAATCCCACTTCTGGTCCAGTGAAAATAGGGACCAGCATTCAATGACTGATACCCGCAAATTTCTTCTTAATACTTTGATCATCACTGGCCGAGTTGGCATGTGATGATCGAAGGGATACCTGGGTTAAGAAGAAATCTGCGGCCGCCAGTCACTGATTGCTGGTCCTTATTTTGACTGGACCAGAGGTGGTATTCTTCCTACACGTCTGTCAGGGGGCCTGAGGAAGGCGTAATGTAGCGCAGAAACTGGTTGCTCAAACAAAATAACAGCCGAGATCCCGCAACAGTCTGTATGAAGACGGACTTATAGAGGCCTAATAACCGCTACGTTACTATAAGAAGCATTAGCCTTCGGTCAGATGTATACAGACAGCTTGTTTTGTAGTGGTTTCAACTTTGAATGACACTGGAAGAGAAAGGGGTAACGATGTGGGATTATCTACGCACTATGGATGCGCTAGTAGTGTCTTATTCGTGGATGTACAGCAGAAGAAAAAATTATTTAATGTTAACGTGCCATCGACGTCAAGGAACCCCAGCTCACAAGAACGAGCATGGGCAGAGGAGTGCGGTATTGATTTCACTGAAGAAACTGTTCGTACATTGGTCTGTAATTACGTAGGGAAAATCTTCATGTCAGTGGCTAGCCGATGTTTCCAACCGTGCTTTTCCTGAATGTAAGACATTTATTCTTAGTAATTCCACCACCAAGGGCGATGAGACGAATGAAGGTTCGAAGCACTATCAAACCTCTGGCTCAGCTCTTGACGACTGATTAAGAAAGTATAAGTTCGTCCTTTTGTAGAGTATTCCGCAGGTGGCGGACATTCTTTTATGATTTCTTCGAGTGCGAAAAATGAGTAAAGTGGAAGAAAATTCACTGAGAAATTAGAAAACTTGGCAGCCATCGTGACAACTCGGTGAATAGCGCAAAAGGCGCCTGACTTACTAATGAGAAGACGGATGGAACGAAGTTATGTGCCGGAGGACACGGCCCCGGAAAGGAAGCAAGTTCCGGCCGAGGTGAGGCCCCCTCTGACACGGACAGCGTTTCTGGACTTGCCACTGGCAGGCGCGCAACTTGGCGATGAGTTTCGCCATAAATAGCGAAAGAAAAACAACGAGGTGGCAGAAATGCAGGCACACCTTCTTTTGGCTCCCGCTTTCAGGGCACAGAACGACCTCTCCTCTTCTGCAGAAAGAACACGTGATATTCGCTCTCCACGGACGGTGAAATGTTTTTGTTATCACTCTCTCTCTCTCTCTCTCTCTCTTTTGATTAGCCATGCCTGAAATAAAGTGTTCCGGAACGAGTTCTGAAATTAACTTCAAATTCGCTCTGGGTATACAGTTCCCACAAAGGCGGATATTACGGCCGGTTTCTTGCTCGTACAGCAGTAACACGGTTAGCCTTATCCCTTCCGAAGCTGCTGCGAAGGCAAGAGCGGAATTAAATACCGACATTCGCGCCATAAAAATAGTTTATGCGTTTTTCTGCTAAGCTGCGAAATCAGTTGTGAGTTTGGCGAGCGCTGTTTGCAGACCAGAATGTTTAGGCCCGAGGAGGGACGGCGAATGGTAATTCAGCACAAAAACAAAAACTGCATGCCCGAAATTCAATGGACTAGACAAATATACATTTTCCGCGATGTGTTCTAAAATCTTGTTGGCGTCATCTGTGGTAATCCATCAAGAACAGTAGGACAATACTTGAATAAGGATAATTAAAATCAACAACTTTATTGCAATCCAACGTTGTTTTTTCGAAACAGTCTACCAGCTTCGATGCCAAAAAGCGCCTTCTTCAGGCCGTAAGCTTAATCTGCCATCAACAGACAAACAATACTAACAAAGACCAGTGGAGTCTTCAAGTGGAAACGTACAATTTATTAAGTATGTTACGCTATCATGTGCAGTCGAGTGCCGAAAGGCCAAAATCATACGGATTCCACACCTTCGTAGCATTAACAAGTCCACCAAAGGTCTTGTTAATGCTACAATGATGCAGGATCCAGCTGAATTTGGACCTGCTACACTCGACTGCACGTGCTGGCGTAAGTTGTACTGTTTCCATTTGCAGACTCCGTTGGTCTTCGTCACTGTCGTTCGTACGTTGATGGCAGATTACGCTTGGGACCAGAAGATGGCGCTTTTTGGCATCGAAACTGGTAGAATGTTTTGAATAAACGATGTTGGATTACAATACAGCTGTTTGTTTCAGTTAATATTATTCAAGCGTAGGAATCATCGTCGTAACCATAGAGATGTTGTCTCCACTGTTCGGCAGAAATTTTATGTATCCTTCGGTATCCTGTAAACATTATTGCATCTTCTATGGTAGTTATTTGCAATACTAATTGTTATTTGTTCATAAGCCTAACTTTTGCAACTTTTGTTTGCATTAAAGTTTCCTTGCTTTTATGTAAAGTCAGCTGTACTTTTCGTTTAGTGTTCTAAAGGTAATTTTAAGATCAAATAACTCAGTAGAAACTTTGTTTCCATTGTCCGTAGTATAAGAGTCAAAAAACACAAATTTCCCCATTCCCCTCTTGGCTTTTCATCACTATTATATAGTTATCTGACTTTAAGATACGTAAATTACATAACAATACTGACAACAACATTTTTGTTTTGCTCTAATTATGTCCCTTAGTGTCATTTCACTATTGGTAAAGTTTCTCATATTTATCTGCTTCGAATATAAACTGTGGAGATTGCAACGTGCATTTTGGTTGTTTTCTCCTGTCGTTTTGATCACTATTATATAGTTAACTGACTTTAAGATATGTAAATTAAATAACAATACTGACAATAATATTTTTGTTTTGTTCTAATTATGTCTTTTATTGTCATTTTAGTATTAGCAATGCTTCTCATATTCATCTGCTTCATACATAAACTGTACAGACTGCAACGTATATTTTGGTTATTTTCCCTGTCGGAGGTATCTTTCTTTTTGAAACCAGAGTTTCTCCCGGCGCATATAGTGTTCACACAAGTGACGGAAAAGCAGCCGGGTCACATCTTCGACAACCGCCAGCCGACTGTCGAAGACTTCAGCCGGCTATATTCAAAGTTGTTTGAGCATCTTTCTTTGTTGGACGATTTATCTATGTGAAAATTGGGGTTTCCGATAGGAGGAAATATTTCACTATGAACGCATGGGTGTGTCTAGATGCAAAGTTGGCGTTCGTGATTGATTCCAATACTGTTAATGTTTCTCTACCTTCTTGTGACCGATGTATGTGTCGTTAGACAAGATAAGTGAAAGCACAGCAAAAACAAACAATTTTGTGGTTAATCGAGTTCTGCAGTGTAAATGAATGCAGAACTCGGACTGTTGCGTTATACCGACAAGAAAACTGAATGCTAAAAATGGCGCCTACGTCACTTGTTTACGAGGTACAATATGTTAATTTGGATGATATCGGAGATGTTTATGCGATATTGATTTAAACGAAAATGTAGTAAGGTCTGCTGTGTTGTAAAGTTAATTTTGTATAGCAAACCAACGCTGATAGATGTTAAACAAAAGTAAACATTTCAAAATGCAATTTTCATCCCTTGTTTGTGACTTGACAACTAAATGGCCGATTCGTGGATCAGTTATGCAGCGTCACCTAAAGAACATATTACTTCATTTATAACTTAGCAGCTTATTTATATTTAAAATAGAATTCGACATGAAAATTTCATAAAAATCAGTGGCTGTATTGTAACTGCTGAACCGTAAACGACAAATATTTGTTTTACACTAAACTGCATCATTTAAACTTTGATCAGTATGGAGCATGCTAAGATATCTTTTCATGATATCTAATTTCTTCGATATTGTTTGTTATTAAACTGAATAAAATATTTTCACACGTGTTCTAATTTAAGTAATTTATTTTAATTTAAAGGAATGTTCCAATAGTTGGTACAGGACTGCAAAAATCTTTTCGAATGACGTTACTCGTTCTTGCGAAAAGTTGTCCTACTCCACCACTTCTATTTCGTGCACATATATTGTGCTTCGGTCTCACTCGGTGTTAATCTAGACATTTTACCAAGGTATTATGTTGGTCTGTATTCAGAACGATGGACCCTGGGCTATTGGGCACAGGGCCTGACGCCAAAATATTTACTGCCGGCTGCGGACTTAATGCAGTAGCGTGGCAACTGAAATATTGCTTGACAGCTTCGAAGTGTGTGTCACACACGTTTTCCAGTTGTGGCTCTAAGTTGTTAGACCAATATTCTGTTACTGCGCTCCATCTCAGTCAGCACCAGCTAGTAATCTTTCACGAAACATTCATGTCAACGGACACTTTTTGCGTAACGGAAAGTTCGTTTAGAAGTGGCACGTTCCCGTAAAAGATTTTAAAAGCCTGAATTGCCTTACAGTGGCAACACTGTGAATCGCTAAGGAACTCGTAGCTGTTTATGCAGAATCAACGAAGACGCAGAACAAAAGCTAAGTTGAATGTGATCGCTTGAACAAAAAAAACCTCTTGAAGCCGCGGCGAGATGTATGTAATGTACTACAAACGAAAAAACACGACTACAATGTTCCTTGAAAATGTGACGTAATTCAGATACGAAAATGGAATTACAATAAAAATGTTTGACAATTTACGTTAGAATAAAGTGCTTAACAAATATGTGTATTCTGCATATAAACAGACGTATCAAATCCGATTTATGTCTTGTAGTAAATGTCATGTTTTATGGCCATTCGTTCGTCCAAACGTACGTCCTGAGCTCTAAAAAACGATTTTAACCTAGAATCCGCTGTACATCAAATGTCAGAAAACACCATAAATAATTCACAGGTAGTCAGAAAAGCGATGTCCTCGACCGACACCCTACTGTTTGTCAATGAACTTACACACTCCCTTTCGTACTCTCAGTAAAAGACTTATAATCAATGCCCATATCTTCCAGGTATTGACTGCTAATTCTGCTCCCAAGTTACTGAGCATCGACTGTTTCCATCTGTCTATTCTGCGCTAAAATGCAATTTTAGGAAAATGTGGGCTGTTTAGGTGCTTTTGCTCGACACATGTTTGTTCATTAGTCGCAAGCGATAACTGTTCTGCTTGCGGCAACCACGACGCGTAGAAAGAAAGAAAAGTGACATATTCATTCCTCCAGACAGGACAGAGAAGAGTCTTTGCTGCTTTCAGCTAACATAGATCGGTGTGACTGAGATGGCCGCTTGGTGTTCTCTCTGTGTCGGCCAGGGACTGACAGCCTACAAATTCTTCGTCGGCACGCATTGCACTTTTATGATTTATTTCGAATATGAAATATACTTCTGAGATTGTATAGAAGGTCCGACACTAATCGAAATGACACTGCCCACAGAACTACGGACCTCCTTATCGAGGTGTATTAGAATGCGACTGTTTCACGATTTCGATCTTTATCCTTAGGCTGTGACAACGTTTTTTCGAAATCTGGAAACTCGTCGGCTATGAACGGGCAGTTTTCTACAGGCGTATCCACACGCTCCGCCAGAACGAGGTGTAACATGCTGCAAGCATATTGTCTGTGAGGCTGCATACGAACTCCGCCGTTGACCGCCTTCTGGCAAGACGAAATAATTCCTTGTCGAGTTATTCAAATGGGAGCCCGATGTTTCTTAGTGTCTAAATCTTCATCTACACCATTACTCTGCAGTTCACAATTAAGGGCCTGGCAGAGTGTTCATCCAATCACTTCAAGATATTTTTCTACCGTTCTACTCTAGAACAGCGCGCGGAATAGACGAACACTTAAATCTTTCCATGCGAGCTCTGATTTCTGTTATTTTATTATGATTCCTTCCTATACAGTTAGGCGCCAACAAAATATTTTCACACTCTGAGGACAAAGTTGGTGCTTGAAATTTCATAAGAAGGTCCTGTCGCAACGAAAATCGCCTTTGCGTTAATGATTTTCGCGTAATATCCATTGCATTCTCCCCCTACCCTGTTTCGCGATAATGATAATACAAAACGAGCTGCCCATTTTTGAACTTTTTTGAAGTCCTCCGTCAAACCTATCTGAAGCGAGTCCCACAATACTGCAAACGAGTGCAAATCTCAGTCTTTGGTTTGTTTTCCCCGCAACACAGTCTATGTGGTCATTCGAATTTAAGTTATTCGTAATTCTCATCTCTAAGTATTTAGTTGAATTTACAGTCTTTATATTTGTGTGTTGATGCCGCCTCTCTCCGCCATCCGTCAATTTTCGTAGGAATTGTCTGCTCAGTTGCAGAACGTACAACAAAAGGCTCTCATAGTTACATAGCAACCCTATTACAGTCGGCTTCGTCTTTCGGAATACACGATGGACGGACGATTACTCAGTTGGTGAGCTGGCGAAATACTCCGAACTTCGATGTTTTTGCCGCAAACCTTTACTTTCGTTCGCAACCTACTTAATTCGTACCATTATCTCAATTACTATATATCTGACTGATATAGGTTATCATTATTTACCTAATGTGTATTCAGTAAGGTCAGAAATAAGCTCAGTTTGATCGAATATAAATCGGTGGCAACGTGATAAATCGTAAAGCCAGTTTTATAGGAAGTGAAATAAGCGTCGTTAGAGAACTAGCGATCAAGTTTTATCGACATTAGGTGCTATGCTCGGTACTTATTTAGTTCCTTACAACTCGTGCATTAGTTGTCCACTGGCTGAAAAATGCTGCAGTGTTGTACAGAAATGATTGCCTGCCACGCTCTCATTAAAATACGTCAGTGGATATCTGGTAGTCCAGTGCAGACACAGGTTGGTCGCCCTGCTTGTGACAAACCACCAACGGAGTTTGGCTTGCGTATTCAGTAAAGCCACAAATGTAGCTGCTAACTGTGTTGTTATCCACTCTATACTCTCCAGAAATGCTCTTTAGCCTTTATAAATTAAGTTTCTTATCCATAATTCTGGAATTCTATCAGCACAACTCGTTACATAACTCGCACGCCAATGCTGGACGTAGTGTCAAACTATAGAGTACTGACATTTGTTGACGAGACAGGCTGAGTCTAAGACGTGTAAAAGGTAAAAAAAAATCAGTGCACAGTCCCAAATTGTTATCTTGTTACAATATTTCAAGAGACTGAAACAGGAGACATTTCTTTCTGACTGCATAGTATATTTTGAATCTTATGAATTTTCTCAGTCCCCATGATACCATCTAAGATGACTAATCTGTCTTTGAATTAGTCCCCACCTACATACTTCACAGCAGGCAGCTTGAAAGAACAAACCATGAAAATATTTGCATGTATATACAGAAGTAATAAGTACAGTTACATACTGTAAAATACTCCGAGGAACTCTTGTACAAAATGAAAGGAGTGGCAAATTTAAGCATTTTAACTTGAAAATGCATATCTATGATATACCACTCATATGACCTTTTTTTCGTTATTTCGTTGTAAGCCTTTAGAAAATTTAACATTCGTAATAGCAAGTACACTTTTGGACAATGATTAAATGATTTTTGTTCAAGTTTAAATTATTTTTATGCCTTGTGAGTACTGAACTAACTATAGAATTCCTTTTTAATGCATCAATACTATGAGGAATGCATTAGGTACAGGGATGTTAGAGTAACAGGGGGTGCTTAGGTTACGGACAGATACTGTATGATGACTCTTCCTGGTATAAGACTATTCTTTATTGATGTAAATAGGTATCAATGAACATGCAAAAGAGCGAAGAGGAAAGAAAAATTCGTGTGCAGTGTTTTTTTTTTTTTTTGGGGGGGGGGGTGTTAGGGGGAGGGGGCAGGAGGAATCGTTGATCTTCTGACTAGCTTGATGCAGCGCGCTGAGACTTCCTCTTCTGTGCCAACTTCTTCATTTCAGACTACCACTTCCATCCAAAGTTCTCATTTATTTGTTGGATGTGTTCCAATCTCAGTCATCCCCAGCAATTTTTGCCGTCCATGGGTGCCTGTAGTACCATGGAAGCTAATCCCTGGTATCTTCACACGTGTGCTATCATTGTTGTTAATAATGTCACGTTGTTACTAATGTCATGCAAGGGCCGTGTAGTCAGCTGAAGTACACCCATGGTTTTTATAATGTCATACAATAGCCATATAGTCAGCAGAAATGCCCTGTATCTTCGCTAGTTGCTAAAGAGTTTCAAATGTTTGCTATTTAATTCAAGACAGTGACGCCCAACATATTGTTAAAGAGTAATATACTCTGAAAAGGAAACGACTGATTTGCATTCCTCCTCTACCCCAGCGCCGGCCGGAGTGGCTATAGTCTGGATCCGCGCGACCGCTCTGGGCGCAGGTTCGAATCCTGCCTCGGGCATGGATGTGTGTGATGTCCTTAGGTTAGTTAGGTTTAAGTAGTTCTAAGTTCTAGGGACTGATGACCCAAGAAGTTAAGTGCCATAGTGCTTAGAGCCATTGAACCATTTTCTCTACCCCAGCAACTGATCCGTCTCTAATGTTCTTGCTGTCGAAGAGACGTAAATCGTCAATCATTCTTCCTTATTCTTACGAACTCTACGGTAAAATAATGTTTCCCAGCAATGCTGTCAACATCGTTGAGATTTTTTGTCAACGATTTCCATACCCGATGCTCAAATACTGACCGGGACTTCTGTCTACAATCTTCAGCGATAAAAATGTTTGATTCACCGATCGTGAAAGAGCTTTAGCTCAGATTGAAAGGCATGGAGAGAAATAAATAACAAGATTAACTTTTCCTCGATATGGTGCGGCTGGCTGGTTCAGTGGAAAGAACACTGGCAGCTAAAGGCTGGTATCCGACTTCCTTTCTAACTTATCACAAGTTATTAGTAAAGAGTACTTACACTGGACCCCTGATGGTCATTCCGTACCAAATTAGACAAGGTCACGCCCCGCAGTTCCCCTTCTCTCCCTCAAATGGTTCAAATGGCTCTGAGCACTATGGGACTCAACATCTGAGGTCATCAGTCTCCTAGACTTAGAACTACTTAAACCTAACTAACCTAAGGACATCACACACATCCATGCCCGAGGCAGGATCCGAACCTGCGACCGTAGCAGCAGCGCGGTTCCGGACTGAAGAGCCTAGAACCGCTCGGCCACAGCGGCCGGCGCTCCTCTCCCTCATCCCTTATTTAACACTATTGCTGTCTGTATGTGAGTGTGACATAAATAAGTCATGAGCAGGAAAGAAGAAGCGATTTTTCCTCTGTAGACATCACACTTTTTTATACCTCTCCAGTACTGGTCTTTAACGACCGGAAGTAACACATAAAAATTTTTGTAGGTCAGTCAAAATATATTTTCCTTCCTGTTGATAATCAGGGACCTTTTTTCCTGAAAACTAGAGGTCCTCATTGCTGCAGTTGCATTTCCGCTACTATCACTGAGGAGATTTTTTGTTTCATTTGGTGCATTTAGTAAATAAGTGGCGCATTACTAATAAAACAGAGGACATGATAACTGATAACAGATCATAATAACCCATCATGGCCGCCGGAAATAAAACACAACACATTCAGGTTACTGAGGAAAACAGGTAAAGTACAGTACAAATACACTAATTGAATGTACCGATATCGCGACGTGAATCTTATGGTTATGCAACGGCTTCCATAAGTTAATTGTTGCACAGAAAGTAGATATGATACTACCGCTTGACAGATGGCTCACAGTACGCTACACAAATTCTCCGTGGGATACAGACGTTCAGTTACATGTGCCGGTTACAGTTTCTTAAAAAGTTCGCGAAGATTCTGAACGTTTTTGCTTTTTATGATAAGCATGTCAATGATATTAGAGGGTAATTGGTTTTTCAGTTTTCTCTGTCTGTTTCACAAATGAATTGAACCCTTCTGCAGCAAGAAAATGATGGAAGTGCCTCGCGGAGCGGCCGCGCGGTTAGAGAGGCCATGTCACGGATTGCGCGGCGCCTCGCGCCGGAGGTTCGAGTCCTCCCACGGGCGTAGCTGTGTGTGCTGTTCTTAGCATAAATTAGTTTAAGTAGTGTGTAAGTCTTGGGGCCGATGACCTCAGCAGTTTGGGCCGTTAGGAATTGACACACACACACACACACACACACACACACACACACACACACACACACACACACGGAAATAATGATTCAGTGTTTGTCGTATGGTAATATCATTGTGTCAACAACAAGAGGGCAGAAAGGTTAACTTCTCATGGTTAGAATTCAGTCATATAAAATTTCTTAAAAGACATCATAGTCGCCGTTGACTGTATAAAATATTTATTGTTACTGTTGCAATTTCGGCCTTATGGCCATTTTCAAGTAACACTGCAAAATTTACATTCTGTCAGAATGTAAAACTATCTGACATGAGTACAGGTGCACCTGAACTTGTATGTGTGATAGATTATTAGAAGGACGGTAACATCGACAGTTCAGTATATATTTAACAACATATTATGATGTAATAAGTGTCGTACTCATCATTATCTTCAAATGAAATTGACGTTCCTGTTCGTCTCATTGCGTAGTTCTTTCAGTTACCTTCTTTATGTACTGTAGCAGTTATGCCTACGTGTGGTCCAAGTTTCATTGAGCTATGTTACTTGGCAATGTCATATCATGTGAAACTTACTATCGTCCTTACGTTTTGTACACCAGTGTATAACATCCCAATACTGTAGTAACTTATTCATACACGTCCTATCAATGCGTACAGATGTGTGATCCTTTTTACTAGAGACTATAGAAATACTAGAATCGTAATTAAATAATTGGTTGTAACCAAAATTATTTATACGAAATGGGTAATAAAGGAACCGCGCCTATAAATTCGATATAGAAAGTTCTCTGACTGGTGAAATTAAGTTCAAAAATGGTTCAAATGGCTCGGAGCACTATGGGACTTAACATCTATGGTCATCAGTCCCCTAGAACTTAGAACTACTTAAACCTAACTAACCTAAGGACATTACACAACACCCAGTCATCACGAGGCAGAGAAAATCCCTGACCCCGCCGGGAATCGAACCCGGGAACCAGGGCGCGGGAAGCGAGAACGCTACCGCACGACCACGAGCTGCGGACGAAATTAAGTATATCTTAGTTTGTTAAACGGGGGGTCTCGTTTCTCCTTTATTTTCGCATTCAGTGCAGAGTAGGAAGAAAACTGTAAAATTCACCCAAACATTTTCAGCGAACATTGAAATGTTAAAATTAAAGGAACGTAATTGAAATGCGAGTGGAGAAACTGATGAGTGAGTTTTAAAGCTTGTGTAATTATTTTAAAAACGGATCCCGTAAATTATCTTACAGGAAGGGTAGCAGTGTGGGTTTCTTTGCAAGATTCAACAAAGTTTCTTCGCGTGGCAAGGTGAAGCTGTTCGGTAGAAATTTACAATTCTGTGTAACGAAAGCAAGCTAAGCAGGTATACATTTAAGTGGAAGTAAGTTCAACGTTCCGATTTGAACAGGGATTTGGGGGGGGGGGCAGAGGGGGAAGGTGGATGTTGAAGTGGTGTGGCCTTCAAGGAGTTATCCTGCCACTCAAGTTAAATGATAAGTAAATCGAACAACAGTTTCTGAAACACTGTGCCACCTGGCTCGGTAATGGTAAGACGGGAACGAGTACTCACTCAGTTATACAAATATACGAAATGGAATCGGCTTGGGCCTCGTTCAAAGAACACACTGTGTAACGCTATACATTGGTAATCGAATAGGTGGACTACAGCGCATACTGTACACTACCGTCTGTACTTCCTGACTGAGAGGCTGACGCGAGTCCATCACGTCCAGACTAATTTGCCAACACCACAGTTTCTCAGCAATAGGTCGTCACTATGCCCTCCCAGAGTAAGTGTGACAGAAGTGCTGGGACCTGGTTTGTGTACAGCATTTCTGACGTAATTATCGCCAGCGTCACGGTGATGGTGTTTAACTCAACCTCCGCCGCCCCTATCCCCTCCTTTTCCTCCAGCCAGTTGCCTGTATCTCTGCGAAATGTCTTTACTGTATCGTATTTGCTGTCTTTACTGCCCTGCGCCACAACATATTACATCAAGCGAAACCAGACTTTATTTATGACCTTCCTTGTCCTCGCTGTATCACTCCAGTTGTTTATCAATAGATTAGTTATCTTGAGTTAAAGTCAGTTGAACAATGTATTGTTCCCCATTCCGAAGCCTGTTACTTTAGCGAAGTTACACTATTGACCATCTCTGCATTCGTCTCAAGTGGTTACGGAAACCACAAGTCTCATGCACAGAAAGAAATCTGAACTTTTTCGTTGCAAATATTAGCCCAGTGTCTTCGCCATTGCGCCAACATGACCGGTCCAACAGTGTGAAGCAACTAATGAAGTTGCAATTTCTCAGGATGAACTCCTGAAAATTGTAAAACTGAAAGGACTTCGAATGAAATTCACTGTAGAAAAAGTGAAAAAAACTGAAGTCAGTCCACTTAGCCAACACCTATCATAAGTTCCAACCACATTCCTAAGATTTTGGTATGTTTTGATGACTGGCATCCAGTACACCACAATGTATATCTTCACATAGGATAGACAGAGGAAGTTGTACTAAAAGGTGAAATAATGATGACGTTAGTAGAAAGTGCTCAGTCGTGTCAGGTGTATAGTCAACCTCTGTTTGAATCACACCTTTTGCATAATGTTCACTTTTAGTTGCACGAGATAGAAAGAAGGGGCCTTCAGCTCAATGTTATGCAGGAGTCAGAGCTAGGAGGACATTAAATTACGTTTCAGAGATAAGCCTCCAGTTCCACGAAGGCCGTATCGCTGGCTAGCGGCGATAGAAAAATAATTGCACAGCTCGTGTATCTTTGCTGGCAGCTCGGCCGTAGGAGCTCAGCGAGCTGGGTGTTAGCGGAGCTCCGGAAGCTGTAGGCAACTGCACAGTCCCCCCACCCCCACCCCCACCCCCTAATCTGGGGCACAGCACCCTCGAGTCGCATCCATTATTTAATCCAGCGGCCGGCGGCGGCTCCCACCTCCCTCCAGAATTGTGGCTTTGCTGGCCGCGCGAAGAAGAAGTGCTCGTCGCCAGACCCCAGCGTCTAATGGCACTTTCGACGGTCTCAACCTTTGACGTACTCAAGTCTTCAAAGAGACCCGTGACACACAGACACACATACACAGTCACAGTCAAACGCATGCATACATATTCGAAGGAATACTGCATCGTACTTCTGAACAACACAGGCACTGCAATATCGAATGTATTGTGTTTTATGTGATTATTGGGGCCGTGCTATAGTTATGCAAAGTAGGAGCGCTCCCGTCGCAAACTGTGCGGGATAAACTTTAAGTGACACGTAGCTGAATACATCTATCTGGAACTTCCTACAGTACCTGCTATCTTGTGCTACTTCATCACCATCATGTGTAGTGATGTGTGCAGGAAGAGGATATTAGAAAGGGTTACGACACTTACAGACAACGGCCTTGCCGCAGTGAATACACCGGTTCCCGTGAGATCACCGAAGTTAAGCGCTGTCGGGCGTGGTCGGCACTTGGATGGATGGCCATCCAGGCCGCCATGCGCGGTTGCCATTTTTCAGGGTGCACTCAGCCTCGTGATGCCAATTGAGGAGCTACTCGACCGAATAGTAGCGGCTTCGGTCAAGAATACCATCATAACGACCGGGAGAGCGATGTGATGACTCCACGCCCCTCCTATCCGCATCCTCCTCTGAGGGTGACACGGCGGTCGGATGGTCCCGGTAAGCCACTAGTGGCCTGAAGAGGGAGTGCTCTATGACTCTTACAGGCCATCCGTCTCCCATTCCCTCGCTCTGCGAGTTCTAGAGTTAAAAGTGGGATGTGGGGAAAATTAGGACTTATATGCTGTCAAGAACATCTCCCCCCCCCCCCCCCTTTCCCCGTTACTGATTCCTTGGCGTGGCTCCGCAACTAAGTCCTGAGCTGCGTCGTAGAAAATGCATTATTTACAGCAAGAATCGTTGACAATTACGCTGTAGTCTACTCGAGGTATATTGTTATCTCTCGGCACGTGGACCAAAGCGTAAGCTTGCATGTGCCTTCCTGAGAGCGGGACGTAGTTCTTTGTAACCACCGATAACACAGCTGCGTCCAGCCACACGATCACGATACAATTTTAAAAAAAGCCAACCACAGTACAGTTCGCTCTCGTTGGTCTTATTTGGTGTTCAAATGATTCTTTCATTTACTTTACAGGCGGCTTTCGATATGGCAGGTACAGTGTCATCATATGAGCTCGCATTTGACAACGCTTCATTAACCTCTGACAACGTCCACCAAAGCCGTGACTGGAAGCGATGTGGAGAAGCATATGTTCACCACACCTCTCTCACAGATACTGTTAGTTTTCCGATCCTTGCTGCTACTTGCCCTTCAAGTACTTCCTCTATTGGTCTCACAACGCTGGGCGCACCCGCTTCAAAAATGGTTCAAATGGCTCTGAACACTAAGGGACTTAACATCTGAGGTCATCAGTCCCCTAGAACTTAGAGCTACTTAAATATAACTAACCTAAGGACATCACACACATACATGCCCGAGGCAGGATTTGAACCTGTGACGGTAGCGGTCGAGCGGTTCCAGATTGTAGCGCCTAGAACCGCTCCACGACGGCCGGCGCACCCGCTTCACTCTTCCCACTAAAGAAATATCCCTTACAGCGATCAAGCCAGGTCCTACTCATAACAGTTGAGACACATTGACCCCCTCCCTCCGTTGCGGAAGTCATCTCCATAAAGCTGTTTGTGGCTGTGCGAATGTTACTCTACAAAATCAAAGCATCGACTTTCGATCCCCAGTGTCATTCCTTTTTTGCAATTAACGTGACTTTAACCTCTGGGAAAACTTAGTGATTATAGAGGAAACATACTGCACAACACGTAACCCTGTAGCTGTCACAGTAAGCCAGTGATCTGATGGGACAGAGGCAAGGGCAAACCCCACACAGTACTGTGCTGTTTAAACCTAGCTTTATGTTGACTAGCACATTACATAATTAGGCAGAAATGTTTTTTCACCTCTAAAATTTAGTTCATTAGCTGAAGTGATGGTGAAGAACCATACTTCACTGCGTGAAGCCGTTTTTATACACATATCCAATGATGTACATCTTTAATAATTTATCTTGCTCCTGTTACTGTAAAAGCGTTTTCAATTTAGGTCCAAGGGATCATACACATGCACAGAGAAAAAATTGTACACCATTTTAGAGGCTTCCAGTTCACTAAGGCTTTGTCGTTGCAGCAGTTCCTATGGAGTAAACGAAATGATTACATTTACAGATCAAGAACACAAGCGGTTCTGAGGTACCAGATATCGATCCATGCTGAAACATCCATATTAATACGTGGTGGTGTAGCCTACACAGGCAGCAATGCATGCTGGTACCCAGTAGATCGTACAGATGGTGAATACTGTCCTATGATATGTAATACTCCACGCCTGCTCGACCTGTTCAGGTAGTTCTGTAAGAGTTCTTAGTTGACGAGTCGCACAGTCTCTTCTCGTCCCATCATATCCCACTCTTGCTCGGCTGAAGAAAATTCCGGTGATCGTGCTGGCCACGGAAGTTGCTGGACGTCTTGCAGAACCCGTTGACTTTCACAGAAAGTGTTATTCCGGTTCGAATAACACATCACCTTCCTGTTGCAAGAACGGCAGGAGAACGGCCCTAACAACATTCTGCACATACCGAGCGTTGGTTTGCGTCCCTTCCAGGTACATCAAAGGTGAACCAGAGTCGTAGTTTATCGCAGACCGACCATACGGCAGTGGCTCCAATGTGCCTCTGCGGCACAGTGGCACCGGTCCAGCCCAGCACATCGATGCTGTGGCGATAGTGGAAGACGAGCTAGAGGTGTGCACGCCCGTAGTCCCAATGCTAATAATCGATTTTCAGCAGCTTGTCTTGACACTTCTGGGTTCACAAGCCCTCTTATCTTCCCTGTGGTAGCTGTACGGCCTGCCACTGCTGTCCTTCAACACGACGATCCTGGCGGGCATATGTGCTGCGTGGACGTCCGGAACCACATCTACGGGTCTGAGATGTTCACGCGACCACTCATACCAGCATCTTTCCATAACTGACACAGCACATCCAATTTGTGTGGCAATTCTCCGAAGGACGCCACTCGGAAGGCCACAAGCTGACCTCTTTCGAACTCGCTCAGTTGGCTGTAGGAAGCACGAGTGCGCCTGCGTGGCATGGTTTCCGCTTGCTTCACACGTTTGCATCACACTGAGCCTTCTGGCTGTGAGAATTTCCTATTAAAGGGTAAACACAGAAGACACTCTGGTAGCTACTCCACTACGCTATCTGTCGCCGAACGACGCTGAACCATTATCAGTACATCTACTATCTCCCAGGTGGCATACGCCGTCGTCGAATCAAAATCGACGTCTTCTTTCCAGGTGTACTAACTTTTTTTCCAGTAATGTAGCTCTCTGTGGTACCTATAGGATTACAAATACAGTGTTTTTTGACAGGCATTAAGTTTACACTTACAGTTTTAGTAATTACAATGTTATGTAGATTAAAATGAATCATCTTAAACTGGTTCAAATGGCTCTGAACACTCTGGGACTTAGCTTCTGAGGTCATCAGTCTCCTAGAACTTAGAACTACTTAAACCTAACTAACCTAAGGACATCACACACATCCATGTCCGAGGCAGGATTCGAACCTGCGACCGTAGCGGTCGCGCGGTTCCAGACTGAAGCGCCTAGAACCGCTCGATCACTCCGGCCGGCTCTTAAACTGGTAATAGAGACCTACAAAATACCCTCAGTTCAACGATATGTTATTTGTCCTATCATTTTCTACAAGATTCCTCTCAGTATTTTACAATATGTAGCTGTATTGCATTACTCCTATTATAACATGCAATTCACCCCCGGTAACTGAGTGGTCCGCGTGACAGAATGTCACTCCTAAGTACCCGGGTTCGATTCCCGGCTACGTCGGAGATTATTCTTTGCTCAGGGACTGGGTGTTGTGTTGTCCTAATCATCATTATTTCATCCCCATCGACGCGCAAGTCGCCGACGTGGCCCTAGTGACACGACATTTACATTTTTATTTATTATAACGTGCAAATACTTTCATGGTTTGTTCCTTCGAGTTGCAATCGGTGAACTATGTAGGTAGGGACTCGTCCCACGACAGATCAATCGTCTTAGGTGGTGTCACGGAACCTAAGAAAATTCATAAAGTACAGAATACTTTATGCCGCCATAAAAAATGTTCAAAAAGGGATGTCTCTTCTTTCACTCTCTTGAAATATTTTAAGAACGTGACAAATTTGGGCTGCGCACTGATTGCCTTTTGCACGATTTAGAAATTAAGCCTGTCTTGTCAACAAATGGCAGCACTCTGTGTTTCAACACTATGGTCAGCATCGACGTGCGGATTAGACAGCGAATCGTGGTAATAAAATTTCTGAAATACGTATGGGAAACCCCGATTCGGAAGGCTAAAGAACATTTCGGGAGACTGTAGAGTGGATATGGAAACAGTTAGGTGCTGTGTCTGTACGGAATATGCAAGGCGAATTCCGCTGGCTTATCAACAGCAGGGCAACAGACCTGCGTCTGCAGTGCAGCACCAGATATCAAGATGTGTATTTTCGTGAGACGGGGCAAGCAATCATTTGTCTACAGTACTTCAGCACTTGAAAGAAACTTTTAGAACTCTTCGCACAGTGCACCCCCTCTAGAAACTTAGTTGCTTCTGAATGAAATTGCAGGATCACAAATGTGAGCACAAACCGCGGCTGGGATTGAGCTAAATTCGCCCCACACGCGATACGGCCCGGACCTAACCCAATCATATCATTCTCTATTGGAACCAACAAAGAAAGCTCAATGTGGTCGTTGCTCTGGCAGTGCCGAGACTAAAATACTTTCGCCAACGTCTGAAAACCAAAAACAGTAATTGTTACCTTACATAATTGCGTATCCTTGCACACCTTCATAAGATGGAAGATTAAAGGGAAAAATTAAAAGTGATGATGGGAACATAGGTTTTATGTGGCGCCGCAACTTTTGGAGTGACTGTCATTCTTAGCTTCCATCTTGAAAACCGCCATTTTGGATTCAAGTCAATTTTTTTTAATGGGAAGGGGGTTGTATGACACATCAAATAACACTCGCTTGAGCTCCAGAATTTAGTGGTGTAATTTGTTTTTGTCTATCAAGTTCAGTTTAGAGGTTATTAATGTTCAAAGTTGGGAAATTACCTACATACCGGCTGCTACAACACATCTTCTACGTGTTGTCCATCCCATGCAATGCACAACTGTAGTTGCCTGCAGTTTGGTCACAGGCGTGTTGTATACGTTCCTCCAGGTGTCTCAAATCACGGATGCTCTCAGCATACAATATCTGCTTAAGATGTCCCCGTAGATAAAAATCAAGGGGCGTTAAGTCAGGGGATCTGGGCGGCCACTTCACGGGACCACGGCGACCAATCCACTTCCCTGGCAGTTGTTCGTCCAACCATTCACGGACACCAATGCCATAGTGTGGAGTGGCCCCATCTTGCTGAAAATAAGATGGGAAATGCCGTCAGCGTTCAGTGTGGAGGGGAACACAAGGTCCTGCAGCAGCATCAGATACTGTGGTGCAGTTAAGGTGCTATAGATGAAAAATGGCCCAATGATGCGGGTGTCCCATATGCCACACCACACCATCACCTTCGCTGGACTATGTTCTCGAATTGGGGCAACCCAGTTCGGATTTGCGTCAATCCAGTATCGACAATTATGTCGATTAACCTCCCCATTCAAAATGAAATACGCCCCGACACTGAACTGTATGCCCT
Source organism: Schistocerca americana (assembly GCF_021461395.2). Classification (NCBI taxonomy): domain Eukaryota; kingdom Metazoa; phylum Arthropoda; class Insecta; order Orthoptera; family Acrididae; genus Schistocerca; species Schistocerca americana. The sequence goes on along the minus strand of NC_060123.1, from coordinate 236,383,621 downwards.
TGGCAAATGAAGGATCCTGGCTTATTCCACATGCTAGGGCCACACGATGGGTTCTTCGTTTAGGACTTTTCACTAACGACGCAACAACCGAAATTGCAGTTTCCTCATTGGTGGCAGTCCTTGGTCGCCCACTACGTGCCCTATGGTGAACAGAGCCCGTCTCCCGGAATTTTGTGATCACGTGAGCCACCGTGCTGTGCGATACCGGTTCTCAGTCTGGGTGCCGCCTGTTGTAGTCTGCTGCTATGGTTCGGTAACTGCGTTCCCCTGATATAAGGATGATTTAGATCTTCTGTTCACGTGTCAGACCCATTTTAGATCACCTGGAACAAAGAGAGACATGGGTCTTTATCAAGGTAACTTTGAACATTAATAATTTCTAAATTGTACAAGATAGACAAAAACAAATTACACCACTCAGTTCCAGAGCACAAGCGAGTATTATTTGATGTGTCATACATCCCTCTTTCCATTTAAAAAAGTGACTTGAATCCAAAATGGAGGATTTCAAGATGGCGGCCATGAATGGCATTCACTCCAAAAGTTGCGGCCCCACGTCAAACCTATGTTCCCATCATCACATTTCAATTTTGCCTTTAATCTTCCAACTTACGAAGGTGTCGAAGGACTTTTGACTCGCCCTGTAGGCGAAATAAACTATAACGCATGAAGGTTTTGACTACATATTGCGTTCTTTTTAAGTTGAATAGTTATTAATTAGAAGAGAACTAAATCTGAAAGCACTATTTCCGCTCAACCCCAACAGATAAATACACAGACAAATAAAAAATTCATGATGACAATTCATAAATACCTCTTACAGTCATTGACTTGTTAAATCCCGTGCATCCTGCATCGCACGAGGGAAAGTTGATTGGTTGGGTTGCGTTGATTTTGGGAAGAAACCAAACGGCGATGTCACCGGTCTCATCGGATTAGAGAAGGATGGGAAAGGAAGTCGGCCGTGACCTGTCAAAGAACCATCCCGGCATTTGCCTGAGGAGATTTAGGGAAATCATGGAAAACCTAAATCAGGATGGCGGGACGCGGGGCTGAACCGTCGTCTTCTCGAGTGCGAGAGTCCAGTGTGCTAACCACTGCGCCACGTCCCGTGGTGGGGGAAAGTTGAGAATTTCTCCGTTTGGCAGCTAAGAATGCTAGTATTTTTGTTTTCTGACCATGAGATTTATTCCTGAAGAGCGATTCTTAGCAGCAAACGAAATACGTGTATACAACTGACTGAATTTCTTCTTTGCGCTCAAAACCGTTATGCGGCCACAAATTTCACTGGAAACTGAAGGAAATCCGACCTTCACGATTAAAGACGACTTCAGCTACCTTACAAATTTTCTTTTGCTTCAATGTGCGTTAGCCGCGCTGAGTGTCCGCGTGGTTTGAGGCGTAATGTCACGGACTGCGCGGCCCCTCCCTTCGATGGTTCGAGTCCTCCGTCGGGTATGGGTGTGTGTGTTGTTCTTAGCATGAGTTAGTTTAAGTAGTGTGAAAGTCTAGGGACTGATGACCAAAGCAGTATGGTCTCTTAGGAATTCACACACATTTGAACATTTTTGAGCAATGCGCCTTCAGTTTCAAATGACTGGAACATACAGCAATGCGCTTTTGCAAAGAAGCATATTCTTCCTGTCTTGGAAATAAAAACTGATCATGCCTTCCACTGATGAGCCAAAACATTAAAACTACCTGCTTAACAGTGTGTTAGTCCTTAGTTTCCAACGCAATGCAGCAGCACTTCAATGTGGCATTGATTGCACAAGCACTTGGTTGTGTCCGGAGGTATGCTGTACCAGACACCTACGCACAGGTCACGTGAATCCAGTAAATTACGTGCTGCTGGCTTGTGGACGCAAAGCTGACTTTGCGATAGCCTACAAGATGTGTCCCACCAGGTCCACATCAGGCCAGGTTGGTGGCCAAGACTTGAACATGGTATCACTCTCATGCTTCTCAAAGTACTAATCCCAATTCTGGTCTTCTGACACCGACAGTTATGCTGAAGGAAGATTATGTCACGGTCCAAGCAGACATCAACGGTGAAGGGATGCGTGCAGTTCGCAATAATGTTCACCTAGTTCACAGATGTTGTGGTGTCTTCGATTCCTGTCACAGGTCCCATGGACACCCCGTGCATAGTATAATACTGGACCCACTAGTGTGACGGTAATTACGCAACATTGGGAACCCCTCAGCTGAAAAGTGCAGTTCGGGCTTGCACCGAGGCATCTCTTTAGTTCATCGGCTGATCGTGAACTCCTGACTTACCTTGTTCTATCATTATCGATTACCACCGTCGACGCATTGAGAAACTCATGTCGGAACTATCAAGTACATTTTAGAACTGAATACGCATTTTATTTCGAATTGTCAGCGGTATGGTGAAGTCGGAGCATTTGGCTTCGCGCTTAAGCCTTACGACAGACAGTTAAAAACACCCCTAAAGACTGGGACGTCTCCCAACACTACTAGTAAGCCAAAAGAATAAAAGAAACACTTCTATCTATATGGCAATGACACACTGAGAACATCTTAGATCAAAACTAACAGCGAGATATGTGTGGCAACGCTACAGTCCCCTGTAGGCATCCGTAAATAGTGAAATGGCAGACATTGTAACTTTCCAGTTTTGCAGATGACGACTCTGCAATCAAAACTGGAGATTTACGGAAAACTATAAAATATTTGTAGCATGAAAATAAGAAAAATACAGTTAATGACTGAGTGATAGTTGAGAGAGGACAAGTTACTCTCTCACCTATTTTTCGTATATGGAAAATTAAAGATTTTGTTAAGTTACTCTCTCATCTATTTTTCATATACAGAAAATTATTAAAAATTCTGTTACAACCTGAGGCACCTTGAGTGAGACTCTAGAAAGTTAAGAGCCTGAGCAGACATCGATGGAGTCTGGTAGGGCACAAAAGCATGAGGTATTTTTATGCTTCTTAACTCTTAGAAAAAGAATTTTTGGAGTTGAAAGCAATTAGCGGCGAACTCATCCCTCAGTAAATCTTGCCGGATGAGTCCACAACCATACAGGGCAGACAGGGCAGCCCCTCCTCGAGACAGGTCTCCAGCAGAACAATGCCGAGCTACCTGCAGCAGCACCTGCGGAAGGCTGGGCTGGGGGCGATGGACTGAAGGAACGCACCCACACAGTGGAGTTGTAAAACGGACATTGTGTGCAGAGCCATGCGTAGTAAAAATTCGCAAGTTTTTATGTTCGACAATACTGCAAATAGGCCCGTGAATCACTTCCATCAGCCACCTCAATTGTATAAGAAACTCCAGCATCAGAGAAACATTTGGAGAATCTTCATTACACCTCATAGCTAGGACTAACAAGCTCCAAGGCACAGATGATTTAGATAAAGATCTTTAACATTGTACCATTTCGCTTGTTGGCATGGGAAGTGACACGACTTCAGAGAAAATCATCTTCCTACTCTAAAAAAAGTCAGTAGTTGGGGTTTTTTTTTCAGAAATTCATCTTTCTTAACTCTTGTCCTGGTTCGACATGAGTTTGTACTGTCATGTGGGAGGGGAAATTTAGCGCCTCTAGAGTCGTGTGATTGGCTCAAGACAGGGTGAAGGCGGTGACGTTCGTGCAATCTGCGGGAAAACGATTTTTTTTTGGGGAGGAGGGGAGGTGTGAGGCACTCTGGTGCTGGACTTTGGTCTGGTAAGTGGACTTCTGGTCGATGCTCTGGCATGTGTGGTTGGTGCTTGGTACCTGTTCTAAGACTGACTTCACTTGCGTGTAATTTAGACTGCGGAGCCCGTGGTGAAGTTCATACTGTATCGACGGTGTGACTTCAAACGTCTCAGACTACTCGTTTGCCGAGGGCACACTTATTCGTTTTTGACGTTTGGTATCCTTCTGCGCTCTGTTGTATAAGTGAGCCAAACTGGTCCTTGGTACGACCAGCGAACGAGTGTGTCACACACGGAAATCTACTGTGATTTCAGGGCTCTGGTAGAGAGTAAATTGCGTCCGTCTGCCTGCTCGCTAGACCGTGATATTTTTGCATTTCTTTCGTGGCCGCGATCGATTCGCAGGTGCTGCCTCACGTCTCGCCTCCGCCGCACTCATCTCGCCAGTTGCAAGTTACATCGCCGCTCGAAGCAAATAGGGTAACATACTGCCGCGCTGGTATTGTCAGGGCGTACAGATCTCAATCGCCACTTGCTCTCAGCTGCACCTATGTAAAGAAACTTCTGTAGATTTGATCACTCAGAGTCTGCTCAGCGTCAGATCAATTCAGATTGCGTTATCCACATTTTTAGGACCAGAGTACTTGACTCACTTCTGCAAACCAGGATCCTTGTCATTACACTCTTACACCAATTGTTTGCAGTTTACGGTACTCAGCCAATAACTTGTTTAACATAATTTGTCTGTTTTTCTGTTAAAAAAAATAAATGTTGTTAGAACTTAAGAACTTCTGCCCTTATAACAGCCCCACAGGGTAACCTTTCATAGTACAGTTACTTAACTTTTGTAGTCACTCAGAACGATCTTCATTGTCTAAGTTCTGTTATAATTATTATTCAGTATTACGTATGATCCACTGATTGTAGGTATTTCAAAAAATAGCATTCTTCAATCACGTTTTCCATAATAAATTCCATTTTATTTACCCAAGTTAAAGATAATATGCACGCTACAGTGACCATTCTGCAGATTATAATCGCTCTCCGCGATCTCTTACTACAACTTCCTCTGGACTTGTGTTCTAGCACTCTGCAACTGCTTTGCAAACCATGCGTCTAACAAATATAATGCAAAGACAAAGATAATAGTTGTATCTAAATGATTAACAACAAAATTAATCTGCAAAACACAATGACTTTCATTACACTTCAGTTATAGTTTTTGTCAGAGCAGTTTTCAATCAATTACTGTCGGTTGTTTTACATGGATGTTTTCAGATCTTTATTTTATCACCACTTTTTGGTTGAATTTATTGGTTGTAAATATATCTCGAACTTCAGGGTAATAATTTCAAACTTGAATAACTGACGTCATAAAACAGATTAGCTAATTCATTTATTAATTTTTAAGTAGAATTACAGAAAGAATTTAATTTTAGAGTTACTAATCAGAGCGGTACCAAGTACGCACAAGACCCAATATCTATTATTTGAATACGTATAATTTCGTAACTGGATTAGGCTGACAGAAACACTATCATACATTAAAAAGTGATATCATTCCACCGAAATGCAGAAGAGGAAAGGTATCCCGCGTTTCGAAAATTAATACTTAACTGTCCGACGGACGCCATCAACGCAACACGAACGACACGCTATAACATTGGTTACGTGAAAAGATAACTGAAAACGTATGTACTGAACTCTATCTACTGGTAAGCGCTTGTCGTCAGCTGTTTCATTCAGCTTTAATCACCGATCGTTACTATCACTGTAAGCTTTCTATGCGCTTTTTCTATATATGAAATACTGGATATTCTTTTTCAAAAACTTTCTCCTCTCGTAACGTGTCCTTAAGATATCGTATTCAACTGCCGATCAACACTGACTGTTAGTTGGCCCTGTATTACGCTTGTGAACAGAGTCGTGAAGCAAAATTTTAATCTTAGTGAACAAGTTTTCATGTCCGTAATAAAATATTCCAGATTGTTCCTCCCAGATTCACCAATATCGGAATTCCTTATCTAAAGCTCCTATGCCTCTAATAAGAATGCGCTAGCGCTGCACAACTGACTGGCGACCAAGTGCACCACAAGTTGTGTTAAACACAAAGTCAAGAATCTCATTCACTACGCGTGCAGCGCGCTCATGCATCTTTGCCCCAATACAGTAAAGGTTACATGTCTCCACTTCAGAAGACATATGAAAACCTTACAACATACTGTGCAGTTTGCCAGCGGTTTCATCTGTGGTCACTCTCTGCACATGGGCGATACTTAAGAGAAGTGATGCCGCATTTAATTCAGGTGGCCTTATCTTAACTCTTAAAAATGAGGGTGCAGAATCCTTATAAACGTTCACAAACCTTTGTTTAATTACCTTTGGTGACAAACGGCGCAAAACAAGGAATTCTACAACAACACATTATTCTAGTTTACCTATTTGAACGAAACCCACGCGACACGATTTCTTTAAAGAATCCTATAAACCAAACTATTCCACAGATGAAATCAACACTAACCTTACATTACTGCGCAAAATGCCCCGAAGCCGAAGTTAGGAAGACATAAATCCGTTGGTGACCGAGCGTGGAGACACAACGGTCGATTTCATTCGCCATCCTTCCTTGTCATCGACGGGGCGTAAAACGCCGACTCAGGTCTTCTATCTTTCCTTAGATGGTGAAACCTTCCCGTCTCCTCTATATCTTTTTTGTCACCCAACCTTCCCTTTTACAATAACCTATGAAACCTTCCCTTGGGATTCTATCTCTTGCTTAATAATAACAAATGAAATCTTCCCTTTGAAATTAATTCTCTTGTTCAATCTTCGGATACAAATTTAAGTGCTGCTTATTAAAAGTAATTTTCTGATTATTTCGACGAAACATAGAATGTGTCGTCGTCTTGGCCCTCGGTCGTTACCTGTAATAACCCAAAACTGTCCTTACCTTTTTTTTACTGTTACTGGATCGCCATCTGACTGCTACATCGAACTGCGACTTGAATATACTTACTCTGTTTTACTATATTCTATTAGCTGCTGGTGGGCTGTCATAATAAGTGGCTGTATTTATTACCAAAGCTGACATTATTCTTTAATAGCAAAGCTGACGTTATTCTTTAATTAATTTGACTGAAGTTACGTAATTCATAGTTGAACTTTTTCTTGACAACAATAAAATTTTGCAAAGTTTTACGTTGATGGTTTTTGGGATGGATTATAATCAGTAATGCAATAATGCTGTGGCAAAAATTAATTATATTCTGAATGAAATGATTTTACAAACGTTCAAATGGGACTTACTATTTACAATAATCTTACAACTAGCATTGCGCAAACATACTTTCAGTAGTCTTGAGTTTCTCAAAAAAATAATTCAATAATATTAGTTCCTCTTATAATAATAGTTAGCTGATGTCTCTGTACATCCATTTATAATCTCTTGTAAATCATAGCTGGTGGCTGGCAGGCACACCGCTCCTCTCAACCTCTCGCTTCAGACCTGCTACCGACTCGCTTCACTTCTCGCTTACTACTGACTTCCTACGAACGCTAAAGTGCGGTCTCTCCCGCCAACAATGCTTTCTGGTGCAGACAATCCCAGCTACCATTACAAAATGTATCAATGCGCGGTCTTTCCCGCTCTTTTCTTGAAATGTATCCATACGCTGTCTCTCCCACCCTTTTTAAAATTATATCAATGTGCGATCTCTCCTGCCAACAATACTTTGGTGCAGACATTCCCTGCTACCACAATTATTTCCAACATGACATATATTAATTATTTCTACTTAATACTATTAATAAAATATAAACATCTTTCATAAATTGTGGTTTGACAATAGATAATAGAAATATACACGTCTTACAATGGTTATGCTTCCACTTTAATTTTGCTGTTATTACGTTGTGCACATTTAAGCTGTGTCGTGACGCTCAAGCATTGAACAAATGGACTTACAGAATACTGGTGCTCAAGCAGCAGACGCAATAGATGCCGTTCGTAGGACCTCTGCCACCGATCACTTCGAACAAGTTTCTCTGCACGGAAGAGAAGACGTGGAGCGACGGACGTGTTCTCTGCCGTTCACCGCAGCGCACGCCGTAGAACAGTGTTTGTATGTGTAAAAGGGGTGGGGGCGCGAGGACGGGAACCCGCAGGCTAACTTCACGGGCGTGGCGTCTCGCTTTTGAAATGTGACCACCAGCAGCGCCGGAATAATTTTCACTACTTTAGGATTTCCGTGAGAGTCCACCGTTAATTATACCTGGGTGACTCGGCGCATTAGGAAGCTCGGTCGGCCTAAACTCTCGCCGACCACTCCATAGAGCTGTCGCGCCCTCCGAAGGGGTAGGGGGAGATTATCTGCAGCCAGCTACTAGACTCGTCCTCCAGGTTACCTGGGTCCACCTCAGCTTCGGGGCGGCGGTGATCATCTCCACCCTCGCCCAACCATTTCGCGGTTTGGTGCAGCTTCATCCTCGCGTGCAACTCCAGGGCCATAATTAGTAGGAGGTTTATCAGTGCAGTCGTTTTGCCTGACCTCTTTTTCTTCCCCACTCCCTCCATATCTCTTATTGCCACTCATTCTTATTTCCTTAGTTCTTCTTTTGCCGTTTGTCGCGAGGCTTCTTTTTGCATTACAGTAGCGGAGCGTAGTGGCTCAGCAGAACTCCTTCGCTGCTGCAGACGTGCTCTCTCCATTCCGTTCTCAGGGTTGCTTTGTTGTGGGTGCATTGTTCACCAAATGCTGGCGACCGTGCAAAGTCGCGGCGTTCCCGCCGATATGAAATACTAATCATCCCATTTTAAGAAACCTTCCCCCTGAAAAAAAATTGATTTTTGCACTTCTTACAGTCTGATAGCTTCGCTCGGTTCAAATGGCTCTGAGCACTATGGGACTTAACTTCTGAGGTCATCAGTCCCCTAGAACTTAGAACTAGACCACGGATTTTTAGGTCGTAAAAAAGTGTGTTTTAGGCACCTAAAATAGGCTCCTTCAGTAGTTCATTTAGGCTATATAAAACCTAAAATAGGCTCTAATGAAAATGATGCAGAGAAAATAAAAATAAAATAAAATACACAGTGTTGACAGTATGAACATCTTATAAGTCATTAAAATAAGGAGAATGAATATTTACACATTTACAGAGCACAGCAATCTACAACATTAATGTTGAACATATCTCCAAATATTTTTGAGTTTCTGCAAGATAAAGATCGTAAAAAAGATGTGGCAACGGCTTAATTAATACATTCGTAGTTTCACATATTCTGACCATAGTTGGCTTCAAAATAAATAACGAAAATCTTTTCTAGGTTTTCTAGTGAAAAACTGTGGCGCTTGTCAGTCAGAATCAATTTATACGCTGAAAAAGAACGTTCTACATCAACAGATGTGATAGGGGCGTACTTCATTTTCGGCACATGTTGGACTGGAATGCTGCAGTCAGGAGTGCTGGATTTTCCACTAAGTATGTCGGCAGCTGCACACAACTCCTTCAGGCCAGTGTTCTTCTGAAAAACCGTTTGCATTTTTGCCCGTACTTTTTCCCCTACTTCACCTGGCGCTTCATTAATTTTCATTTTGACTTCTGCAAGCAAAGAAATATTGTCTCCCTGAACCTTCTAATTGTGAAATTATTCTTGCCATAAATGTGTAGTGGGCCCTAATGTAAGATAAGTCCCATTTTAAAGAAGAATCTTTAGTAACTCCACTGCTGCAGTTACGGATGCAGCATCCTCCGGTATATTTTCAACCACCTTCTGGACAGCTGAGAGATGCGTACTATATTATTCTGCTGCTATCAGCCACGTGCCCCAGCGGGTGACAACAGGCTCTGGTGGCAATGGGACATCTGGAAGCAGTATCCCTGTATTCTTGATGGTGCCTTAACAAAAATTTTCTTCACCATAGATATTACTTTATTTACTGTAGGAAATTGTAGCCTTACTTGCTCTGCTATGTGGTTGATCCCTTGCACTACACAAGTTACGTGCACCATCAATGGATAGAATACTTTTAATAGTTGAAACGCTGCTATCATATATGCAGCAGCATCAGTGACGGCCAGAAGCACCTTATTCTCATCCACTCCGTTTGGGTATAGCACCTTAAGCCCATTGTTCACAAACTGTGATTTTGTTTGTTAATTAGTTTTTGCAAGCTGTTTTGAATCAATCAAATGAGGCCTGGATGGAGCATCTGGATCTAGCTTGCCAATAATCAGGTTTGTAATGTAACGGCCAAGACTGTCAGTAGTTTCATCTACAGAAATCCATTTACAAGATTCTCCAACATCTTCTTGGATTCTGTGCAATGCAGCATTGTAAGCTGAATCCACATAATTCTTACGTAAAGTTGACTCTGCAGGAATAGACTGATGGCAGTACATCTCAAGAAAACCTTGAAAATAGAGTTTTCTCGTTTCCGAAAGGGGATGTGCATGACACAAATCACTGCAGAACTTGTTTTTTTTCGGAGGATTCACCATATTTATTGGTTAAAAGAGTTTGCTTCAATTTTGACTTTCATTCAACATTAGCTTTATGTATGATTCCATCTGCATGATGAGTTAAGTGAGATTTCTTAACACTCGAAACCTAATACGAGAGAAAAGGGAAATGCAATTTAGAATCGCACATAAATAGTATTTTGTATTACTAAAGGATAGCGATAAAAAGGAATCCTAGTGACAGGAAAATAAGAAGCCTAAGAAAAACATCAAATAACCTCCTTGCTGCATGCTTGGCAGAAAATAATTTTCCCATCTGTTGTATAATGCGGAAAATCTTGCAGCCACTGCCTTATATGAGTAGACTTTGAACGAGCTGTTTTCGGCATGGCGTAGTATTCTCACACAGAAACTAAGATTTATTTTGCACTTAGAAGAACATCAGTAACACTTAACACGTTGGTCGCAACACAATGTACTGGTTTCTGATTTGTTTTCGCTGGGAAAATGTGAACGATTACCGTTTTTTGCTTGGGAGCGGTAGGGGAAGTATCATACTCGTTGCTGGACATATGGCAATTGACATATGGCCGCCCCTTCTGAACAAGCGAATGGAATCTACCGGTGCTTCAGATGAAAACATCTCAATACTGGCAAATTATTTTTCGAATTGGAAAATTCACGTATAATACCTTTCACGAAACAGAGTAGTTTGATAGGACTGCCTGTAGACAGCAGCGAGAAAATGCGCGAAGGGCAGTAATTTAGCTATAGAGGGCGTCTACGATTAACATTGTGATTTTTTAATCCGTGCTCAGCTTAAGGCTAATGAAACCGTTTCTTTGCGAAAATACACAGCTGGCCAGAATCCTACGAACGAAATATTTTCAAATATAACATTTAGTACTCCCACGTTCGATTCTAATGTGTAACTCAAATCTTCGATCGCTTATCATTCGCTCACCGAAGTTAAGCACTGTCGCGCTCGGCGCGTACTTGGGTGGATGACCATTCAAGCGTGCCGAGTGCTGTTGGTAGTAAAACAAGCAAAGGAATTGTAAACAGTATCTAACGACCTTCGCCTTCGACGAGACGTAAAGCCTTAAGTTTACTTTCTTTTTCTAATCTTTGAAAACACAAGAACTCTATGTCAGATTAACGAAATACACTCCTGGAAATGGAAAAAAGAACACATTGACACCGGTGTGTCAGACCCACCATACTTGCTCCGGACACTGCGAGAGGGCTGTACAAGCAATGATCACAAGCACGGCACAGCGGACACACCAGGAACCGCGGTATTGGCTGTCGAATGGCGCTAGCTGCCCAGCATTTGTGCACCGCCGCCGTCAGTGTCAGCCAGTTTGCCGTGGCATACGGAGCTCCATCGCAGTCTTTAACACTGGTAGCATGCCGCGACAGCGTGGACGTGAACCGTATGTGCAGTCGACGGACTTTGAGCGAGGGCGTATAATGGGCATGCGGGAGGCCGGGTGGACGCACCGCCGAATTGCTCAACACGTGGGGCGTGAGGTCTCCACAGTACATCGATGTTGTCGCCAGTGGTCGGCGGAAGGTGCACGTGCCCGTCGACCTGGGACCGGACCGCAGCGACGCACGGATGCACGCCAAGACCGTAGGATCCTACGCAGTGCCGTAGGGGACCGCACCGCCACTTCCCAGCAAATTAGGGACACTGTTGCTCCTGGGGTATCGGCGAGGACCATTCCCAACCGTCTCCATGAAGCTGGGCTACGGTCCCGCACACCGTTAGGCCGTCTTCCGCTCACGCCCCAACATCGTGCAGCCCGCCTCCAGTGGTGTCGCGACAGGCGTGAATGGAGGGACGAATGGAGACGTGTCGTCTTCAGCGATGAGAGTCGCTTCTGCCTTGGTGCCAATGATGGTCGTATGCGTGTTTGGCGCCGTGCAGGTGAGCGCCACAATCAGGACTGCATACGACCGAGGCACACAGGGCCAACACCCGGCATCATGGTGTGGGGAGCGATCTCCTACACTGGCCGTACACCACTGGTGATCGTCGAGGGGACACTGAATAGTGCACGGTACATCCAAACCGTCATCGAACCCATCGTTCTACCATTCCTAGACCAGCATGGGAACTTGCTGTTACAACAGGACAATGCACGTCCGCATGTATCCCGCGCCACCCAACGTGCTCTAGAAGGTGTAAGTCAACTACCCTGGCCAGCAAGATCTCCGGATCTGTCCCCCATTGAGCATGTTTGGGACTGGATGAAGCGTCGTCTCACGCGGTCTGCACGTCCAGCACGAACGCTGGTCCAACTGAGGCGCCAGGTGGAAATGGCATGGCAAGCCGTTCCACAGGACTACATCCAGCATCTCTACGATCGTCTCCATGGGAGAATAGCAGCCTGCATTGCTGCGAAAGATGGATATACACTGTACTAGTGCCGACATTGTGCATGCTCTGTTGCCTGTGTCTATGTGCCTGTGGTTCTGTCAGTGTGATCATGTGATGTATCTGACCCCAGGAATGTGTCAATAAAGTTTCCCCTTCCTGGGACAATGAATTCACGGTGTTCTTATTTCAATTTCCAGGAGTGTAGGTACTATTTAGGATTTTGATGCCGAAATGGGCAAAATTAGGCGTCAACGTCGAAATACGCAATTTTAGGTCCTATAGAACTAACGGTATTCAGTTCAGTTAGTCATGAAACGGGTAAGTACCAACTTACATGCAAATTGGATCTTAGGAAAAAAAATAGGTTTCAACCTAAAGATCCGTGATCTATTTTTTACATATGAATAATAAAACACCTATAAAGAGAATTGGGATTAACAGGGATAGCAATATATAAAAATAAAAAAAAGACCGAAGTGTTAGGCAAATACGAAGCATGAGCGCATATCATCTAGCCACCTTGCTGCACACTGGGCAGAAAATATTTTTTTCCATCTGTCGCAAGTGTGGAAAAACTTGGAGCCACTGTCTTATATGATGAAGTAGGCACTTTTTAGGATATTAAAGCCGAAATGGGCAAAAATAGGCACTAACGACAAAATAGGCTTTTTTAGGTCCTATAGAATTAACGCTATTAAGTGTAAATAGTCATGAAACGCGTAAGTACAAATTTTTATGCAAATAGTAACTCAGGAACAAAATAGGTTTTTACCTAAAATCCGCGGTCTACTTACAAGGGAACCTCCCCACCGCACCCCCCTCAGATTTAGTTATAAGTTGGCACAGTGGATAGGCCTTGAAAAACTGAACACAGATCAATCGAGAAAACAGGAAGAAGTTGCATGGAACTACGAAAAAAATAAGCAAAATATACAAACTGAGTAGTGCATGAGCAAGATATGCAACATCAAGGACAATACAAACCCGGGAGCGTCGTGGTCCCGTGGTTAGCGTCATGAGCTGCAGAACGAGAGGTCCTTGGTTCAAGTCTCCCCTCGAATTAAAAGTTTAATTTTTTATTTTCAGACAATTATTATCTGTCCGTCCGATGCGAGGTAACTGCGCCGTAGTATGGGGACGTTGTATGAAAAACATATTTTGACACAGCACAGGGAAAACTGTGCGACTGTGAAACTGTTGCATTCCTTTCTTGCAGTTTATGTGACAAACTCTTATGTTTTCATCACATTTTTGGAAGTGATTATCACATCCACAAAAAAACCTAAATCGGGCAAGGTAGAAGAATTGTTTTACCCATTCGCCAAGTGTACAAGTTAAGTGGTCGACAACATATTCCTGTCATGTGACGCACATGCCGTCACCAGTGTCGTATAGAAAATATCAGACGTGTTTTCCTGTGGAGGAATCGGTTGCGATCACATGTTTTCGGTTCCCATTGGAGAGGCACGTCCTTTCTTCTACTAATCGCACGGTTTTGCGGTGCGGTCGCAAAACACAGACACTAAACTTATTACAGTGAACAGAGACGTCAATGAACGAACGGACAGATCATAACTTTGCGAAAATAAAAAAAGAAAATTTCTCACTCGAGGGAAGACTTGAACCAAGGACTTCTCGTTCCGCAGCTCCTCACGCTTACCACGGGACCACGGCGCTTCTGAGGTCAGATTAACGTTGATGTTGCATATCTTGCGCATGGACTACTCAGTTTGTATATTTTGCTTATTTTTTTATAATTCCACACAGCTTCTTCCTGTTTTCTCGATTGATCTGTGTTCAGTTTTTCAAGGCCTATCCATTGGGTCAACTTATAACTAAATCTGAGGGGGGTGCGATGGGGAGGTTCCCTTGTTGGAACTATTCAAAACTAACTAACCTAAGGACATCACACACATCCATGCCCGAGGCAGGATTCGAACCTGTGACCGTAGCGGTCGCGCGGTTCCAGACTGTAGCGCCTCGAACCACTCGGTCACTCCGGCCGGCGCTTCGCTCGATAAGGGACTTAATTTTTTTTTCTTTATTCGTCAATAGTTACTGCGCTGCATCGAATTAAGTAAAACTTTGCACGCTATTTTAAAGAATATGAAGAGATAAAAACGCATTGTGTAAACTTTGCGTGTGGTTGATTTTAGCTCATACACTGAATATACACTGAAGAGCCAAAGAAACTAGATACACCTGCCTAATATCGTGTAGGGCCCCGGGATGGGCACGCAGAAGTGCCGCAAAGCGATGTGGCATGGACTCGACTAATGTCTGAAGTAGTGCTGGAGGGAACAAACACCATGACTCCTGCAGGGCTGTCCATAAATCCGTAAGAGTACGAGGATGTGGAGATCTCTTCTGAACAGCACGTGTCAAGGCATGCCAGATATGCTCAATAATGTTCATGTCTGGAGAGTTTGGTGGCCAGTGGAAGTGTTTAAACTCAGAAGAGTGTTCCTGGAGCCACTCTGTATCAATTCTGGACGTGCGGGGTGTCGCATTGTCCTGCTGGAATTGCTCAAGACCGTCGGAATGCACAATGGACATGTATGGATGCAGGTGATCAGACAGGATGCTTACATACGTTTCATCTGTCAGAGTCGAATCTAGACGTATCAGGGGCCCCATATCACTCCAGCTGCACACGTCCCATGCAGTTACAGAGCCTCCACCAGTTTGAACAGTCCCCTGATGACATGCAGGGTCCATGGATTCATGAGGTTGTCTCCATACCCTTGGACGTCAATCCACTCGATACAATTTCTAACGAGACTCATCCGATCAGGCAACATGTTTCCAATCATCAACAGTCCAATGTTGGTGTTGAGGGGCTTAGGCGAGGCGTAAAGCTTTCAAAAAAAAGGTTCAAATGTGTGTGAAATCTTATGGGACTTAACTGCTAAGGTCATCAGTCCCTAAGCTTACACACTATTTAACCAAAATTATCCTAAGGACAAACACACACACCCATGCCCGAGGGAGGACTCGAACCTCCGCCGGGACCAGCCGCACAGTCCATGACTGCAGCGCCCTAGACCGCTCAGATAATCCCGCGCGGCCGTAAAGCTTGGCGTCGTGCAGTTATCAAGGGTACACGAGTGGGTCTTCGGCTCCGAGAACTCATATCGACAATGCTTCGTTGAACGGTTCGCACGCTGACACTTGTTGATGACCCAGCACTGAAGCATTGACATCCGCAGCAATTTGCGGATCGAATCAAGGGTTTTTGCAAATGATAGCACGCAAATAAGCACATATTTTGAATTATACAAACTCGAAACTCTTTTATTCACTGAGATATGGAAGTAACATGTCCGCAGTACAAAGAGGTTGGCGGCTCAGGATGCTTACACACGTCCATAGCACCGTAGGAAAACTCAAGCTGCCCATGTATACGCGTCCACAGCAGAAAAATAGTTAAGGTTCACTTTCGGGAGATGCGAGCGGCAAAACTCCTTTCAGCCAACAGATTTTTAATTTCCATAGGTATCATATCCAAATTAAGGCGAATATATTTGGATAGGCTTTGGCTGATTTCCTTCTCCATCCTTATTCTATCCTATTTGATACTCTTTACTCCAAAGATCCTATCGTCGACGAGACATTAAACTCTATAAATCATCCATTCTGCCTTTTTTCATTTTAATTATTAGAATGCAAGCGATACAACATTTCATCCGTTGTCTTTTCTTGCGTGTGTAAAGATGCATACGAAGGATGTTCGAAATATTCTGTGTCTTATAAAGAAAACTCAAGAGGTTATGTAAATCAGTACAGTCCAGTAACTTACAAGTACTGTTAACAGGCCTACACACAACAAAGCATGATTTTCAGTCTTAGTGATTTGTATTATATGGGAACTAGGCCGTAGTCTAAGGCATATTTCTGTGCACAACGTTTCGTCTCCTACTGCTGGATACATCAGCAGAAACCTTAGAGATGCAGAAGGCCGAGCTATTTGAACATACCCGCGCAACAGTCAGGTCGCGACATTATCACGCCGACTTCTTTTCTTTCATTTAACACTTACCTAATGTCTGTCTATCTTTCCTGCTAAAGTTGATTTTGTGCCTCTGATTTTCTATAGCCTCTCTATACATCCAGCCATCGAATGATTAGAAGTAGATAAAATTGTAATATAGAGATACGTACTAACAGCTCGGAAACGTAGTGCTTAGAAATAAACCTTAGACAATGGCCTAATTCCCGTATAATAAAACAGAAAAGATGAGAGACTAAAATTAGACGAGTACTAAATGAAGGCAAGGACATCAGTCTCATAACGTCACGACCCGACTGTTACGCATTTCTCTACATATACGAGTTCGGTGTTCGAAGCTGGTTTTAAGTTTGAAAATAGTAACTGCGTTTTTATAGCCTCTGATGATGGCTTCACATTATGGAATCAAACCGCTAGACACAGAAACATTGTTCGCAATAGATTAACACCCTTATACCAAAAGTAACCTTGGATATAAATATCGACTGTGAAAGACTGCACTGTAAAATTAGATTTCTTAGACTGCACAAAATAACACCTGCCTTTCCTACAATGTCGACATTATAAAAATTAAGAACGTTAAAGGCGTCTGGAAGTAACTGGCTCGAGGAACCATATCGAGTCTTCAAACCCCGGACGCCGTAGGTGGTGGAACATACCGGTCCTCCCTACTCTATCCTGTCATCTTTTAATTTTCCTCTTAAAAGTCAAATATTATAATTTCCTCTTTCACGTTTATGTATATTGTACGTCTAATAAGTATAAGTAAAAGCTGCACTACATAAACAATAATAAGAAAAAAAGAGAAAATGAAAAGAATTGGCCCCCACGTTGTATGGACGGTCAACGTTGTATGTGTTTGTACTGGGATGGCCTTTAGCTAACCCCTATGTACACTACCAGACGCAGCATCTAAGAGACCTCAACGGCCGCCGTAAAAAAATTAGGCAGCCGGCCACAAAAAATGCAGCAAAAAAAACCATCAAGACATTTCTTAAATTATTGTCTCGTGAATTTTTACTGAGCATTCTTTAAACAAACTCATCAGACGTTGTTGTTACATTTTCTCACGTACATGTGAAATAATTTTTACTGTTTGCTGTAGAGAACACGCACAGTAAGTACACATCGAAAACTCACATCTGTAGAGGAAGCGAGATGCAAACCGACAACCTCTGCATCAATGAGGCAGTTAATTTGTTTCAAGACATGATTTCTTCTTCATAATTCCGGAACATTCGGGAGGACGACGGTTCAATCCCGCGTCCGGCCATCCTGATTTAGGTTTTCCGTGATTTCCCTAAATCGCTCCAGGCAAATGCTGGGATGGTTCCTTTCAAAGGGCACGGCCGACCTCCTTCCCCGTCCTTCCCTAATCCGATGCGACCGATGACCTCGCTGTCTGGTCTCCTTCCCTAAACAACCCAACCCATAATTCCGAAAGGATGAGTTTTCTTCGTACAGTTTGCGAGATTATTAAATAATACCTTTCACATAGTGTAACTGTATGTTAAACTTAGGGGAAGGGCTGAAAAGCGTTATGAGTAATGACGCACACACACACACACTCACTCACTGTCACACACACACACACACACACACACACACACACACACACACACACACACACTCTCTCTCTCTCTCTCTCTCTCTCTCTGTGTGTGTGTGTGTGTGTGTGTGTGTGTGTGTGTGTGTGTGTGTGTGTGTGTGGGAGAGAGAGAGAGAGAGAGAGATAGAGAGAGAGAGAGAGACAGTGAGTTCTGTTTACAATATTGCTTGAAGACTGTGCGTAACGTCATATGTTATCGGCCGATCACGCATTCGCTCGTGTTCTGTTTGTTTGTGCTAGTGTGTACTGGAGGCGCAGAGAAGAACCAGAAGCGCTCCGTACTCGTGCGCACCCTTGATTTATGCGTGTATGTGAAATTCGAGGGCACGACTGTTGTGTACGTTACCGCCGCCGCCACAAATGGGAAATTTCAGCGGCCGGTGCGCGTGTTTGGAGATTCATGCGGGCCACTGCTGGCTGCCGATACGTGCGCTTCGCCGTGTCGATGGCGCGCCAGATGGGTTGCAGAAGGACAAATCAGAAGAGGCGCCGATTCATCCTCGCCGAAGCGCCTCTGTGTAATGCCAATCTCGACCTTTCACTGTCGCCCCGTTTGCTCCCGCCATCGCGCGAAATCTTTGACTTCGGGCCGGCCTTTATTGAATTATTTGTTCCTTTCTGAAGCGTCGGTAAGAGCCCTGTGCAACAGGCCGCAGTCTTTTCAGTCCTGAAGGCTTTCTGATCCGAGCGTCACAAGACGACTGTGCGGAATTCTTCATTGCTTTCAGAGCCGTGTGATAAGAAGGTCTGTGAGATCGTCTGTGTGTGTGTGTGTGTTTGTGTTTGTGTTTGTGTTCTCGAGCTCTTCGGCGCTTTCAGCTTGCAGAGACTGCAGGCTTTCAAGGCGATGTGAATAATGCCCCTAGTACGTTCCCTAGAAACAAGTACACGCCATTCGGTTTTATATGGATTAGTGAAAAACTTCAGCAAACTGAAAGTGATTCATTAGGTTAAAAAAAAAAAAAACCACTCCGTCTTCAGGCCACGAGTCGCCTACCGGGACCATCTGACCGCCGTGTCATCCTAAGTGGAGGATGCGGTTAATGAGGGGCGTGGGGTCAGCACACCGCTCTCCCGGTCGTAAGATGGTATTCTTGACCGAAGCCGCTACTATTCGGTCGAGTAGCTCCTCAATTGGCATCACGAGGCTGAGTGCACCCCGAAAAATGGCAACGGCGCACGGCGGCCTGGATGGTCACCCATCCAAGTGCCGACCACGCCCGACAGCTCTTAACTTCAGTGATCTTACAGGAACCGGTGTACCCACTGCGGCAAGGCTGTTGCCGATTCAGTAGGTTGTAAATTAATTTTTGTTCACAACTGGCGGTGTTGGTTTCAGGTACTTAGAGGCAACTTGAGGACGACAAAGGTAGCGATAAGAACCTTAAGACCAATTTTGAAATGTATAATCTGATCCAAAACGATTCTTCGACTCTGCGGCGGTGTGTGTCGTGTTTTGAAATTTTCTGGCGGATTAAAACCTTATGCCGGACTGGCACGAGTAACCTTTCATGGGAAATGTTCTCACCGAGTGAGCTAGCCTGGAGCGACTCACAACCAGCTCTCACAGCTTCATTTCTGCCAATACCTCTCTCGTAATTTGCTAACTTCACAGGATAACTGGTCCAGCGCGGTAGGCACATAATACTTCCTTTTTTGTCCCTTTTTTAAGGTTTTTGTATCTAAATCGGAACACTTACAGGATCACATTGTCGTCCATCTATCCGTCTGTCTATACAACTGTTAAAAACGGTTTTTCTCAGGCACGGGTAGACGTATCAAGCTGAAATTTATGTCATATGGTTCCTTGGCGGTGTAAAGTATTGAAGCTTCTAAGTCAATGCAGTCACATCTTTCGATACTCGGAAACTCACTCACTACAGACTATTACGTACTTCTCGTTGGTCTAGAATGATGAAATTTTGCAAGAAGCAAGGTTTTTCAGTACAACCAAAGGAAAAATCAGAGATCTGTAAATTTGTAATTATATGATGCGGTTTTTTTTTCATTTGATTTCTGTTGGTCTGTCCATCCATTTGTTAAGAGCCGTTTGTCTTGGGACTGGGCAGACGTCTCAAATTGAAATTTATGTCACATACTAAGATCAATAGTCCGTTAGCGGTATAATACACTTTAACTTCTAAGATTATGCTTTTTCAGCGTTCCTCTATCTGTCTGTGGCATGATCATGGGGGTGGGGTAGGGATGCGACATTGAAATATGCGTGAATAAAACGGCAAATGATCCCTCTAAAACTCCTCAGCTGGGGGAAAGCCTCCGTAGCACCTTTTATTGAGAATTTTAAAAATGTATCTGTATAGACACAACCCATGAAAAAGAGTATCAGGCTCCTACAGGCAGGCTACACTGCTGCTCTTGCGCCTGAGAGTAAGCCATCCAGAATTGCAGAGTCTGGAGGGGTTGCTGGTCTGCGAGCGCCTACGACGTCGTCACTGCTTCTGTCTGTTAACGGCAACATGAATGAATGGACCGAAGTTCTGGTACGAAATACAAAAAAAAAAGCCAAAAACATCACAGAACCACCTACGCTCTGAACTACAGCCTCCACACACTGTGCCGGCCGCAGTGTCCGAGCGGTTGTGGGCCCTTCAATCCGGAACCGCGAGACCGCTACCGTCACAGGTTCGAATCCTGCCTCGGGCATGGATGTGTGTGATGTCCTTAGGTTAGTTAGGTTTAAGTAGTTCTAAGTTCAGATGTTAAGTACCATAGTGCTCAGAGCCATTTGAACCAATTTTTTCCACACACTGCTGGCTAAACGCCGCATTTGGCTGCCAGTGCACTCGACGCTTTCATTCACTTGAAAAGTAGCAAAGTCGCGAGTAATCGGACCATGCTACACGCCTCCAGACAGTTATTGTGCAGATCTGTGTTTATTGGTCCAATGTTCTGCGGCGATCCACGGCCTTTTACGAGGTACCTAACTTCAGATGTCCATTTGATGCAGTGCCCTTCGCTCGGAAACTGGTTGACACGGATCTGCATTCACTGACAATAGTTCTGTCGGATTTGATACTGACTGTCATTGACAAGGCGTGACATTCGTCTCCAGTCCATGTCGATTAGAATGATGTACCGCTGATGCTCCAGCCTTGTCACATGCCCTCGAGTTGTATAGCGTTCTTTGTACACTTGTTGGACAGACCACGTCCTACCAACAAATTGGCAACTTCAGTCATCGTGTGATCGTGGCACGTACGAACATGGTAGTTCCTTTCTGCCATTCTGCCACGTCTTACTGCTCTGATTCCGCATAA
Organism: Schistocerca americana; assembly: GCF_021461395.2. Classification (NCBI taxonomy): domain Eukaryota; kingdom Metazoa; phylum Arthropoda; class Insecta; order Orthoptera; family Acrididae; genus Schistocerca; species Schistocerca americana. The sequence continues at coordinate 236,362,211 of NC_060123.1, read as the reverse complement.
CTGACAGGCACATACATACTACTTCACTGTCGTGATTTACGTTAGGCGCGATGCGTTACATGACAGTTTTGTACCAGTTCGCCGCCATCTACAGTCCTCCAAAGCGACCTGTGTGGTCGTCTAGGGTGGGGACTCATATCTTGTCCGGTGAGCTGACCGGCGAGTAAACCTGTTTTGGTCAGCTCGCAAATGTAAAGGATGATATAAGACAAGAAGCCTTACGTTGCGTCAAACTCTGCTGGTAAAGAACGTGAAAATACTGGTTTAATGTCTTATAACAGCTTACTTAGCCATTTTTAGAGTTCTGTAGCTTAGATGGGAAAAACGGAATCTTTATAGTACCAGTCTGTTGCCTGTCTGTCTGTCCGACTGTTCAAAAACCATATTTCTCAGGAACGGGTGACGTATCAAGTTGAAATTTACGTCGCATATTGAAGCGTATAGTCCTTTGGTGGTGTAAAGATGTTAATCTTCTAAACCAATACAGTCAAAAGATGGGCATTTATGTCACATATTTTGATACTCGCAAATTCACTCATTCGGATCCTGTATGGTACCTCCCATTGCTATAAAATTCGGCAAGAAGGTCTCACAGTACAAGTAACCGAAAATTGTTCATTCTGAATTACATCACACGAAAAAATATTTGTTTTGATGTTTATTATCGGACGCCAAACTTGAAATTAAAACATCAAAGTTTTGGAATCCCTGCGCTAGGTACCTTGCCAGTATCAATGTGATAACAGACAAACATAGTCGAGATTCTCAATTCCGGAATGGATGAATTGCGAAATGTTAGTGTTGTATCTTACGTGTAACTATTTCGTTAGGGTTATTGTGATAAGAGCGTATAGGGGAGGCATAGACGTCAACATCCTGCTGACAACGAAACCTTACGTGGCTGTCACATTTTATTAACTAAAAAATTTTAAATTATCTTCATTTCGAATTTCCGGCTTACAAATGACACAGTAACCTAGTCCCTTTAACGCTTATCGTAGTGGCACTCATGAATTGCCATCTAAATGTCGGGGTTCATGGAGTCTACTTCATTGTCTTGATACATAACTTTCGGAATATCGAAAGTAAAAAGTCCTATTACTTATTCCACTATTCTCTTCCTAGTGACATTTAAATGTGCGGCATCTGACTATTTGTTACAAATTTTTGGCTGGTAGAGCAACAGGTCTATTATCTATAACGCTTTACCGAAAAATACACAAATAAATGGCAGTGCCTCGGAAATAATTCATATTTAATAATGCATCTTATCCAAATAAAAATCTATACGCAAATCAACCAACGGCAGGTATCCATCGTTCAGTACCCTCCAATTTTATTATCTGCGTAGAGCAAAGTTATTCTTTAACGAAAGAGTGATTTTTCGAATGTATAAACACCTTGAACATTATGTGGAGAAAGTGCACCGGCCTAGGACCGCCTGTTAACTCACGCCAATTAGTCTTTATAAAGTAACTACACAGCCATTTGTCTGCCGCTCCGACGTTCTGACATTCTGAAAATTGTTTCCAGCTCTTTGCATAACAGCGAGAAATCAGTGTTCACGGTATTTAGCAAAGTGGTGACAGCTCTGTTCTCGTTGGCGTATTTAATCCAGGTTCGCCTCTGCAAGAGTACGCTTGACGTGAGCAAATGTGGGTAGGTTGTTAAGAGGGGATTTGCACAATTACCTTCGCGGCTCTCGGAAGAAATACCGTTCTGGCAACTCTGCATTATTCCGCCCTTTCTTGTTCTCAGGTTTGAAGTTAACAGTAGCTCTTAGAGTAATTCTTCCGTCCGCTATGAGAAGCTTTTCAGAGCATTAGTGCCGTGAATTGTATCGCAGATAGCTTTACGTGATTCTGAGAGAAGGAATTTAATGCGAAAGTGAAGTATCTAGCGTCATTATCTTGCAAACGTTTTGATGTAGAAATCCGCCGTACTGACTAAACCGTTTCAGATCTCTGCCGCTAAGCATAAAAATATTCGAGAGAAGAGAGCAACAAGCAGCAAGTTCCGTCTATAATGTCGTCAAATACAGACTGGTATACAAAGAGATACGATAGGATCTCTCACTGCACTACCACTAGAAGGCAAAACCAACACGCTGTATTTCAGTTTGTAGCCATACCTAAAAATTACGTAGAATTCTGCGTAATAGAGGAAGCACAGTAATTTATAACCTAAAAAAAAAGACAGTGAAAGAGGAGGAAAAAACACACATAAAACATCGGACCAAGTACACATGTATACAAAAACACTTGACAGAAAGAATAATTTCTCGAAACGCATCGTACTAAGTACGTGAATGAGAAAATACGTAACTGGTGCACTGTTCCATTTTTTAAATCATGAATATTTCTGTTATCACATACAGTTCAAGTATTTATCTGCTTCGCTACAAATAATTTTGTATTTCATCTGTCTATTCATATTCTTTCACACTGGAAGAATTACCGGTAGCTACAAGCGATGTCTTTTAAATAAAATCAGATTTCGTATGATTGAAAACAATTTTTGCAAGCTGTTCAGACATTTAGCACCAGCATGAAACGTACGTTTTCATCATGACGCCAGCATAGTCGCCTTTGTTGGCAAAAAAATGGTTCAAATGGCTCTGAGCAATATGCGACTTAACTTCTGAGGTCATCAGTCCCTTGTACTTAGAACTAATTAAACCGAACTAACCTAAGGACATCACACACAGCCATGCCCGAGGCAGGATTCGAACTTGCGACCGTAGCGGTCGCTCGGTTCCAGACTGTAGCGCCTAGAACCGCACGGCCACTCCGGCCGGCTTGTTATCGCACAGTTAGGCTAATAGGACAATGTTACGGTTCAAATGGTTCAAATGGCTCTGAGCACTGTGGGACTTAACATCTAAGGTCATCAGTCTCCTAGACTTAGAACTACGCAAAAGTAACTAACCGAAGGACATCACACACATCCATGCCCGAGGCAGGATACGAACGTGCGACCGTAGCAGCAGCGCGCCTCCGGACTGAAGCGCCTAGAACCGCTCGTCCACAGCGGCCGGCCAATGTTACGGATTTATACTTATTATTACGGACTGATAAGGCATAGAATGGGGAGATTCTCCACAGAATCGGCGAGGAAAGGAATATATGGAAAACAGCGACAAGAAGAAGGGACAGGATAATAGGACATTTGTTAACACATCATGGATTAGCTTCAGTGATACTAGAGGGAGCTGTAGAGCGTGAAAAGTGTAGAAGACGACAGAGTTTAGAATGCATCGAGCAGATAATTGAGGACGTAGATTGCAAGTGTTAGTAAAAAAATGTTCAAATGTGTGTAAAACCTTATGGGACTTAACTGCTAAGGTCATCAGTCCCTAAGCTTTCACACCACTTAACCTAAATTATCCCAAGGACAAACCCAAGCCCGAGGGAGGACTCGAACCTCCGCTGAAGTGTTAGTCCAAGATCAAAAGGTAGGCACAGGACAGCAATACGTGGCAGGGAGCATAAAATCAGTCAGGACGGATACAGATTATTCAAAAAATGGAAAAACAGAAAACTATTACACGTATACTTGTAAAACATTGAGCGAGAGAGATAGCAGTGGGACAACATGATGCGCACTGGGTGACACAAGAGGCCTGTTTACGTGCCAGGACAATTTTGTGCAATGGCTACCTTTTGGAACAGTAAGTGAGAAAGAGCAAGGTCATTAAGTTCAATAAGGCGCTGCAGTCATGGACTGTGCGGCTGATCCCGTCGGAGGTTCGAGTCCTCCCTCGGGCATGGGTGTGTGTGTTTGTTCTTAGGATAATTTAGGTTAAGTAGTGTGTAAGCCTAGGGACTAATGATCTTAGCAATTAAGTCCCATAAGATTTCACACACATTTGAACATTTGTACATTAAGTTAAAACTCAGCCAACAACACAGCTACGAAGTCAGTCACAGGTCTCGAGCAGAGACCAACTGGGTAGGTACGAGGGCCACTCCAAAAGAAATCCACACTATTTTTGTAAAAATACAGTTTTCATTCTGCATGTGTGAAAGTTTTAGAGTGTGTAGATACATCCTTCCCGCTTGTTTTCAAACTTAGTTCAACCTGTTCCCGTAAGTGGCGCCGTTACAGCATGTCTTCAAAATGGCTGCTACACTTGACGTTCGTCAGAAGCAACGTATCGTCATAGAATTCCTGTGCTGTGAAAACGAGACAGTGGGAAACATCCAGAAGAGGTTGAAAAAAGTGTATGGAGATGCTGCTGTTGATCGCAGTAAAGTTAGTCGGTGGACAAGCAGGTTACGTGATGAAAGCGGTCACGGCAATATTGAAGATTGTCCTCTCAGCGGCAGGCCTCGTACTGCACACACTCCTGACAGTGTGCAGAAACGAATTGGTGACTGCTGACAGACGCATCACAGTGAACGAATTGTCACACTACGTGGGGATAGGGGAAGGAAGTGTTTGGAGAATACTGAAAGCGTTGGCGTTAAAAAAGGTTTGTGCCAGGTGGGTTTCCAGGATGTTGACAGTGGCTCACAAAGAAACAAGAAAAACGGTATGCAGCAAACTTTTGGAACAGTACTAGAATAATGGAGACGAATTTCTTGGAAGAATTGTGACAGGTGATGAAACAAGGCTCCATCATTTTTCACCAGTGACGAAGAGGCAATCAATGGAGTGACATGATGCAAATTCACCCAAGAAAAAAAAATTCGAAACAACACCTACTGCTGGCAAAGTTATGGCTACGGTGTTTTTAGATTCCGAAGGACTCGTGCTTGTGGACATCATGCCAAGTGGAACCACCATAAATTCTGATGCATATGTGACGACACTGAAGAAACTTCAAGCTCGACTGAGTCGTGTTCGACCACATCGGCAAAAGCAGGATGTTTTGCTGTTGCACGACAGTGCACGGTCACATGTCAGTCAAAAAACCATGGAAGCGATCACAAAACTCGAATGGAAAACACGGAAACACCCGCCTTACAGTCCTGACCTGGCTCCATGTGACTATCATCTGTTTGGGAAACTAAAAGACTCTCTTCGTGGAACAAGGTTTGAAGATGATGACTCCCTTGTGCACGCTGCCAAACAGTGGCTCCAACAGGTTGGTCCAGAATTTTACCGTGCGGGTATACAGGCGCTGGTTCCAAGATGGCGTAAGGCAGTTGAGAGGGGTGGAAATTATGTGGAGAAATGAAAATATTGTTCCTATAGGATGTATCTACACACTGTAAAACTTTCAAACATGTTGAATAAAAGATGGATTAAAAAAATATATAGTGTGCATTTCTTTTGGAGTGACCCTCGTACAGCCGGCCGGGGTGGCCGAGCGATTCTAGGCGCTACAGCCCGGAACCGCGCGACCGCTACGGTCGCAGGTTCGAATCCTCCCCCGGGCATGGATGTGTGTGATGTCCTTAGGTTAGTTAGGTTTAAGTAGTTCTAAGTTCTAGGGGACTGATGACCTCAGCAGTTAAGTCCCATAGTGCTCAGAGCCATTTGAACCATTTTTGACCCTCGTACATATGGTTATCAGCCGAGTGCCAGAGACTCTCAGAAACCAACCATCGCAAAAAAGTCCAACCAAACAGGATAGTAAGTTTAAGACTACGCTTGATTTCTGCTATTTCCACATTTCTTCGTGGCACTTTCGAGCAATGGACGAAAATAATCGAAAGGCGTGAGGCTGCCGTCATACAAGGACCCGCAACGTAAGTCACCACTTCCGTTTGAAATTGGCAGTGTAGGGCACAGAGACTGTACGAAAACGTGGCTGCGCCCCTAGCAAGCCTTGGGCTTTCGCCTGCGGTCGTTTCTGGGTCGCCCGGCGAGCAGGACCCTGCGGAGGTCGGCGTCGCGCGTGTCCTATCTTGGGGAGATTAGTTTGCGCCTCCCTCGCCGCAGTTCATCACCTAAAAGCTGTAAAATATTTCGCAGCACGCAGCGCAGCAAGTAGGGCGCGATGGGCTCTCTCCGCCCCTAGTAGGCAGGCCTGGAGCAATAATTTCTTCACGCAGCGGTGCGTGGGTGCACCTCGCTCGCATTGTCTCGCCGCGCTGACCCTCCCTTGTGCGTGCCCTGTCGCGCTGCAGCTCTTGTGTAGCGAATGCAACGCTCCGTATTCTCGGCCATTGTGCAGCTTCCGGCTGGGTGCCTTCTGTTCGGTGACCGACTAAACCTATCAGCCCTCGGCATGGCGTTTCCAGAAATTAATCCCACACATATAGTTGTTATTTATGTTTCCGGTTCCGGATAAATCCAGTTAACTTGTAATTTTATTGTGGTAACATGCTACAGCTATATTTTCGTATTCGTAATACTGAACCAAAGGTAAATACTCCACAAACAAATTACTTTCCAGACTTACACAACGAGGGGCGCTCAACAAGTAAGACAGCACATTTTTTTTTCTCGGCCAATTTCAGTTGAAATATTGTGAAATTTGTTGTGAGTTATCGTCAGATACTTCCACTTCAGCCACTGTAGTTTCCTGAACTTCCAATACGTGGCGCCACTTTACAAAATATATTAAAAAGAATCATCCAATTTGGCACGTCTATATTTCTGAAACTAATAAACATATACAATGACTTTTGGTTTTTGATAAACGGGAAACAAAAAAAAAATTCATAACTTTTCATAGATGTTCAATATGTCCCCCTTGAAATGCACAGCATATATCAATGTGGTATTGAGAGTGTTCCCAAACTGCAGCGAGCATGTCTTGAGTTACATCTTCCGCATCTGCTGTTAAGCGATGTCTCTATTCATTTATTGTTGTTGGTAACGGAGGCACATAAACAGAGTCTTTTATAAATCCTCACAAGAAATAATCACGCACGGTCAGGTCCTGTGACCTTGGAGGCCAGTAATGCCAGGCTGATTCATTTGGTCCAGTGCGAACGATCAAACGTTCAGTAATCCTTTGATTGCAGATGCCAGTGTGGCGGTACCCCATTCTCTTGGTAAATGAAGTCGTTCGAATCAGTCTCCAACTGTGGGAAAAGAAAGTTCTCAAGCATATCGAGATATGTGGTTCCTGTATCAGTGTTCTAGGCAAAGGAAAATGGACCATACATCTTTTCCTGGGAAGCTGCACAAAACACCTTCGGTTTTGGAGAGTCTCTCTCACGTTGTACGACTTCATGTGGTTGTTCCGTACTCCGTATTCTTACATTGTCGGTTCACCTATCGATTTAAATGGAATGTTGCCTCGTCACTAAACACTAAGCGTGGCAGAAAACTGTCATCCTCCATCTTGCAAAGAACGAAATTACAGAACTCCACACGTTGTTGTATGTCGCCTTCACGAAGAGCTTGCAGTAGTTGAATTTTGTATGGTTTCATGAGTAAACGCCGACGCAACACGCGCCAGACGGACATCGGGGATATGCTGAGCTGTCAAGCTGCACAGCGAACGGATTTCTGCGGACTCCTTGTGAAACTATGGCGGATGCGTTCGACGTCTGCGTCAGACACTCGGGGACGGCCCGACGATTTGCCTTTACACAAACAACCTATTTCTCGGAATTGTTCATGCCATCGCCTAGTGTTCTGTGCGGTAGGAGGATCCACACCATACCTAGTATGAAAGTCGCGATGAACAGTTATTACTGACCTGCATGGCGCAAAACGTAGAACACACAACGCTTTCTGTTGTCTCGACATCATTTTTACTAGAACGGAAGTGGGCGCACACTGCTTCTACCTAACGGGAACCTTGTAGACCTCGAGAGTTTGCTCTTTCCAACAGTACGATTTTCACTCACATATCTAAAATAACATAATAGTAATGAGTTTTTTTTAAATCGGATGATTCGTTTTGATACACCTTGCATATAGCCTTCAAAATGGCGTCTGTAACGGAGGTGCGTTTCAAGCAGATAGCTGTCATTGAGTTTCTTTCGGTGGCGAACCAGAGCATCGCCGATATTTATAGGTGACTGCAGATTCTCTACGGAGGCCTGGCAGCGCACAAAAGCACGGTGAGTCGTTGTGCGAGTCGACTGTCACCGTGGAAACAAGATCGCGCGCCGGCCGGCCACACACAGCTGTGACTCCTGCAATGTTGGAACGTGCGGAAACACCCATTCTAGGTGATCGACGACGGATCAGTCACACACCTAGCTGCTCAACTGGACGTCTGTGTTGGTGGTGCTGACACATTCGTTCACCAGTTTGTGTACTTAAAGGAGTGTTGCCTCCTAACTTCTCCCGAACAACGTTACCGACCGGCCGCCGTGTCATCCTCACCCTATAGGCGTCACTGAATGCGGATATGGAGGGGCATGTGATCACCACACCGCTCTCCTGGCCGTATGTCAGTTTCCGAAACCGGACCCGCCACTTCTCAATCAAGCAGCTCCTCAGTTTGTCTCACAAGGGCTGAGTGCACCCCGCTTGCCTACAGCGCTTAGCAGACCGGATGGTCACCCATCCAAGTGCTAGCCCAGCCCGACAGCGCTTAATTTCGGTGATCTGACGGGAACCGATGTTACCAGTGAAACTCAAAAACTGGCTTGAGCGTGTTCGTCACCAAAAAAATGCGAACGAATTTCTCCATGACAACGCGAGGTCTCACTCATGTCTGCGAACTAGAGAGAAGCTGACAAAACTTCATTAGTCTGTTCTTCCTCATCCACCCTACAACCCAGATCTCTCTCTTTCCGTCTCCGATTTGTTTGGCCCAATGAAGGATGCACTTCTGGCCGGGTTCATAGTTCAGGAGTGGAATAAGGCGGTGCTTCGGTGAGGTTTTGGTCAGCCATATCATGGTACTCCATCGGCGTTCTTCAAGGTAGCACTGCCAAGGATTACATGACCATTTAGACTAATCAGGTCCATCTCATGGTACAACGTTTGTTGTTTTATGGTGAAGTTGTATTCCAAGACTACAAGGCACCTTTTCACGCAACTCACAGCAAGACTAGTTTTGTGAGCACGAGGATGAATTCTTACGTCTCCCCTGACCACCACACTTACAAGATTTTAATATTATTGAACCGATGCGATCTACTCTGCAGAGAAGAGTTTTTTTATTTTTTTTGATCATCAGTCTACTGACTGGTTGGATGCGGCTCGCCACGAATTCCTTTCCTGTGCTAACCTCTTCATCTCAGAGTAGCACTTGCAACGTGCGTCCTCAATTATTTGCTTGACGTATTCCAATCTCTGCCTTCCTCTACAGTTTTTGCCCTCTACAGCTCCCTCTAGTACCATGGAAGTCATTCCCTCATGTCTTAGCAGATGTCCTATCATCCTGTCCCTTCTCCTTAGCAGTGTTTTCCACATATTCCTTTCCTCTCCGATTCTGCATAGAACCTCCTCATTCCTTACCTTATTAGTCCACCTAATTTTCAACATTCGTCTATAGCACCACATCTCAGATGCTTCGATTCTCTTCTGTTCCGCTTTTCCCACAGTCCATGTTTCACTACCATACAATGCTGTACTCCAGACGTACATCCTCAGAAATTTCTTCCTCAAATTAAGGCCGGTATTTGATATTAGTAGACTTCTCTTGGCCAGAAATGCCTTTTTTGCCATAACGAGTCTGCTTTTGACGTCCTCCTTGCTCCGTCCGTCATTGGTTATTTTACTGCCTAGGTAGCAGAATTCCTTAACTTCAATGACTTCGTGACCATCAATCCTGATGTTAAGTTTCTCGCTGTTCTCGTTTCTACTACTTCTCATTACCTTCGTCTTTCTCCGATTTACTCTCAAACCATACTGTGTACTCATTAGACTGTTCATTCCGTTCAGCAGGATAGCAATGTCATCAGCGAATCGTATCCACTCCTGAACCTTTCTTTTATTTCCATCATTGCTTCCTCGATGTACAGATTGAAGAGTAGGGGCGAAAGGCTACAGCCTTGTCTTATACCCTTCTTAATACGAGCACTTCGTTCTTGATCGTCCACTCTTATTATTCCCTCTTGGTTGTTGTACATATTGTATATGACCCGTCTCTCCCTATAGCTTACCCCTACTTTTTTCAGAATCTCGAACAGCTTGCACCATTTTATATTGTCGAACGCTTTTTCCAGGTCGACAATTCCTTGCTTCCATTATTAGCCGTAACTTCAGAATTGCCTCTCTCGTCCCTTTACTTTTCCTAAAGCCAAACTGATCGTCACCTAGTGCATTCTCAATTTTCTTTTCCATTCTTCTGTCTATTATTCTTGTAAGCAGCTTCGATGCATGAGCTGTTAAGCTGATTGTGCGATAATTCTCGCACGTGTCAGCTCTTCCCGTCTTCGGAATTGTGTGGATGATGCTTTTCCGAAATTCAGATGGTATATCGCCAGACTCATATATTCTACACACCAACGTGAATAGTCGTTTTGTTGCCACTTCCCCCAATGATTTTAGAAATTCTGATGGAATGTTATCCATCCCTTCTGCCTTATTTGACCGTAAGTCCTCCAAAGCTCTTTCAAATTCCGATTCTAATACTGGATCCCCTATCTCTTATAAATCGACTCCTGTTTCTTCTTCTATCACATCAGACAAATCTTCACCCTCATAGAGGCTCTCAATGTATTCTTTCCACCTATCTGCTCTCTCCTCTGCATTTAACAGTGGAATTCCCGTTGCACTCTTAATGTTACCACCGTTGCTTTTAATGTCACCAAAGGTTGTTTTGACTTTCCTGTATGCTGAGTCTGTCCTTCCGACAATCATATCTTTTTCGATGTCTTCACATTTTTCCTGCAGCCATTTCGTCTTAGCATCCCTGCACTTCCTACTTATTTCATTCCTCAGCGACTTGTATTTCTGTATTCCTGATTTTTCCGGAACATGTTTGTACTTCCTCCTTTCATCAATCAACCGAAGTATTTCTTCTGTTACCCATGGTTTCTTCGCAGCTATCTTCTTTGTACCTATGTTTCCCTTCCCAACTTCTGTGAAGGCCCTTTTTAGAGATGTCCATTCCTCTTCAACTGCATTGCCTACTGCGATATTCCTTATTGCTGTATCTATAGCGTAAGAGAACTTCAAACGTATCTCGTCATTCCTTAGTATTTCCGTATCCCACTTATTTGCGTATTGATTCTTCCTGACTAATGTCTTGAACTTCAGCCTACTCTTCATCACTACTATATTGTGATCTGAGTCTATATCTGCTCCTGGGTACGCCTTACAGTCCAGTATCTGATTTTGGAATCTCTGTCTGACCATGATGTAATCTAATTGAAATCTTCCCCTATCTCCCGGCCTCTTCCAAGTATACCTCCTCCTCTTGTGATTCTTGAACAGGGTATTCGCTATTACCAGCTGAAACTTGTTACAGAACTCAATTAGTCTTTCTCCTCTTTCATTCCTTGTCCCAAGCCCATATTCTCCTGTAACCTTTTCTTCTACTCCTTCCCCTACAACTGCATTCCAGTCGCCCATGACTATTAGATTTTCGTCCCCCTTTACATACTGCATTACCATTTCAATATCCTCATACACTTTCTCTATCTGTTCATCATCAGCTTGCGACGTCGGCATGTATACCTGAACTATCGTTGTCGATGTTGGTCTGCTGTCGATTCTGATTAGAACAACCTGGTCACTGAACTGTTCACAGTAACACACCCTCTGCCCTACCTTCCTATTCATAACGAATCCTACACCTGTTATACCATTTTCTGCTGCTGTTGATATTACCCGATACTCATCTGACCAGAAATCCTTGTCTTCCTTCCACTTCACTTCACTGACCCCTACTATATCTAGATTGAGCCTTTGCATTTCCCTATTCAGATTTTCTAGTTTCCCTACCACGTTCAAGCTTCTGACATTCCACGCCCCGACTCGTAGAACGTTATCCTTTCGTTGATTATTCAATCTTTTTCTCATGGTAACCTCCCACTTGGCAGTCCCCTCCCGGAGATCCGAATGGGGGACTATTCCGGAATCTTTTGCCAATGGAGAGATCATCATGACACATCTTCAATTACAGGCCACATGTCCTGTGGATACACGTTACGTGTCTTTAATGCAGTGGTTTCCATTGCCTTCTGCATCGTCATGTCGTTGATCATTGCTGATTCTTCCGCCTTTAGGGGCAATTTCCCACCCCTAGGACAAGAGAGTGCCCTGAACCTCTTTTTTTTTTTTTTTTTTTTTTTTTTTTTTTTTTTTTTTTTTTTTTTTTTTTTAAATCTGATCGGAGCGGATGTCCTAAGACACCCTTTTAAGTTCGTTGTTGATCTATTAACTCAGTTTTTTTATTACAGAGGGCAGCTAACCCTCTGGCCGAACACGCTGAGCTACCGTGCCGGCACCCCTAGACCACAGGTACATTCAGAGAAGAGTACGTGATCGCAATATACCTCCATCATCGTTACCTGAAGTGGCCACTATTTCTCAAGAAAAATTGTACAAGAATCCCTTGAATACCATACAGGACCGGTATTTATTTATTCATTCTGAGACGACTGAAAGCTGTTTTGAAAGCCAACGGGTTTTCTACATCGTATTAGGCATATGACGTGTTGAGTTTTTGGTAGGTCCATATTTTTGTTCACTCCCGTGTATCTCTTCCTCTCTCACGAGTAGCAACAGAAAGTATTTCTCTCCAAGTCGTAATGAGGGACGCGGTCTTAATTTCGTAGTCTGATTCTGTCATCTTTTCAGTAAAGAGTTACAGGTGTACAGATTTACGAATACGACTGAGCTCACGTCAGGACAGATAAAGAAGTTCAGGTGTCAAGTCCTCTAATCATATAAACGTTTCAACAGCTTTGTGGATTACTTTTGAAATAATAAATCACATCTGGCACCTTTTGCTGGCTGAATAGTTTCGTTTGACTGCTTTAAGAGATTAGGTCGCAGCAGCAAACTATTAAATTTATAACGCCTTTTACTTATATAACTGTTTATTTTGATCTTGACGTTCAGTAATAGGCTGAAATTACGATCATTCTGGTCACATCCGGAAGCGATTACCAATTGCGATTCCCAGTAACCGATACCGCTATCGCACGCTAGTCCTCTAGCACTCAATCCAAAGGTAGCCAATAAGGAAGGGAATGATAGCTGGAGACGTGAGAGTCTGAACATCAAGCCTTGTCGTCTTCGAAAACTTTTTACATTTACAATTGATGGCGATCAGTCCGTCAGACGGGGTTGCTGAGCTCTATTCCGTAGGAGCAGGCCACATTCGGATTCCGGGTAAAACCGCCCGCCCCCTTGCCCCCTTCTCTATTTACTTCAGACTCATCCATAACAATACAGGTACGGTTAACGCCGTCTGTTATTGACGCTGCAGTTGACGTCCGACGATATCCCATATGTGCTCGATTGGAGACAGATCAGGTGATCGAGCAGACCAAAGCAACATGTCGACACTCTGTAGAGCATATTGGGCTACAACAGCGGTATGTGGGCGATAATTATCCTGTTGGAAGACACACCCTGGAATGCTGTTCATGACTGGCAGCACAACAGCTCGAATTACCAGACTGACGTACAGATTTACAGTCAGGGTGCGTGAGCTAACCACGAGGGTGCTCCTGCTGTCATACGAAATCACATCCCACACCATAACTCCAGGTTTAGGTCCAGTGCGTCTAGCAAGCAAACAGGTTGGTTGTAGACCCTCAACTGCCTTCATTCTAGCCGCGCGGGAGTAGCCGTGCGGTCTTAGGCACTACAGTCATGGACTGTGCCGCTGATCGCGAAGGAGGTTCGAGTCCTCCCTCGGGCATGGGTGTGTGTGTTTGTCCTTAGGATAATTTAGGTTAACTAGTGTGTAAGCTTAGGGACTGATGACCTTATCAGTTAAGTCCCATAAGATTTCACACACATCTGAACATCATCTGCCCTCATTCTAACAAATACATGACCATCACAGGCACCGAGGTGGATCCAGACACAACAGACCTCCACCTTGCTCTCCAATGAGCTCTCGCTTGACACTGTTGAAGTCACAAAGGGCGGTGATTTGGGGTCAATGGAATACACGCTACAGGGCGCCTGGCTCGGAGCTTTCCTTGAATTAATTCATTGGTAACAGCTCGTTCTGCCACTGTGGTGCCAACTGCTACTCACATTGCTGCTGCAGATGCAGTACGATGCTCCACAGTCATACACCGTACACGATGGTATTGCCCTTCGGTGGTCCCATGACCACCGCCACCAGCAATCATATACAGTGACTGCAATCCTGCCTAGTCATTCTGTAAAATCGGAGATTGATCATCCAGCTTCTCGTAGCCCTATTACACGACCTCGTTCAAATTCAGTGAGGTGTTGATGATGGCGTCTTTGTCCCCTTAAAGGCATTCCTGACTAACATCAACTCATCACGTCCAATCTCAAAGATAACGCTCATAACCGTTACAGCGCCTATTTAATGCAAACGTGGCGCCATTCTTATGTGCCTGGCGCCAAAATTGAACACCACCTGTCAGATGTAGAAACAAGCCTACCAACTTTTGTTTACGTCGCACAACTCCTCCTTGGTACTGCAATTTTTTTCGTCAGTATATATTCTATTTCGACGTGTAGCTTACGTTAGCAGTTTTCATTACGTCACGGGTTAAAGCAGTCGGGCGGTATCGGCAGTTTCAGTCTTTCCCCTTTCACTGCCTGGCATAGAACTTTCCAGCTGCAGCACTGGAGGTCGATGTGACTACACGCGGACTCACAGCCCAGAGTCGGTAAACACTCGCTATTCCCGTGGGAGGCGTTGTGACTGGGAGCTGCTGTAGAGCACAGGGGCTGGACGTGAGTGTAGAATTACGCCGCGCGGCGCCAGGGCAGCGTGCACATGTCAGGGGCGACAGACCCGCGGGGCAGCCCAGTCAAAACGCCGATTGGCGGTTGCGCTTCAAGTGTATAATACAATAAATGTTTGTGTCATACAGGTGTTTCGATAGCCCAGGAAACGCGACAAAAACGAACCTCTAAATTTTGATGTAATGCACGCTGAATGGCCTGGATAAGGCTTCTCGCTATAAAGAGTTTGGGAGAGTCAGCTTACAAGTCGTCAGAAACAAAAATTGGCCGGCCGCGGTGGTCTCGCGGTTAAGGCGCTCAGTCCGGAACCGCGCGGCTGCTACGGTCGCAGGTTCGAATCCTGCCTCGGGCATGGATGTGTGTGATGTCCTTAGGTTAGTTTGGTTTAAGTAGTTCTAAGTTCTAGGGGACTGATGACCACAGATGTTAAGTCCCATAGTGCTCAGAGCCATTTTGAAACAAAAATTAGTGACCTATGTAAAGTAGGAAACTGTCGTATTTAACAACTCTGAATTTTTTTCTACCGTCCTGCGATAGCTGCACCAGCTATTTACAGCCCGCAACATGATGCTAAAACTTAATATCCTACGCTACTACGCTTCGATTCATAAAGGAAAGAGAGGAAGATTGAAAGAAAGAATGAAAGAAAGAATTGAGAGTTGTCTGAATGCGAATATTTGGCGTAAGCTGATTAATGTTTCCCCGAATACGAAAATAGTGGATAGGACGATCTGTGAATATCTAGGGATGAGGATATTGTGTATCACCCAGAAATAGTTTCCATTTCATACTTTGAAATTAATTTAAATGATTTTGTAGATTACAAACACTTACTACAGGCTGTACTCGGAAGTGTAAGAAGAGTGAAGAGTGGATCGTATTGGTATGTTCGTGTAAAAAGAGAATTTATTGAACATTATATGTATGGCTGTATTTTTAACATTAGCACATGCAGATCGAATTCCGATCGATGGGCGGAGTAACCCTTTAGTTTTTAATGTTATTTACAGGTTTACTATTGATTCTTGATCATCATTCCTAGGTCTTGGTTGTCCGACGAGCACGCGCTTGTTCTAAACCACTTACATGTTTGTCTTCGCTGCTTCGTAATCGGTTCATGTTTTCCACATGTCATTTCAAATAAATATCCAATGAAACTGTTTCAAAAAGGTTACGGTCGGTTTTCTTTTATACCCTTCTCCACTCGAACAGCCGTCAGTCTCTAATCAGTTCGCTGTCGGCGATGTGTTGAGCACACCCTTCGTGGGCTGACTTTGCCATTTTTATCGTAGATGATGCTTTTAGAAGGAAACATGTACATAGTCTTGACTTAGCTCCCTATTCCTAGAAGGCCATATTTCGGCTATACGACAACTCAGTAAAATCTGATATTCCCATATTTTGGGTATTTTCATTCAATAATTTCATACAGAATAATGTTCTGGGTAACTCATATTTAAGAAAGTAAGTCTTCCTCGCTTAAAAACGTCCAGTAAGAGTAATATATGGTGCACATTCACGATAATCTTGTAGATATTGTTTAAAACGTTGGGTATTCTGACTACTGCTTCACAGTGCATTTATTCCCTCATTAAGTTTATTGTAAATGGAACATGATGTACATAATAACAATACCAGAGATTCATTACTCCACTTTAGCGTTGTCTTTAGCACAAAAAGAAGTGAACAAAGATGCAACAAAAATTTTTGATAACTTGCCCAGGGATATAAATGTTTCACACATAACAAAGTAAAATTAAAACAAAAACCTAACAAGTTTCTCCTTTACAACTCGTTCTATGCTATAGAAGAATGTATATTACTGTAATGTTTACAAGGTTGTGGATAGGAATTGCTAACTCACATTTGTAAATATTAAAAAAAACTTCTTCATAAACGTTCAGCATATACCCATAGGTAAAAATTAAGTTGTGATATATACGTAAAATGACTCGTTCTACATAATTATGATTTACTGTGAAAATGACGCACAGAACATGAAACCAACTAGCTAACCAATAATGACAAATGTGACACGGTATTAACGTTCGTTGGCAACAATTTCGATGAATCTTATTCTAGTCTGTTTTTTTTTTGGGGGGGGGGGGGGGGGGGGGGTTAGGATGTATGAGTACAAAGTCTACTGCGCAAATGTGAGTATAGAAGCCGAAATGGATTCACCACTGTCGTCATGATTTCTCTCCCAACTACTTCAACACTATTCGAAAAGAGCAGAAAACTTCATTGACATTCTGTGGAGTGCATAGCTTGAAAGTTTAATTTAAGATATGTTTATTAGGCGAAGCAGTAGCAGAAAGATATATCTCCAGATGGGAAACTGCTATGTTCACACAGCTAGAAGTTAGGTACCATTGGACAATGGGATTGTGTACCTTTCTATTGAGTCATATTTTAAATGTAATTCTGTACTCGTAGTTCATTAACACGCTTGTTTGCCCGTATCGAATTGTTACTCAACGTTTCGAGATGCTATCAAACACAAGTCCATGACAAAGTAAATTTCTTCTGTCCTCGTAAAAAGAAGCCACCTTAAGCTCCACAGAAATTAATCTATTCTTACATGTGAGCGTGAAGTGGCGTATCCATTTGGAAGGCGCGAGGCTTAAACGCCCATCTTGACATACAAAATCAGGTTTTCCGTACCCAACGCTTAAGGCACTGCTGAGATGAGACGTCCACAAAGTCATGCAAGTCCAATATCAATTTGTAATCCTACAGCTGCGCGGCGCATTCGTCTACGCTACGAGACAACTCCAAAACGTAAGTTACACATTATTATGGTAGACCAAGTAACTTTTATTGAATGCCATACAACACCTCGAAGTGACACAGACACATGACATTCTTCTTCAGCATATTCACCAAGTCTCTGTGAACGACGGCCGGAACATTGTAAGTAAGGCATCACTATCACGGCTTAAAAATTTATTGATTATTATGACAGCTATTTCGGATGATTTTCATCTTCAAATACGTCTACGTTGTCCTGACGTACACTATGTGATCAAAAGTATCCGGACACCTCCAAAAACTACGCGTTAAACTGCCACCTTCTGCTAGGTACTTGATATATGCGATCTCAGTAGTCATTAGACAAGATGAGAGAGCAGAGTGGGGCGATCTGCGCAACTGACGGACCTCGAACGTGGTCAGGTGATTAGGTGTCATTGTGTAATACGTCTGTACGTGAGATTTCCACACCCCTAAACATACCTAGGTCCAGTTTTTCCGGTGTGATAGTGAAATGGAAACTTGAAAGGACACGTACAGCACAAAAGCGTACAGTCTGACCTCGTCTGTTGACTGACAGAGACCACCGACAGTTGAAGAGGGTCGTAATATGTAATAGGCAGACATATATCCAGACCATCACACAGGAATTCCAAACTGCATCAGGATCCACTGCAAGTACTATGACAGTGATGTGAAAAAACTTGGATTTTTTGGTAGAGCTGCTGCTCATAAGCTACACATCACGCCAGTAAATGCCAAACGACACATCGCTTAGTGTAAAGAGCGTAAACATTGGACGATTGAACAGTGCAAAAACGTTGCGTAGAGTGGCGAATCGCGGTACACAACGTGGCGATCTGATGGCAGGGTGTTGGTATGGCGAATGCCCGATGAACGTCATCTGCCAGCGTGTGTAGTGTCAACAGTAAAATTCTGAGGCGGTGGTGTTGTGGTGTGGTCGTGTTTTTCATGTAGGAGGCTTGCACCCATTGTTGTTTTGCGTGGCACTATCACAGCACAGTCCTACATTGATGTTTTAAGCACCTTCTTGCTTCCCACTGTTGAAAAGCAATTCGGGGATGGCGATTGCATCTTTCAACACGATCGAGCACCTGTTCATAATGCACGGCCTGTGGCGGAGTGGTTACTCGACAGTAATATCCTTCTAATGGACTGGCCTGCACAGTGTCCTGACCTGAATCCTACAGAAAACCTTTGGGATGTTTTGGAGCTCCGACTTCGTGCCAGGCCTCACCGATCGACATCGATACCTCAGAGCAACACTCCGTGAAGAATGGGCTGCCATTCCCCAAGAAACTTTCCAGCACCTGGTTGAACGTATGCCTGCGAGAGTGGAAGCTGTCATCAAGGGCCGCCGAAGTGGCCGTGCGGTTAAAGGCGCTGCAGTCTGGAACCGCAAGACCGCTACGGTCGCAGTTTCGAATCCTGCCTCGGGCATGGATGTTTGTGATGTCCTTAGATTAGTTAGGTTTAACTAGTTCTAAGTTCTAGGGGACTAATGACCTCAGCAGTTGAGTCCCATAGTGCTCAGAGCCATTTTTTTTGTCATCAAGGCTAATGGTGGCCAACACCATACTGAATTCCAGCTTACCGATAGAGGGCGCCATGAACTTGTAAGTAATTGTCAGAATACGTTTGATCACATAGTCTGTATACAGGGTGTTTCAAAAATGACCGGTATATTTGAAACGGCAATAAAAACTAAACGAGCAGCGATAGAAATACACCGTTTCTTGCAATATGCTTGGGACAACAGTACATTTTCAGGCAGACAAACTTTCGAAATTACAGTAGTTACAATTTTCAACAACAGATGGCGCTGCGGTCTGGGAAACTCTATAGTACGATATTTTCCACGTATCCACCATGCGTAGCAATAATATGGCGTAGTCTCTGAATGAAATTACCCGAAACCTTTGACAACGTGTCTGGCGGAATGGCTTCACATGCAGATGAGATGTACTGCTTCAGCTGTTCAATTGTTTCTGGATTCTGGCGGTACACCTGGTCTTTCAAGTGTCCCCACAGAAATAAGTCACAGGGGTTCATGTCTGGCGAATAGGGAGGCCAATCCACGCCGCCCCCTGTATGTTTCGGATAGCCCAAAGCAATCACACGATCATCGAAATATTCATTCAGGAAATTAAAGACGTCGGCCGTGCGATGTGGCCGGGCACCATCTTGCATAAACCACGAGGTGTTCGCAGTGTCGTCTAAGGCAGTTTGCACCGCCACAAATGCACGAAGAATGTCCAGATAGCGTGATGCAGTAATCGTTTCGGATCTGAAAAATGGGCCAATGATTCCTTTGGAAGAAATGGCGGCCCAGACCAGTACTTTTTGAGGATGCAGGGACGATGGGACTGCAACATGGGGCTTTTCGGTTCCCCATATGCGCCAGTTCTGTTTATTGACGAAGCCGTCCAGGTAAAAATAAGCTTCGTCAGTAAACCAAATGCTGCCCACATGCATATCGCCGTCATCAATCCTGTGCACTATATCGTTAGCGAATGTCTCTCGTGCAGCAACGGTAGCGGCACTGAGGGGTTGCCGCGTTTGAATTTTGTATGGATAGAGGTGTAAACTCTGGCGCATGAGACGATACGTGGACGTTGGCGTCATTTGGACCGCAGCTGCAACACGGCGAACGGAAACCCGAGGCCGCTGTTGGATCACCTGCTGCACTAGCTGCACGTTGCCCTCTGTGGTTGCCGTACGCGGTCGCCCTACCTTTCCAGCCCGTTCATCCGTCACATTCCCAGTCCGTTGAAATTTTTCAAACAGATCCTTTATTGTATCGCTTTTCGGTCCTTTGGTTACATTAAACCTCCGTTGAAAACTTCGTCTTGTTACAACAACACTGTGTTCTAGGCGGTGGAATTCCAACACCAGAAAAATCCTCTGTTCTAAGGAATAAACCATGTTGTCTACAGCACACTTGCACGTTGTAAACAGCACACGCTTACAGCAGAAAGACGACGTACAGAATGGCGCACCCACAGACTGCGATGTCTTCTATATCTTTCACATCACTTGCAGCGCCATCTGTTGTTGAAAATTGTAACTACTGTAATTTCGAAAGTTTGTCCGCCTGAAAATGTACTGTTGTCCCAAGCATATTGCAACAAACGGTGTATTTCTATCGCTGCTCGTTTAGTTTTTATTGCCGTTTCAAATATACCGGTCATTTTTGAAACACCCTGTATAACATCTGGTGTGACTGTATCTAGTGACGGTTCTCGTTAGATTTCACGTGAAATTCTAAAATATCGATTTCACGTGGAATTTAACGAGAACAGTCGTCAGATACAGTCACACCAGATGTTATATATACGTCGGACAACATAGACGTACTTGAAAATGAAAATGCTCCGAAACAGCTGCCGTAATAATCAATAGATGTTTTAAGCAGTGATACTGGATCCTTGCTTACAGTGTTGTTTTGAGACATATATTTCACTGCAGACCTAATCATCAAGAAACGGTCGGAACATTCTACTAATCGTTCAGTTGCCCGACTGTAGATATCTGCTCCAGATCTACCCCTTGGACCCAGAGCCATCCCATAACTGTTGCTGTGCGAACGTCCTCCTCGTCGGAAAATCTCTTCCTCGCTCCCCGCCCCCCTCTCCAATATTTTTTCAGTCTGTCTAAAAGACGGAATCCGCATGGTGCAAGGTCTAGACTTCCTGGTCAATATGATCCACATCTGTGTGGCCTTGATCAAATTGTTCACTACGGATGAACACAAGACTGCATTTGGTGCATATGCTGCCAATTCGCGGCGAATCTGTGTGAAGTCTAGACGTTTTGCCCTCAAGAATCGTACTGCGCTGTGCACTTCAACTTTAGAGCATCTTTCCAGCTGCCGTCAACTTTAGAGCATCTTTCCAGCTGCCGCAACATTCCAGTCGCACACTGTGATGCACCTGGTATCCGTACCGCAACAGATCTGTGTGTGCAGGACAATCGTAACATGTACCCTTTTCTGACAATGCGCCTCTCTTCTTGCGCAACAGTCTTAGGGTTGGACGACATATGTAACATACTCTCTCACTTCACTGTTCGTAGAGACTTCTGCGCAGGCGTATTTTAGACCGTCACTAAAGTACACCTCGCTCCCGTGAGCACGGCAGGGCAAACATCAGTAGCAAGCATTTGGTACACAGGCTTCACTCCGACGCTACTCTCTCACTTCACTGTTCGTAGAGACTTCTGCGCAGGCGTATTTTAGACCTTCACTAAAGTACACCTCGCTCCCGTGAGCACGGCAGGGCAAACATCAGTAGCAAGCATTTGGTACGCATGCTTCACTCCGACGCTACTCTCTCACTTCACTGTTCGTAGAGACTTCTGCGCTGGCGTATTTTAGACCTTTACTAAAGCACACCTCGCTCCCGTGAGCACGGCAAGGCAAACATCAGTAGCAAGCATTTGGTACGCATGCTTCACTCCGACGCTACTCTCTCACTTCACTGTTCGTAGAGACTTCTGCGCAGGCGTATTTTAGACCTTCACTAAAGTACACCTCGCTCCCGTGAGCACGGCAGGGCAAACATCAGTAGCAAGCATTTGGTACACAGGCTTCACTCCGACGCTACTCTCTCACTTCACTGTTCGTAGAGACTACTGCGCAGGTGTATTTTAGACCTTCACTAAAGTACACCTCGCTCCCGTGAGCACGGCAGGGCAAACATCAGTAGCAAGCATTTGTTACACAGGCTTCACTCCGACGCTACTCTCTCACTTCACTGTTCGTAGAGACTTCTGCGCAGGCGTATTTTAGACCTTCACTAAAGTACACCTCGCTCCCGTGAGCACGGCAGGGCAAACATCAGTAGCAAGCATTTGGTACGCATGCTTCACTCCGACGCTACTCTCTCACTTCACTGTTCGTAGAGACTTCTGCGCAGGCATATTTTAGACCTTCACTAAAGTACACCTCGCTCCCGTGTGCACGGCAGGGCAAACATCAGTAGCAAGCATTTGGTACGCATACTTCACTCCGACGCTACTCTCTCACTTCACTGTTCGTAGAGACTTCTGCGCTGGCGTATTTTAGACCTTCACTAAAGTACACCTCGCTCCCGTGAGCACGGCAGGGCAAACATCAGTAGCAAGCATTTGGTACGCATGCTTCACTCCGACGCTACTCTCTCACTTCACTGTTCGTAGAGACTTCTGCGCAGGCGTATTTTAGACCTTCACTAAAGTACACCTTGCTCCCGTGAGCACGGCAGGGCAAACATCAGTAGCAAGCATTTGGTACACAGGCTTCACTCCGACGCTACTCTCTCACTTCACTGTTCGTAGAGACTTCTGCGCAGGCGTATTTTAGACCTTCACTAAAGTACACCTCACTCCCGTGAGCACGGCAGGGCAAACATCAGTAGCAAGCATTTGGTACACATGCTTCACTCCGACGCTACTCTCTCACTTCACTGTTCGTAGAGACTTCTGCGCTGGCGTATTTTAGACCTTCACTAAAGTACACCTCGCTCCCGTGAGCACGGCAGGGCAAACATCAGTAGCAAGCATTTGGTACGCATGCTTCACTCCAACGCTACTCTCTCACTTCACTGTTCGTAGAGACTTCTGCGCAGGCGTATTTTAGACCTTCACTAAAGTACACCTCGCTCCCGTGAGCACGGCAGGGCAAACATCAGTAGCAAGCATTTGGTACGCATGCTTCACTCCGACGCTACTCTCTCACTTCACTGTTCGTAGAGACTTCTGCGCAGGCGTATTTTAGACATTCACTAAAGTACACCTCGCTCCCGTGAGCACGGCAGGGCAAACATCAGTAGCAAGCATTTGGTACGCATGCTTCACTCCGATGCTACTCTCTCACTTCACTGTTCGTAGAGACTTCTGCGCAGGCGTATTTTAGACCTTCACTAAAGTACACCTCGCTCCCGTGAGCACGGCAGGGCAAACATCAGTAGCAAGCATTTGGTACGCATGCTTCACTCCGACGCTACTCTCTCACTTCACTGTTCGTAGAGACTTCTGCGCAGGCGTATTTTAGACCTTCACTAAAGTACACCTCGCTCCCGTGAGCACGGCGGGGCTAACATCAGTAGGAAGCATTTGGTACGCATGCTTCACTCCGACGCTACTCTCTCACTTCACTGTTCGTAGAGACTTCTGCGCAGGCGTATTTTAGACCTTCACTAAAGTACACCTCGCTCCCGTGAGCACGGCAGGGCAAACATCTGTAGCAAGCATTTGGTACGCAGGCTTCACTCCGACCGATTGTGTGTGTATTGTGTATTGAACCGGGGACCTAGAAACGACGGAGGGGCTTCGTGCCCTCCGCAGCCCTCTGTGGTTCACAACACCACAACAGGTTACAGCAGTCCACTTACCTCACCGCCGCCCCACACCGAACCCAGGACTATTGCGTTATTGTGCGGTTCGGCGCACGGCCCCCAGTGGACGCCCCTCTCCCCGGGAGCGTGTCATACCAGACGAGTGTAACCCCAAATGTTTGCATGGTAGAGTAATTATGGTTTGCGCGTACGTGGAGACAGTGTTTGCGCAGCAATCGCCAACACAGTTTAACTAGGCGGCGTAAGGGGTACCAGCCCGCATTCGCTGAGGCAAATGGAAAACCGCCTTAGAAACCATCCACAGGCTGGCCAGCAAACCGGACCTCGACACTAATCCGCCGCGCGGGATTAGCTGAGCGGTCTGAGACGCTGCAGTCATGGACTGTGCGGCTGGTCCCGGCGGAGGTTCGAGTCCTCCCTTGGGCATGGGTGTGTGTGTTTGTCCTTAGGATAATTTAGGTTAAGTAGCGTGTAAGCTTAGGGACTGATGACCTTAGCAGTTAAGTCCCATAAGATTTCAGACACACTTGAACATTTGACGCTAATCCACCGGGTGTCTCCAATGACTGCTCTCGAAACCAATGTAGCGTCCTTAGAATTACCTGCCACCTATATGGTCTTCTGGCAACGGCCTTGTCACAGTGGATACACCGGTTCCCGTGAAATCACCGAAGTTAAGCGCTGTTGGGCGTAGCCGGCACTTGGATGAGTGACCATTCAGCCGCCATGCACTGTTGCCATTTTTCGGGATGCACTCAGCCTCATGATGCCAATTGAGGAGCTACTCGACCGAATAGCAGCGGCTCCGGTCCCATAAAACCATCATAACGACTGGGAGAGCGGTGTGATGACCACACGCCCTTCCTATCCGCATCCTCAACTGAGGATGACACGGCGAACGGATGGTCCGGATGGGCCACTTGTGGCCTGAAGACGGAGTGCTTTTTTATATGGTCTCATCCCCCCATGAGTCTTCTGACTTGCCGGCCGCGGTGGCCGAGCGGTTCTCGGTGCTTCAGTCTGGAACCGCGCGACTGCTACGGTCGCAGGTTCGAATCCTGCTTCGGGCATTGATGTGTGTGATGTCCTTAGGTTAGTTAGGTTTAAGTAGTTCTAAGTTCTAGGCTACTGATGAGCTCAGATATTAAGTCCCATAGTGCTCAGAGCCATTTCTTCTGACTCGTTTGATTCAATTCGCCATACTTCCTCTCATAGGCCAATCTGTTCAGAGTAGCATTTACACACAAAGACCTCGATGGTTTGCTTTGTGTTCGCCTACAGTTTTTGTCCTCTACAATCCCTCTAGTACCATGACAGTATTTCTTGATATCTCAACATTTGTCCAGTCATCCTTTTTCTTCTTCTAGTCACTGTTTCCCAGAGATTCCGGTTAAATTACTGGTTGATTGAAACTTCAGAAATTGATATGTAGCCGGCCGGAGTGGCCGTGCGGTTCTGGGCGCTACAGTCTGGAGCCGCGTGACCGCTACGGTCGCAGGTTCGAATCCTGCCTCGGGCATGGATGTGTGTGATGTCCTTAGGTTAGTTAGGTTTAAGTAGTTCTAAGTTCTAGGGGACTGATGACCACAGCAGTTAAGTCCCATAGTGCTCAGAGCCATTTGACGAATTGATATGTAATTTCATTCACGTCAGTAGGAAAATGGACCCAACATCGTCGTATTACACCCTCATTGACCTGCCCCTGGAGCCTTACGGACAAGTCAAGTGTCTACGAAAATCCAATCGGTGCGATTTAAGGTCGGACAACCAAATAAGTTTCCAGGTGATGAAGGCAGATCGCCTTACTGAGATGTACCGAAAAAACCTGAAGAAAATATAAAGAGATCGTTTGCAAAAGTTTTAGTTCACCAGATCTTGAGTACTGTTCGTCGGTTTGGGTTTGAAAAGAATGAGTGGAGAATACGAAAGACCCGCACAATTCGCCACACGGTTTTTTAGTCTCCACGAGAGGGTCACTGAAACACCTAATAATGTCACTGGGGAGCACTGCAAAAAATTTTGTGCGTAATGATAGTCTATTGAAATTTCTGGAACGTACTTTGAAAGACCAGTCAAGAAACATATTATATGAAACTTTGTGGCCGATTAAAAATGTGTGACGAACCGGGAGGTGATCCCGGGACCTCACCTTTACGTGAGCAACGCTCTTACATAGTGAGCTGTCCAGGAGAGACGGTAAGAGCATTTCTCGCGAAAGCCAACGTTCTGTGTTGGAGTAGCGATTCAGCACGCGGTTTTAATCTGCCAGAAAGTTGCGTAAGAGGCCACACTCCGCTGCAGAGTGAGAATTTTTTTCTGGGAAAGTGTTATTTGCTTCCACATGTATCTCGCGTAATAATTCAAACGATGAAATTTGACATCCTGCGAGATCACACACAATCCGCGAAAGCAATACGAAGGGGAAAAAATGTTACTGTCATATTACGTATACTCAGCCGCATTATGTACCTACATTAGCCTTCTCGAGTTGCAGTGATACTATGGGGGAGGGGGGGGGGGGGGGGAGGGAATACCAGCCAATCTCGATCTTGGACCGCATGTGGACGTTCTTTTACACCTTCTAAGAGGTATTCTGTGAAAAGCATAAAAATATCAGCTTTGCGATTTCGCAACACCGTTTGCCTCCACTTTCGGCTGTCAATGACAGTTCTTTTTTCCCTCTGCAAGCAGTGAATCATTTACCGGAGGCCCTTCCACTTTGTCAAAGAACCTGTCACTAAACATTCACAGTATTGTTAACGTTGATCCTTGAAATTTTGGCCTGGTAGTCGAGAGGTGTGGGTTTGTACAAACTGACAAAACTGTAAGGGCACCAATGATTACATTACTATTTGGCTTCAGTAGCTTGCAGCATTTGGTCTGCACACAGGAGGAGTTCGGAACACAAGTAGACTCGCCGACGTGCATAAGCAACGAGCTGGCGAACAGAGGCTCAGTGAGCTCGCAACGCCGGCCCCTAAACGCGGTCTCATTACACCACAAGCGACCCCTGTACGACTGCAGCGCTTCCCTTTGTCCCAGGTTTTGTGGTGTAGTCATTATCGAAAGTTCTCCATGTACCTAGCACAAAGCGTCCACTGCTTTCGCTGAAATAGTATGTGCATCAACAGTGGGATTTTTAGCAGTTTTGCAAGCAATAACTAATTTCCAAAGCTGTTAAGGATCTTGTAAATTATGAAGTTTATCACAATGTGAGTGGATCGCTAGTACATGAATACGTTTTCGGCAGGAGTTATTTTCCCAAAAATATTGGGAAATGTACTGAATATGGAACACAAAGCCCGCGGCACAGCACGCATTTATTCTTTGTTATGTAACCAGTACATAACTCTTTGGGAGCTGTAGAATGCCATAAAAATAGCCATATTGCATTAAAAAAATTGGCCAAGTGCTAGTGCGACGTCCGCAGCTCGTGGTCGTGCGGTAGCGTCCTCGCTTCCCACGCCCGGGTTCCCGGGTTCGATTCCCGGCGGCGTCAGGGATTTTCTCTGCCTCGTGATGACTGGGTGTTGTGTGCTGTCCTTAGGTTAGTTAGGTTTAAGTAGTTCTACGTTCTAGGGGACTGATGACCATAGATGTTGAGTCCCATAGCGCTGAGAGCCATTTGAACCATTTTTTGCTAGTGCGACACGCGCACTGAGAAATTACGTACAAACTTAATTCCCTGGAAACCGAGAATCTCTACGATATTTGTCTGTTATCGATATCGATACTGGCAAGATATTGGTCCTGGGAATTCATAGGCCGTATGAAAATCTCTACAGTAGTTCCTCCTCCTTGCACGGACATACGAAAAGAAGCGAGATGGGATTTGAGTTTATATATGTAGAGAGAGAAGCTTTAATAAAACGTTTTTTATTTACTTACTTAAGCTTGACTACAACTTACATTTTATGTTTGCGTGCAGTACTGTTCGTCGCTTGTGCTTTTGAGTGATGGTGAATGCAATGTACGTTCAAATAGCAAAAGATATTTTTATGTGATGTAATCACAATTTAATAAGTTTTACATTTTTATACTTGTGTTGTGAAACCTTCCTTTTTGCTGAATGTCACGATTCTACGTCAACGGGAAGTACCTTTCAGATTTTGATGAGTGAGTTTTTAAGTATCAAAACGTTCGACGTAACTGATCGAATCTTTTGGATGCATTGACTCAGAAGCTTAAATTTTTTACACCGCGAAGGGACCATAGACTTTAGTATGTGCTACAAATTTGAACTTGATACGCCAATCTGTTCCAGAGAAAGGCGGGTTTTAAAAGATGGAGGGACAGTCAGACGAATAAAAAATTACAAAAAAATATTTTTCGTGTGATATAATCACAAATTAACAATTTTAGGATTTTTCTCCTTGGTTCTAGTGACAAAGTTTGTTTCTTGCCGAATTTCAAAATTCTAAATAAAAGGGAAGCACCCTATAGGTTTTCATGGCCGAGTTCTGGAGTATCTAAACATGTGACGTAAATGACCGTATCTTTTGAATGTAGTGACAGAAGCTTAAAATTTTTACACATCCAAGAAAAGATAGACCTTAATATGTGACGTAAATTTTAACTTGGTACGTTTACCCATTCTTGAGGAAAACGTTTCTTAACAGTCGGATAGACAGTCAAACAGACAGACGGGCAATAAAATAACCCTTAAGGGTTTCGTTTTTCCAGATTGATGTACTGAACCCTAAAAACAGTTGTGTACGTAATAAAGTTGGAGCAAAATACCCCTTAGCATCCTAACACTTGTCGAAATTCGTTCATGAAACATAGTGGTATCTATGTTATGTGGCACACGATGTACTCGCATATGTGTCCTGAAATTGTTCTCTCCTGTATGCACCCCGCTTAAATCGTCCGAAGCCTTTTCTGATTTATCGTGACGCTTTCTGACTCTGCTCGTCCTTAGGTTCTGAGATCAACGTCCTTGTCGAATAAGAGCCAGAGATTAGTCAAAACCTTCGTATCCTTAGAGAGAACTCAACGTAACGAAAACGTTTCTTACTCAAGTGTACACAAATTATCGGTGTAATCCAAACAGTGTATACCGACACGCTGCGTACTTTAAGCGTCAGGAATGGTACCAGTTTTTTTTTTTTTTCTTATCGTTGTGTTTGGTTGTTGCGGACGTCACATGATATCCGGTCAAGTTCGATGTTGATCCTTTCACTCAGTTTCTTTTATTACAGAGGCCAACCAGCGCTCTGACCGAACACGCTGAGCTACCGTGCCGGCTGTATATCTTTTTTTTTCTTCGAGAATATAACAGTTTTATTTAAATTCGTGTGACAGTTGGGTTGTGAACGGAGCGACGTCGAGAACGTAAATTCTTGGAAGCTATCAGTTTTATTATATTAACGCCTTAGAGAATTTTATATGTAACGCTAGAGAAGTTAATATCCTTGGTCTCAAGGAGTATGTCACAATGAAATTATTTTCTCCTATTTTGTATGTATAGCTACTCGACCGCAAATAAAACGCAATGATTTAGAATACAAAGAATCAGATGAATTATGTTGAGCAGTTCTTGAAACAAATGAGCAGTGTATTCGGATTCTTATGATTATATGACTACGGACGCAGATGTATTACAGTACGTGAATGAGACAGTGCTACAAGGCTAAGTCAGTGTTGGCTACACTAAACTATTAGCAAGTAGCGCGTATTTATTTGACCGTTCACTGGAAATTTATCGCCATAAAAGTTTCCTAGTTGCGTAACACAAAATTTACGCCGAGTGGAAAAGAACTGTTGCAGTTATTTTGTAGGAAAGCAACTGGGATTAGTGAATCATTTTTAACCCAAAAATTTAAGTCTCAGTTGTAGACGTCACTTGCTCCAGTGAACGTCATATTCAATTTGTTCAGGTTCAGGACCTTACTTAAACATCAATGTCTCTTTAAAAACTATGTTCTGAGTAAAAGTCAACAACAGTTAACAAAATCTGCAGTTTTTTAAATTTTTAGGGTGGGCAGAAAGTATCCACGTTTCTTTCTACACGTTACTGAAAACGTACTGATGTTGGTAAGAAGGCTAAAAGATACTTTCATTTGCTTGCCCCTTCCCAACACATCAACACGTCTTTGTAAAGTATGTTGCTAATATATGTCAACAACAATAAACGAATTTATAATTCTTAAGTTGTCGTTGTTTGGGCATAAGGTACACCGCTCCCTCCGTTGGTAAAGCGCGTTATAAATAATGTGTTGGTATTGCTAGCTTTAAAACGTACGCCCGTAACCCAATCGGTGCAGTTAACAGAGCGCCGGCCGGAGTGGCCGAGCGGTTGTAGGCGCTTCAGTCTGTAACCGCGCGACCGCTATGGTCGCAGGTTCGAATCCTGCCTCGGGAATGGATGTGTGTGTCGTCCTTAGGATAGTTAGGTTTAAGTAGTTCTAAGTTCTAGGGGAGTGATGACCTCAGAAGTTAAGTCCCATAGTGCTCAGAGCCATTATCAGAGCGCCGATCCGAAAGCGCCATACGTTAACAAAAAAATATGTTGATGATGTTTCTCCATGATGTATGCACTGTATGTTTGTCGCACAGGTGTTTTTAATGCCATTCGGTGTGGAGATAACTTCGTCAATGAATAATTCGAATGAAATTGCGGCCTAGCTTCATAGCCTAGCGGCTTCGCAGATCCAGTTAGGTGAATACCAGGATGGTAGTAATGCTCAATCTCAGTTACACGATTCACAACAGGTGTGACGTTGTACGCGGGCAGGTCAACCTGTGGTCTTTGATATCCTGTTCTGATGGCGATCGATTGCCACGATCGCCAGTGCAGCAGATGGAGCTAGTTGCTGCATGGACAGGCCTTGAATACGACGATCTGTTGGCATTGTGGTCGACCGTGCCGGACACGAGCTTCTAATCGCAGTGTATTGTCTCTAGGAAACCTCTATACAATCTACGATGTTTTGTGGTATAGTATATAGGATGTAAGAAACAGAGAAGGACAGCGTTGAAATTACGGGGACGAACGTCAGCTTACGCGGCGGCCATCGACGTCTACTCCGCTGGAGTGTGCGGCAATCGGCCGCATCACGTGACGAACGACAGCCATTCCGGTACTTCGGCGCCTTTATTGAATTTAAAGGACAGGAATCATGAATGCGAGGAAACGGTCACCAACCATACGTGTAGACACTGTGACGGGCATCAGACAATAGTATCCAAGGAATACACATTACCATTTAATCCGTTGGTGCAGGAAATTAATTACGTTGTACGAAGTAAACAACAGACGATACAAACATTAAAAACTAAAAGTTCCAGTCCGATTGAGACTGTTTCTGCATTTGTTTAAATTACTTTATCGGATCGCTGGTACACACCGCAACAATGCTTTCGCCGGGGTTTCATGCACCACATGCTTGAGATGGCTCCACGGGAAGAAGCCAAAAAAGAATGGCTCTGAGCACTATGGGACTTAACATCTGAGGTCATCAGTCCCCTAGAACTTAGAACTACTTAAACCTAACTAACCTAAGGACATCACACACATCCATGCCCGAGGCAGGATTGGAACCTGCGACCGTAGCGGTCGCGCGGTTTCAGACTGAAGCACCTAGAACCGCTCGGCCCCCTCGGCCGGCCGGAAGAAGTCTAGCTGGTTGAGGTCACGTGACGGAGGCGGCCACTTTACGGAACGTCCTCGACCGATCTAACACTGCAGGAACCACTGCCCGAGCCCCACACGATGAGAAACTCGAGGGCCAGCAGCGCCACAGTTATAATAGGGGCTCAGGACGCCTGTATCCAACGTCGCAGCACGCGGACATCTGCGTATCATCGGCTGCCGCACTCGCTCAAAGATACCGAACATGGTGTGAACAACAACACATGCTGTATGTAACCTCGTCACAAGATCTCCTGCTGGCTCCACCGGGGTTTCATGAACCACATGCTTCAGATGGCTCCACGGGAAGAAG
Source organism: Schistocerca americana (assembly GCF_021461395.2). NCBI lineage: Eukaryota > Metazoa > Arthropoda > Insecta > Orthoptera > Acrididae > Schistocerca > Schistocerca americana. The sequence goes on along the minus strand of NC_060123.1, from coordinate 236,330,440 downwards.
TCGAGCGGGTTGACGTCAGGCGACGGAGGCGGCCACTTTACGGAACGACCTCGACCAATCCATCTATCCCCCAACATCCGTCCGATATAGGTTCTGGCAGCTCGACTGAAATGTCTAGGCGTCCCATAGTGCTAGAACTACATACACCTTCTCCAGTAATATCGGCAGCATTTCCCAGATGATCGTTTTGCAGCTGTCACCTGTTAGTCGTGGAGGAAGGATGTACAGACCAGTCACCGTGCCAGCCCATACATTAATGGTGAACTTTCCCTGATGACGTCGTTCTTGGGTGGCATGGTGGTTCACCTCCACCCACACATTGGTGAACAACACAGGGGTATATAGCATAACGCTGCGGGAGCAATTGTCCGAGCCCCACACGATGAGAAACTCGCGGGCCAACAGCGCCTGTGTCTTCTGAAGATGGAATGGAAGCCTTCCCTCCTCATGCAGCGCCCGCAAAACCGCTGAGTGGGCGCTTTGCATTGCGGATGCTGCAACGCGTGTGCTTGAGGATGTGTCTCCACCCAGCTTCTCCTGCAAGTCGTGGCATGCGTACGCTTCGCGTGCGATCTCTGTCGTGTCGACGCCCTGTGAAACCATCTGTTTCAAACACCCAGACGCCGATGGATGGCTGCAAGCGTGGTGTGGAGCGGCTGATGACAATTGGATCAAATGGTACAAATGGCTCTGAGCGCTATGGGACTTAACATCTGAGGTCATCAGTCCCCTAGGTCTTAGAACTACTTAAACCTAACTAACCTAAGGACATCACACACATCCATGACCGAGGCAGGATTCGAACCTTCGGCCGTAACAGTCCCACGGTTCCAGACTGAAGCGCCTAGAACCGCTCGGCCACGGCGGCCGGCGACAATTGGGATGTTGTTGTCCATAGATGCGTGATGCTGCGTGTCCTTTGCCTCTGTCCTCACCATAAGCGAAATGCATGTCGCGCTGATCGGGCCGGGTGAACGCCTCGAAGGTGCAGCTCACCAGCACGCAACAAACTACGACTTTGTGCTGTGTTTCTACGGCAAATGTTCGTCGTTCCCTCCGCCGCTGTCGCTGCTAGCGTCCTATACAGTGTTGGCGTCGTAGGTGCGGCGGCGTTCAGCGTCGTGTAACGTCCGGACAGGTGTCAGGTACACTGCGAGGCGTTCTGCCTGCGGTCTGTTCGCCTACAGTCATGCCTACTACCGTATGGTAGGCCTAGCAGCGGACGCCAGCGACTATAACGTCCACGCACTGTAGGGTCCTTGGATGACGTTTCCGGAAAAAGGGTTCCTCCTATCCCCATTTCGTCCCTCAACACATCTTCTACATCCCTCCAAAGTTTGTCGGTGTAATTTTGAAATATCCTGCATTTTGCGTCTATTTGTTATGAATTTGGACGTTGCAATGACTATGTGGTCACTGATTTCTGTATCCGCCATGATGCTTCGTATTTGTTCAAGATTATTTGTTGTTAAGAGGTCAAATATGTTTTCCCAACCATTTACATTGCCAGTACCCTCCTAAACTAATTTATCAAAATAATTTTCGGAGACAGCATTTACTACACTTTCTGACGATGTTTTATACCTACCACCAGTTTTGAACATTTATTTTTCGCCAATATATCAAGACTGAAGCGAAGAATGAAAATTTGTACGAAGGCCGGGATTCAAAGCTGGGTCCCCTGCTCAGTAGGCAGACGCGCTAACCAATACGCCACCCTGGCACAGTAGCTTTGCATGGCACAGTGGCTTTGCAAAGGGGGGGGGGGGAGGGGGGGGGCGGAAGCTGCTAACTGCCACACAACGTATCATTATAAGTCTCATTGGTTCAGCATGAATTGTTTGTAAAACCAACTTACACAGCCTATACCTCAACCACCACTGCACTAATAACTTCTGATCTGAAGCTTAAAAGTAGGCACCTCTTCAAGGGACCTACGCCTCCTGGTAAGAGGCGGCGCACGGCCTGGATGGAAGGATCTTAATTGTGGTTCCTCTCTTTTGAGCCCAACCCGACGGATACCTATGGTAGATCGGGGAAAACCACCGTTCAGGTCGTGTTGTCGGCTGGGCCGGGAGGTGCTTGCACCTGATGTACTCTACTAGGAGCCTTGTAGGCTCAACACAAACCGTTAGCGTCATTATATTTATTACTTTTACCACAAGAACCCTTTCATTAGCAACTTTGAGCCAAGCACAAAATCATCTACCTCTCTATTGTATATCGTAAAAAGTTTAGCAGGCTCGACATGCAGGTCTTAGTCTTAGTTTCTAGCTTTAACGTACCCTAATCCCTTCTAGTTGAGTTAATTTTTAGGATAGTAGATGTTAAAGGCATGGTGAGCGATGGCCAGCGTCTTGAGCGTCATTCCAAGACCCGGGCCGCCGCCCACAACCAGGTGACGGGCAATATTATACCTATCTCTTCTCTATTCAATTCTCTTACTTCCTTCTTTCTAAATATTTAATTTAGTTTTGTTTATTGATATCTCACTTGATTTTGTATTAGTTATAAGTTTTTCTAATGCTGCACAAAAAAGATATCAAATGGATGTAAACAAATAGAGCCCGCCTCCACGTGGCGGGACACGGGCAACGGTGTGAGTGGGGACGGGAGCCGGTGTAGTGTTACTTTCAGTCACTCCGGACCCCAGACCCAGTCACAGCGGCTAAGTGGCAACATACGACCCACCATAAGAAATTAGACGGTGGGTCATAAAAAAAAAGCAGCTAGTGAAAAAAAAGTTCTCAGAGCCATTTGAACCAAGTTCAAACCCAGTCGTTGGTACAAATTTTCATTCCTCACTTCAGTCTGCTTATACAGGTTGGTCCATTGATAGTGACCGGGCCAAATATCTCACAAAATAAGCACCAAACGAAAAAATTACAAAGAACGAAATTCGTCTAGCTTGAAGGGGGAAACCAGATGGTGCTATGGTTGGCCCGCTAGATGGCGCTGCCATAAGTCAAACGGATATCAACTGCGCTTTTTTAAATAGGAACCCCCATTGTTATTACATATACGTGTAGTACGTAAAGAAATATGAATGTTTTAGTTGGACCACTTTTTTCCCTTTGTGATAGTGTAATAGTCACAAACATATGGCTCACAATTTTAGACGAACAGTTGGTAACAGGTAGGTTTTCTAAATTAAAACACAGAACGTAGGTCTGTTTGAAGTTTTATTTCGGTTGTTCCAATGTGATACATGTACCTTTGTGAACTGATCATTTCTGAGAACGCATGCTGTTACAGCCTGATTACCTGTAAATATCACATTAATGCAATAAATGCTCAAAATGATGTATGTCAACCTCAATGCATTTGGCAAGGTCCTGTTTATGGGTGGGAATGAGTGAGAGGCGTGTCCAAAGGACTGCACCATAACGAAAAAACGCCAGGAGGAAACAGGATTGGATATCACTGCTGATACTTGACACATCCGTCGATATAGATACTCCTGAACGTTCACATACAAATGCGTTCAGATCGTGTCTTGGAAAAAGATCCCCTGGTCCTCGTTCCCCACTTAGAGTTGCAGCATTAACCAGTGTTCTAACATGTCTAGATACACATTTCCACTAAAAGCTCTCTCAGCCAAGAAAATGGATCTAGGGTACGATATGGATCTAGGGTCCGTATATCGTTTATGACCAACACAACACATTTATTTTATGGGTTTCACATCTGATCTCGTAGAGTCGCGTTCTTGGATCCCCATATCAGAATGTTTCTCCTGTTGATTTTCCAAGGTAAATGCAGCATCTCTCTATAACTCTTTACCATTAGTCCCCCCACACCATCCTCCTCTATGCATTCACTGTCGTTCGCACAACCTTTCAGACTGACATCGAAGGAGGAGAAAGGCTGTCGAATTCAGTCCAAATGTCCTTATACACACAACAATACTCTCTCTAAGAAGATGCGCAACACTTCGTTCTCCAACAAAAACGTCGGCTCTTCAACCTCGTTAAATTTCCTCTGTGAGATGGTAATAAGATCGTCTAATTATGTTCAGCTGTGGTGAGAATACAGCATCTTAACATATTTCGATCCTTCGTAACTACTGTCCCTCTACAGAATTTACTTCAGTGTGCATCCATTCATGCATGTAGCACAAAACAACTGAAGTCTCTACACGTACATCGAGGTTTGAGTAAGCAGTTTATGAAAGCGAGGTATAAAATACTCAAATATTTTCCTCTAATACCTCTGCTGCTAATGAATGATGCGGAAAATCACGGGGCACGGTCGTCCTTAGTTCAAAATATACTGCATTCGTCACCCAAATGAAACGATATTTTTTTTAAAAAATCCATACGGACGATTGTTTTCCAACGTTTAAGCGAGACTATGGAGATTAAAGCTTCCCATTACACGGAGCGGTAGCTCGACATCATGCTTGCTCTCGTGATCCTGGTTTGGAGTGCATCGACTTATGCCTCGATGTATTGTCTCTCTGCAGCTGCCACGGAAGAATTTAATTAAACAATTTTTGCCTGCGAGTAATCCACGTTTTATCAAAACGCGGAGATACTTAACTGTCATTTTAATAGCCCCTTCCCTGTGAGGTTTTCGCTGTTATTAAACTACGCGCGTCGGCTGAAAGCCACTATGAAGGGAGTACTACCACGTTTCAGCCAATTTCATTAATCAGCCTCTTAATGTTAGCTCCTACTGTTTGGTTATTCGTACCAGCTATACAACGCAGTCTCGTTCGTTAGCGTGGAGCAAAGACTGAGAGTATAACCTCCAGTACAAATCACAGCCATTGTGAAAACTTCAAAACTCAAATGAAATTTTCTTATTTTTTTAGACTATTCTCTACTAAATAGTATATACACAAATTCCGCCAGGGACAAGAGAATTTCTATATTAATTATTATTTACGGCATACATACGTATTAATTTGGCCTAAAAGTACAGCTCCTCTCTTGCCTGGGTCTCTGACTCTAATGGCTAATGGCTCTAATCCTTTGACGCATGGCATGTTCATAAAGCTGAACGTTACTCCGTAGGGCACATTTCTAGTAGTTTTCTACTGGAAATGGCGGCCACTGACAAACCGAAAATTTTGATGATCAACTTTTCTAATAGTTTTCTGCAGGAAATGGCGGTTACTGACAAAACGAACATTTGGTGACCAGCTTGAAGGCTTTGCTGCTTCTGTTCCGTACACGAATACTTAAGGTCAATTTAACTGTGATTACTGTTCGTGAAGTAGGTTAAAATGAACTTAATTAACAAAATGTTTATCTTCTAATAATGACTTTCATTTGTTGTCTAATCACGCCATTCCAGTTTGGGTTTTCACAGATTGCTCTGATTAAATGTTAGGGTGATTCTCAGCTATAAGTTACAACCGGTACCTTCACTACTATCTGCGTCTTACACGATAGTATTATCGTGTCAAGCTAAATAACTGTGTGCATATGGGCGAGAAGTGGACCAACGTGTTTAACTGTTATTTATTTTTCGTAGTAGCATGTTCCACGTTAAGGTCGGAATGTTGCCATGGTGCTGAAGAATAAATACTTCGTTACATGCTGAAATAACCTAAAACATATTTTTGACTATATCTGGATCTCGCCGCCAGTAACGAATGCAGAAAGATTGTCAACTGGGCTTTCAGAATCCTACTGGAAACCAATTACGCTGCGTAGCCGGCCGTTGTGGCCGTGTGGTTCTAGGCGCTTCAGTCAGGAACCGCGTGACCGCTACGGTCGCAGGTTCGAATCCTGCCTCGAGCATGGATGTGTGTGATGTCCTTAGGTTAGTTAAGTTTAATTAGTTCTAAGTTCTAGGGGACTGATGACCACCGATGTTAAGTCCCATAGTGCTCAGAGCCATTTACGCTGCGTATGACCATAACTGATGCCGTTGCGAGCTGCTCTAAATGGTTCAAATGGCTCTGACCACTATGGGACTTAACTTCTCAGGTCATCAGTCCCCTATAACTTAGAACAACTTAAACCTAACTAACCTAAGGACATCACACACATCCATGCTCGAGGTAGGATTCGAACCTGCGACCGTAGCAATCGCGCGGTTCCGGACTGAAGCGCCTAGAACCGCTCGGCCACACCGGCCGGCCACGAGCTGCTCTCTTCTTTTTTTCAGTTACAAATCTCAACCATCGAATTTAGGACAGATACTGATGCAGGCATTGAAATACACTCCTGGAAATTGAAATAAGAACACCGTGAATTCATTGTCCCAGGAAGGGGAAACTTTATTGACACATTCCTGGGGTCAGATACATCACATGATCACACTGACAGAACCACAGGCACATAGGCACAGGCAACAGAGCATGCACAATGTCGGCACTAGTACAGTGTGTATCCACCTTTCGCAGCAATGCAGGCTGCTATTCTCCCATGGAGACGATCGTAGAGATGCTGGATGTAGTCCTGTGGAACGGCTTGCCATGCCATTTCCACCTGGCGCCTCAGTTTTACCACCGTTCGTGCTGGACGTGCAGAACGCGTGAGACGACGCTTCATCCAGTCCCAAACATGCTCAATGGGGGACAGATCCGGAGACCTTGCTGGCCAGGGTAGTTGACTTACACCTTCTAGAGCACGTTGGGTGGCACGGGATACATGCGGACGTGCATTGTCCTGTTGGAACAGCAAGTTCCCTTGCCGGTCTAGGAATGGTAGAACGATGGGTTCGATGACGGTTTGGATGTACCGTGCACTATTCAGTGTCCCCTCGACGATCACCAGTGGTGTACGGCCAGTGTAGGAGATCGCTCCCCACACCATGATGCCGGGTGTTGGCCCTGTGTGCCTCGGTCGTATGCAGTCCTGATTGTGGCGCTCACCTGCACGGCGCCAAACACGCATACGACCATCATTGGCACCAAGGCAGAAGCGACTCTCATCGCTGAAGACGACACGTCTCCATTCGTCCCTCCATTCACGCCTGTCGCGACACCACTGGAGGCGGGCTGCACGATGTTGGGGCGTGAGCGGAAGACGGCCTAACGGTGTGCGGGACCGTAGCCCAGCTTCATGGAGACGGTTGCGAATGGTCCTCGCCGATACCCCAGGAGCAACAGTGTCCCTAATTTGCTGGGAAGTGGCGGTGCGGTCCCCTACGGCACTGCGTAGGATCCTACGGTCTTGGCGTGCATCCGTGCGTCGCTGCGGTCCGGTCCCAGGTCGACGGGCACGTGCACCTTCCGCCGACCACTGGCGACAACATCGATGTACTGTGGAGACCTCGCGCCCCACGTGTTGAGCAATTCGGCGGTACGTCCACCCGGCCTCCCGCATGCCCACTATACGCCCTCGCTCAAAGTCCGTCAACTGCACATACGGTTCACGTCCACGCTGTCGCGGCATGCTACCAGTGTTAAAGACTGCGATGGAGCTCCGTATGCCACGGCAAACTGGCTGACACTGACGGCGGCGGTGCACAAATGCTGCGCAGCTAGCGCCATTCGACGGCCAACACCGCGGTTCCTGGTGTGTCCGCTGTGCCGTGCGTGTGATCATTGCTTGTACAGCCCTCTCGCAGTGTCCGGAGCAAGTATGGTGGGTCTGACACACCGGTGTCAATGTGTTCTTTTTTCCATTTCGAGGAGTGTATCACTAGATAACTATGCAGAAGATATCGAGGTGAGTCATTTCTAACTATTTCTGAAGATATACGATTTTTTGTAATTTATTTAAGAAGGAAATTAGATTAGGAAGTGAGATATTAAATGTAGTAGATGAGTTTCGCTAACTGGGAAGCAAAATAAGCGACGATGATCGAATTAGCAAGTATGACACGGACTTGCTATAGCACGAAAAGTGTTCCTGAAAAAGATAAATTCATTGACATGGAATGTAACATTAAATGTTACAAAGTCGTTTTTGAAAATTCTTTTATATGTTGTGCTACTGGAGAACGCTGAAAACTGGATGGGATGGATCGCATTGCCAATGAGGAGGTAAGGAGGTACTGAATAGAACTGGCAAAATAGAATTCACGACACACCGTGAGACGTCAAAGACTCGCCCGTTTGGTACTGGAGGGAAGTGTTGGGGAGGGGTGGAGAAGGAGGGGAGGTAAGAATTGTAAAAGAGGACTTTCTCCCGAAGTATTAGTTGATCGAACAATCTACGCGTGTACTGCCGGTCCATGGTGTCGAACGGGCACAATATCCCGGAGATTAGGCATATCGCCATGGTCAGGTGGCTCCTGAGGGCGCGCGGCTGACTTATATCAAAAAATGGTTCAAATGGCTCTGAGCACTATGGGACTTAACATCTATGGTCATCAGTCCCCTAGAATTTAGAACTACTTAAACCTAACTAACCTAAGGACATCACACAACACCCAGTCATCACGAGGCAGAGAAAATCCCTGACCGCGCCAGGAATCGAACCCGGGAACCCGGGCGCGGGAAGCGAGAACGCTACCGCACGACCACGAGCTGCGGACTGACTTATATCCCTGCGGAGGGAACTGCTTGCGGTGGAAGGGGATAAAGTTTGCCGCGCGCCCTCAGAAGCTCAATTCGTCACTGTACCTGATGATGGCTACACGTTTGATCGCCGAAATATTGTGCCCATTGGACACTATGGACCGGCAGCAAATGCGTGGACTACTCGATCGACAATAACAAAAAGAACACAAACATACTTTTTACAGTACCATATTACACTAGTATAACAGGGCATAAATACGAAATAAAGAAATGGGCCTAAAGGAGAAAAAGAAACTTTTCTCATCATTGCTGTGGTATCTCCAAACTTAGCATAGTTCTGCAGACGGCAGCGTCACAACGAACAATGAAGTTATTATAGGGAAGTTACATATTCTTCATCAAGAATCAGTCCATTCGTTTCCACATTTCGTTAGTACAGCGATGTCCAGCGTTGTGAAATACGCCAGTAGCACCAATACGCCAATAACACCAACTCTCAAAAAATGTCTTGCAAACGGCGTCCTATTCGAAATGCGATTATGATCTCTATTGTTACCATTCTTACACTGTTGACACGTTATACATTGCAGAGTAACTGGTTGCTGATACATACAGGGACTACTGACACTACTCTACTGCCGTCAAGAGAATGTCATGAACAGACGCACATTTCAGCAGCAAGGGAGACAAAATTGTTGATATTTTGGCTAAAAAGGCCACCGAGGATAAATAGACTAATCACTGTGGAATCTCAGCTACCAATTTCCTACGAGAAGTTACACCCTCAGTCAGAGAAATGTGGAACAACGCATGCCAGCAGAAGTCTTCCTGGTCTAGGGGACGTCCTAACTCACAAATTTGCTCTTCGCTACCAGTGCGTCGCTTATATGACGACGATCGATATTCATTGTAGGCCTGTCTGTCCACTACTGTCAAACATAATAATAGCACAATCACAAAGAATAATAATAGCAAAACCACAAAGAATGTGTGTACAACTTCCCCATACCGTTAGATTTTTATTGCTAATACATGAGAAAGGAAATTGCTCCATGTCGTAGGGAAGGCCTGTAGTTAGCAAACAGGTGAGTCTCATGCGCGGCAGCTGATCTGCTATCACGAGGCAACACTGTTCGGCATAATTTTGAGGTACAGCCGAATCGTTTGGTGGTTTCAATCGCTGTTCGACTGCGTTATTGCATCACTGAAAACGTATCATTTAATTGGGACGCTTCGCTGCTTACGTTTCGATGAGTTTGAACAATATCGGTTTCGAATGCGCTCCCAATTGGCGGAAACGCAGCGTGCGATAACTGCATTTTTTTTTGCCCTCTTCTCTGACGAACCCATTGTCGATAATGGCCGGTGTTGCCGTGTGCATGAAGCTGCAAAATTTATTGTCCTTTATTAGGGAAGGAAAGTACTTACCTGTTTAACTGCGATGTTGGCAACATTCGTTCGGTTATTATTTTGGGTAGCTGCTGGCTGTAACTCAGGCAATATTAAGTTTTTTGCTCATGAACATACTTGACCTGTATACGCTTCGGTAACTTTATTTTTTGTCTGCTGGTTTTCGCTGTTTTATTGCACACAAACGTAAATGTTACATGTTTTGGCTCGCTGTTAATCTGAAAAAAATGCCGAATATATTTGCCGACATATTTTGAAAACATGGGATTAAAAATTACATTCCCAGTAAGCAACAGCGAAGAATACCTATACATCTCTGTGTGTTGGCAAGGCCACTGCATCCTGAGCAGCAATAAAAACAGGACAAGTGCTAGAAACGATTTGTTCTCTGAACTAATTTTCACCTATCAGCAGTAATCGGAATGTGGCCGTACCACATAAATCACCGGGACTTCCAGCAGATGAAATAAGATGAAGAGAATGGCGCGAGAAAGTGCTAACAGGACACAAACTAACGCTAATCCCTAAGGCCAAAACACGATAAAGAATCGTTGAAAACTTCAGCAGGCATCAGCCTATAGTTACCAAATGCTAGAATAAGCTGGATTCATCGTGGCAAATCTGTATTGTGTGACAGTGGTAACGAGAAGTCCTCTTACATTTAACGGAAAATAGTGGCGCAGTTGTTAAGACACTAAGCTAAATCTGGAACAAAGGAACTCAAATCGCCTTCTGGCCTTTCTAGATTTAGTTTTGCCTGAGTCGCTTAAAGCAAATTCCTGAGAAAAAATGGGAAAATCAGATGCCAGGCTTATTTTTAGTAGAACACTCTTACGAAATGTAATTCATCCACGAAAGAAGTGGCTTACAAAACATATATTCGACAGTTTTTTGAGTACCGTTCATGAGTCTGGGATGCTTACCAAGTAGGATTAACAGAAGAGATAGAGAAGATTCAACGTAGAGCAGCACGTACAATCTCCACTGGCAATCGTAACAAGAGAGACGTTTTGTATCAAGGAGAATATTACTGTTGAAATTCCGAGTAAGCGCACATTCGAAGAATTACTTGGGAACTTACTTCCTCCCGCTTGTGTCTCGCGACATGAACGCAACGAGAATATCCAAAAAATTAGAGCTAAACAGAAGTTTACCTTCCACACGCCATTCGCGTATGGAACAAGGACAGGGGTTAATTTATAGATCCAGTTGTAGTTGCGTCTTCTCAAACGGACATGAACAATTTCCTATCCCAACCTTGTCCTGCCTGAAACTGTGCACCAAGTCTTCATTGTCGACGGAACGTTAAACCCTAACGTATTTCTTCTGTCATGAATAGTCTCTAAGACAAAAAACGACGCACCAACAAATGATTACAGTTTCAGAAAAATTGGATGATTTATTTAAGAGAAAGAGCTTCACAACCTGAACAAGTCAATAACGCGCTGGTCCACTTCTGGCCCTTATGCAAACACTTATTCGCTTTGACATTGATTAATAGAGTTGTTGGATGCCCTCCTGAGGGATATCACGCCAAATTCTGTCCAATTGGCGCGTTAGATCGTCAAAATCCCGAGATAGTTGGAGGGCCTTGCTCATAATGTTATAAACGTTCTGCACTGTATAGAGATCCGGCGACCTTGCTGGCCTTGATATGGTTTAAAAAGCACGAAGACAACTAGTAGAAACTCTCAACGGGTGCTCACGGACATTACCTTGCTGAAATGTAAGCCCCGGATGGCTTGCTACGAAGAGCAAACCTTCGGCCTTGAATCTCACTGACTGATGTAGAACTGTCTGTTGTGATGAGTCACGTTTCGAAGTGAGTCCCGATGACCACCGAAGACGTGTCTGGAGACGGCCTGGGCATCCGTGGGCTACCAACCTGGCTGTCGCCCGGCAACCAGGGCTGATGGTCTGGGGCGCCATTTTCGTAGAAGGACCCCTTTGGTTGTCATCCGCGGTACCCTTGAAGCACAGCGTTACGTCGACGATATACTGCACACCGATTTTTTGCCCTTCATGGCAAGCCATCCTTCAACTTACATTTCAGCAAGATAATGCCTCTCCTCGCCCCCCACCCCACCTCCTTCCATTCGCGAACCCCTCCAGCATAAGGCGACAGATGGTACTACTTGTCTTCATGCTCGCGAAACCCAACCTTTGCCAGCAAGGTCGCTGGATCCCTCCCCGGAACCGCGAGACTGCTACAGCAGCAGGTTCGTATCCTGCCTCGGGCATAGATGTATGTGATGTCCTTAGGTTAGTTAGGTTTAAGTAGTTCTAAGTTCTAGGGGACTGATGACCACAGCAGTTAAGTCCCATAGTGCTCAGAGCCATTTGAACCATTTGATCCCTCCCCAACTGAAGACCTTTGGAGCATTACGGGCCGGGCCTTCCAGCCAGTGCTGGATTTTGGTGATATAATGGGCCAGTCGGAGAGAATTTGTCACGATATCCCTCAGAATGACATCTAACAACTCTACAAATGTATGTCAAGCCAAATAATTGTGTGCATGTGGACGAGAGGTGGACCAACGTGTTATTGATTTGCTTAGTTTATGAAACTGGTTGTCTTGAATAAATCATTCAATTTTTCTTAAACTGTAATCATTTGTTTGTCTCTACAATTACATCACATTTAACGATTTCCTTCCCAGTCGGGTAATTCCTTCGTGGAGCATCGTTTCAATTTTTTTTAGAGTTTTTTTAGTTTAGTGGATGAACTCTGCAAAGGTATTATCAAATCAACCGTAGTAGTTTTGGTAGGCGCCACATACGATCACAAACAAAGTAAATTAAAATAGTTGGTAGTTGTATAGGTAGCAGTCTTACAACATAGATATCAAAGATATTTTCTCGTAATTTTTATATTGCTTAGAAATAATAACTGCAGATAATTCTCCATGTAGCTTTCCCATTAAGACAAGTGGAAACCTTTGTTATGTTAGTACGCAGTAGTTACTGTAATAATTGTCACACGATATAAATAACATTTGACTTCATCCTGTATGACTGCAGTTATAGTCTACGTTCAACCAACTGTGATTAAGTTTTCAGCTACATGCACCACGAATCATTGTAAGTCAGTATTGGAGTGGTAAATAGTGTCATTTTCTTTGCATTTTGTATTTTCGAATTTGAGTTTGTGCCTTCGTATCATTGTCTCTGCATTGACAGTGCTTTAAGTGTTACTGTTTATGCGTTCTGCACGGCCAATGATTTCTTGTAAATACGAATCGCTCGGTTACGAACTGCCTGAGACTTGGAGTAAGAATCTATAGACGATGAACAGGGCTGAAGAGGATATTAAACAGTAGGAGCATTACGCGTACTTAGAACATTTGTACGGGTTGAACAGATAACTCATTTATCCGTTTTCCGCTTGATGAAATTTCGTCTCGTGATTCGATTCTTGGTCAGCTTTATTTTAGTGCACTCATCTTATCTTTCTCATAGGTAAGGAACATTTGTTTTAATACCTAAGCTGTCAAAATAACGTGAAGTCGAATGCCTATCGCAAAGTTGTCAACAAATTATGATATTATTATTATTATTATTGTTATTATTATTATTATTACACTACTGGCCATTAAAATTGCTACACAGATGCGAAATTTAACCGACAGGAAGAAGATGCTGTGATATGCAAATGATTAGCTTTTCAGAGCAATCACACAAGGTTGGCGCCGGTGGCCTCACCTACAACGTGCTGACACGAGGAAAGTTTCCAACCGATTTCTCAAACACAAACAGCAGTTGACCGGCGTTGCCTGGTGAAACTTCGTTGTGATGGTTCGTGTAATGAGGAGAAATGCGTACCATCACGTTTCCGACTTTGATAAAGATCGGATTGTAGCCTATCGCGATTGCGGTTTATCGTATCGCGACATTGCTGCTCGCGTTGGTCGAGATCCAATGACTATTAGCAGAATATGGAATCTGTGGGTTCAGGGGGGTAATACGCAACGCCGTGCTGAATCCCAACGGCCTCGTATCACTAGCAGGCGAGATGACAGGCATCTTATCCGCATGGCTATAACGGATCGTGCAGCCACGTCTCGATCCCTGAGTCAACAGATGGGGACGTTTGCAAGACAACAACCATCTGCACGAACAGTTCGACGACGTTTGCAGCAGCATGGACTATCAGCTCGGAGACCATCGCTGCGGTTACCCTTGACGCTGAATCACAGGCAGGAGCGCCTGCGATGGTGTACTCAACTGCGAACCTGCGTGCACGAATGGCAAAACGTCATTTTTTCGGATGAATCCAGGTTCTGTTTACAGCATCATGATGGTCGCATCCGTGTTTGGCGACATCGCGGTGAACGCACATTGGAAGCGTGTATTCGTCATCGCCATACTGGCGTATCACCCGGCGTGATGGTATGACGGGGTGCCATTGATTACACGTCTCGGTCACCTCTTGTTCGAATTGACGGCACGTTACATTTCGGATGTGTTACTACCCGTGGCTCTAACCTTCATTCGATTCCTGCGAAACCCTACATTTCAGTTGGATAATGTACGACCGCATGCTGCAGGTCCTGTACGGGCCTTTCTGGATACAGAAAATGTTCGACTGCTGCCCTGGCCAGCACATTCTCCAGATCTCTCACCAAATGAAAACGTCTGGTCAACGGTGGTCGAGCAACTGGCTCGTCACAATACGCCAGTCACTACTCTTGATGAACTGTGGTATCGTTTTGAAGCTACATGGGCAGGTGTACCTGTACACGCCATCCACGCTCTGTTTGACTCAATGCCCAGGCGTATCAAGGCCGTTATTACGGCCAGAGGTGGTTGTTCTGGGTACTGATTTCTCGGGATGTATGCACCCAAATTGCGTGAAAATGTAATCACATGTCAGTTATAGTATAATATATTTGTCCAATGAATACCCGTTTATCACGTGCATTTCTTCTTGGTGCAGCAATTTTAATGGCCAGTAGTGTATTATTATTATTATTATTATTTTTATATTATTATTATACTGATGTCCAAAATCAAAGCAACAACCGCCATTTCCCTGTCCTGCGCCTAATTCACGATATAATCATACCAGTTTTCAATCAGATGTGTGTACAGTCGTGTTCTGCGCTGAAGATGGCATCCCGGTCAAGTGTCCATGCCAACGATGACGTCTGGCCACCTAGTGTTTGCCGGATAGCCGCACATCTACAGTCGCTGTGTACACAGTACTCAAAAATGGCTCTGAGCACTATGGGACTTAACATCTATGGTCATCAGTCCCCTAGAACTTAGAACTACTTAAACCTAACTAACCTAAGGACAACACCCAACACCCAGTCATCACGAGGCAGAGAAAATCCCCTGACCCCGCCGGGAATCGAACCCGGGAACCCGGGCGCGGGAAGCGAGAACGCTACCGCACGACCTGTACACAGTACTGACGGTGCATTATGGCACAGAGAATATGCCTACCAGACTCTCTGCGGTTGAGGACCATAGAAAGAAAGGAAGCAGGACAGTCGCAAACTGATTTGGCCGGACGGCTTAATGTGAATCGTTCTGTTGTTCCTTGGATATGGTGACAGTTTATAGTAACCAAAACTGTATCCCGAAGACCAGGACAGAGCCGACCAGGTGGGATTGGCGGAGGACATCGAAAGGGTGCAAAAAAGGGCAGCTCGTTTCGTATTATCACGTAATAGGGGAGAGAGTGTGGCAGATATGGTACGCGAGTTGGGATGGAAGTAATTAAAACAAAGACGTTTTTCGTCGCGGCGAGATCTATTTACGAAATTTCAGTCGCCAACTTTCTCTTCCGAATGCGAAAATATTTTGTTGAGCCCAACCAACATAGGTAGGAATGATCATCAAAATAAAATAAGAGAAATCAGAGCTCGAACAGAAAGGTTTAGGTGTTCGTTTTTCCCGCGCGCTGTTCGGGAGTGGAAAGGTAGAGAGATAGTATGATTGTGGTTCGATGAACCCTCTGCCGAGCACTTAGATGTGAATTGCAGAGTAATCATGTAGATGTAGATGTAGATCAGAAACAAGGGGACCGCTTTTGACTGTAAGGGCACGACGGTACCGCCTTAGCAACTAGCATCCACTGGACGTATTGTAGTGACGTAAACAGTGTGCAGAAAGCTTCAGCAGAATGGTCTTTATTGTGGAAGACCTGGTGTGTGTCTACCTCTGACGCGTCTTCACAGAACTGAACATCTAGAGTGGAACAATCAACATGCCACCTGGATGGTCGAAGAGTGGGCCAATGTTGTTTTCACATATGAGTCCCGATTTGGTCTGGAGAGTGATTCTCTATGGATCCGCACCTGGAGAGAACGTGGAACACGATTTCGGGACCCAAGCATTGTGAAAAGAGACCGATATCGCGGAGGATCCCTGATGGTGTGGGCAGGGATTACGTTTACCACTCGAACCTCTCTTCATGAAATTCTACGGTTGAATGGTCAAGGTTTAAGTGCTGTCAGGTATCGTGACAAGATCTTGGGACCTCATATGCGGTTATTGCAAGATGCTGTGGGCCCAGACTTCATATTGATGGACGATAATGCAAGACCTCATAGAGCACGGGTGGATTACGTTTTCTTGGGAACGGAAGATATTGCACGCATGACGTGATCTGCTCGCTCGCACTATTTGAAACCCATAGAGCGTGTCTGGGATGCACTAAGGAGATGGCTTCCGTCATATCAGCATCCACTGACCACTCTCCAAGACTGCGACCAGTTCTGCACGAATAATGGGCGTTATTGCCTCTACATGAGACTGATGACGTCATTCACAGTATGCCCCGTCGTTGTCAGGCCTGTATAGCTGTCAGAGGTGATGACACCCCATACTGAGCAGTTGTCGGAATGTGTGCAAATCCGTTAAGTTGAAAAAAAACTAAGAACATATTTGTCTACCGTTATGCCTGTTGCAGTTCTTTACGTTCTGTATTATTTACATTGTTTCTACTTTACTATCACGTGTTTATACTGTTTTGTGGCAAAATAAAAGCAACCTTGCCAAATTTCGGTTTGTTGCTTTAATTTTTGACACCAGTATATTACGTATATATGTATATATTACGAAGGAGAAGATTAGTACGCAAGCAACATGCAGATTTGTTAACGGTGGATAGATTACGAAAAGAGATAGTTCCCTAGGTGCTCATAATTTAAATAAAGAAGTCCATCGTTGATGGACTTCTTGCGTCGTGTGTATCGAGGGAGGTGCCTTCTAAATGAAGAAAGGAAGGACGGCGCTTAACCTCTCGTCGACGATAAGAACAAGATCTAGTCCGACAAGGATGGGGAAAGAAATCAGACTTGTCCTTTTAAAAGAAAACAAGCCAGCACTCACCTTTATGCGTAGTGAGAAATGACAGAGCCTAATCTCGATGGCCCCACAGGAATTTGAACACCTGTGCATAACCAGTACATTAACCTTTTTACCAACTCCTCAGTTCCTGTAGGCAACTTGTTTTCAGGAAGTTGGAGCAACAAAAGCTAGATACCATGACCAGCTGAAAATATCAGTGCCACTTACAACCACAACTGCGGCCTCCATTAACACCTCTGATAAGATGCGGATGAACTACTACACGGCTGTTGTTCGGCGCTTGACGCGTGTGTTTCTCCTTGTGTTCCAGTGACGAAGTTCATCCGCATCGGCATCGCGGATAAGAATGACAACCCGCCGTACTTCGACAAGGCGCTGTACGAGGCGGAGGTGGACGAGAATGAGGACATCCAGCACACGGTGCTCACCGTCACCGCCAAGGACCACGACGAGTGTGAGTAGCGCGCCAGCCGTGCTGCCGGGCTGCTCTCCTCCTCCCTTCTTCCTGCAGCGTGCTGGTGTCCTCCTGAAGCACGACGTCGTAGTTGCGTCCTTCACGTTGTGGTGCACTTCGCACTATGCCACATCTCTGAACATTTTGTCACAGGCGGGCACTCATAATCCTCCTCGTGCCAAAGAATAACTTACACAGCGCAGATCCGATGCATCAGGCTCACATAGATGGTACTCAATTGACTTGTCTCTTGTCCTTTTTTTACGTTAGTCCCCTGGTGACATAGGTGGGACTGGTTTTCAGTAAGTGCTTCATTCTCTTTCCTGTTTAGCCCATCAAAGAGTCACTTGGTTTCCTTTTCTAGAAGTAGCTCACTGACACGTTCAGAATTCGTACTAGTGGCAAAATAGATTTCAATAACATAAAAAAAATGTGTGTGAAATCTTATGGGACTTAACTGCTTAGGTCATCAGTCCCTAAGCTTACACACTACTTAACCTAAATTATCCTAAGGACAAACACACACACTCCCATGCCCGAGGGAGGACTCGAACGTCCGCCGGGATCAGCCGCACAGTCCATGACTGCAGCGCCTTAGGCCGCTCGTCTAATCCCGCGCGGCTCAATAGCATATGTCAAAGATATGTCACTTAGGTTGATCAGACTAAGAGCAGCCGACCAGTTGCAAAGGATAAAGTAATCTTTACCTAGGTTTCAATAGATATAAATCTATCTTCTTCAGAAGACGGCAGTATTATAACAACATGAAGTGATATGTCCTTATCGTTTAGGCAAACATCTGCATAGTTACATTAATCATATAAAATATAGCCCTGAAAACAGGGTTTGTCATATAAAATATAGCACTTAGGTTGCTTACTGTTTCTCAGACAGACAGTAGAAAACGGCTTATGGTTCAAGTAGCAGGGCGGAAAGAAAACGGAGGTACTGACGCTCTAAGAGAATGGAGTGAAATAACAGTTATCAGATACCTAGATCATTCTGCTTGAAATTCTTCACTTGTATTTATCTTTGCCGTAAATCCTTATAAATTTACAGCAGACAGTTCCGTGTCGCAGTATCGTGTGTAATCCATTATAAATATGTTTACAACTACTGGAAACCATCACCAGTTTATCTATCTTTTTTATAGTAGAAATTGAAGCAGTTGTTCATTTTTCTGGTCCATGTTAATCTCTCTACCTACCTGCCATTCTCTACGATCTCAGTATTCTATGGTACATGATCTGCTATTTACTCTTAAACTGCTTTCTCCACTACCACATTAATTTGCTTTTAATACCTTAGCAGGTATCTCTGCAACCTCGTCCTTCTTCTACGTTCCTGTTGACATCTAATGCCATCTACCACTACTTTTTTCGTACGTTTCTCCGCGTTCTGCTTCACTGCTATTTTGTACAACAGGCGCATAGTTTCAAAACCTTTTCCCACTTGAGGACTGATATCTGTCTTCAGCACATTTCACTCATTGAAAAAAAAATAACAGTCGCCTTCTGTATTGGTCTCCTACCTATATCTTTCTTGAAATACCTGTTTTTCATGTCCGCACGTCTTAGATAGAATAACTGATCTAGTCTTCTTCTTCTTCTCCTCTTTCTCTACGGGCACGACGTTGTTGTACATCTGTTTTGGCGATTTCAGTGGCATTTGGTGACCGGATGCCCTTCCTGACGCCACCACTTGTCCCTGAGGTGGACTCTGTGTTCCCCATCTGTCTGCGTCTAGTGTAGATACATTGTCAAGTGCAATACCGTTTCCTAAGAATTTCCTTAATATGTATTAGAGGCGCAACATGGCTACCTAGTTGGATGTGGGAGACCACAAAAAAACCACATCCAGGTTGGCCGCCACCCCAGTCCTCGTTGTTAAACTACGAAACGGATTGGATCAGCGGCTGTCTCGCAGGCAGAATGAAAAAAAGGAACCCGGCCAGGATTCGAACCTACAACCTTCAGTGTTAACAAAAAAAAAAGTTCGTGATTCAACTTCTGTCAGCAATAATGCAGCTGCGACGTGAGTTACGGACGCGCTCCAGGGAAAATTTGAAAAGTATTTCTCGTACTTTGGGTTCCGCAGGATTGTACAGTTCCGTTCGTTTCAGAATTCCTAAAATCGAGGACTGTCTTCTCACCGTCACCAAGCAAGTACTGGACGGCGTAGGCGCTTATCCATGTCACAAATTCGTTTTTGCTCTCGGAAAATACACATCATCCGGGAAGAGAAGCGATTGTGCAGTTATTCGGTCGGGAGTCACGTGTGTGAGGAAAGCCAGCATCTGACATATCAAATCCAAACATCCTTCTGTGATCCGCGCCGCGCGGGGTAGCCCCACGGTCTTGGGCGTCTTGTCACGGTTCGCGCGACTCCCCCGCCGGAGGTTCGAGTCGTCCCTCGGGTATGGGTGTGTGTGTTGTCTTTAGCGTAAGTTAGTTTAAGTTAGATTAAGTAGCATTACATTACATTACATTTATCGTTTTCCATGGATCCCTTGGAGAGGAGTCTCTGGGATATGGAAAGAGTGTGTAAGCTTACGGACCGATGACCTCAGTAGTCTGGTCCCATAAGACCTTTACCGCAAATTACCAAAATTTCTGTGATCCGCAGACAACTCAAGTGACACACAGTGGAGAGTCCGCGAGGTAAATTTGAAGTCGACGAGATGACGCACCTGCTTCTAGGACTGTTGATATTTTTAAAATTGATGTGAATGTGATATATCGATATTCTAAATGTGTCATCACTGTTTATCGATGTATCGGAAGGAAATATGGATATATCGATATATCGAGGGAAAAAGTATTGATGTGCCGATCTATAAAAATACCGTATTGTAAATGTACTGCCGATTTTAGAGCTTTAGAGCTGTATTGATTTATTATTAGATTTTCTGTACATTAACAAGCTGGCAGCCTGCCTATCCCCCTTAGAGCAATAATTTAAAAGAAAACAATGCCCGTTCACGGTTGGCGATAGCCACGCTAACAATGGTAACCACATGTAAGTGGCAGAATAAAAGGTTCCGACGAGTATCGGTAATCATGATATTCCATTCACACCGCCACTCCTCAGTGCAATCGGACTATTTCTTTTGTGCCACATATGTTTGCTTCACACAATCAAAGAGAAGGACTGGACGTGATGAAAGCTCGACTCCTCCACACCAGGAAAGTAAAAATAAGTTCTACTACCGCCTCAAAAGAACAACTTCAAATATTTACCGAAAAAACACTGAAAAAAATATAATATAAAAGAAAAATATCGGCGCTAGATACTGCCATTTTTATATCGATATATCGAGGGCAAATATGACGCCAACATATATCGATAATTATCTACAACCCTACCTGCTTCTTGTCAACAGTTAAGTACCAAACGGATTGACTGTCTATATAAAGAGCAGCGGCGCTCACCGCCTGCCACACAACACGCCATTCTACACACATCCAAAAAAGTTTTGCATCACCCCGGTTCCCGGAACTCCTGAAGATACACGTTGACTGTGGGTATTGTGTCACAGACACAGTCGCTTCGACTGTTCAGAGATGTCACTAAACCTGCCCAAAGATGTAAACATCCATGCATGAGCGGCGCCTATTAGACGGAGGGGGTCCGACAGCCGATCAGTTCCAGTCATTCCACCAGGAAGGAGGTACACGGATCGTGTTTTCTGCAGTTCCATCAAGCCTACAAGGTCAATACGGCGTCCGAATTGTTACTTTGTGCCAGGAAGGTCTCTCAACACGCGAAGTATAAAGGCGTCTCGGAGTGAACCAAAGCGATGTTGTTCGGACATGGAGGAGATACAGAGACAGGAACTGTCGATGACGTGCCTCGCTCAGGCCTCCCAAGGGCTACTACTGCAGTGGATGATCGCCACCTGCGGATTATGGCTCGGAGGAACCCTGACAGCAACGCCACCATGTTGCATAATGCTTTTCGTGCAGCCACATGACGTCTTATTACGACTCAAACTGTATTCAGTAGGCTGCATGGTGCGCAACTTTACTCCAGACACCAATGGCGAGGTCCATCTTTGCAAACACGACACCATGCATTGCGGTACGGTTGGGCCCAACAACATGCCGAATGGACCGCTCAGGATTGACGTCACGTTTCCATCACCGATGAGTGTCGCATATGCCCTCAACCAGGCAATCGTCGGAGACGGGTTTAGAGGCAACCCAGTCAGGCTGAACGCCTTAGACACAACGTCCAGCGAGTGCAGCAAGGTGGAGGTTCCCTGCTGTTTTGTGGTGGCATTATGCGGGGCCGACGTACTCCGCTGGTGGTCATGGAAGGCGCCGTAACGGCTCTACGATACGTGAATGACACCCTCCGACCGATAGTGCGACCATATCTGCAGCATATTGGCGAGGCATTCGTCTTCATGGACAACAATGCGCCACCATTGGTCACATCCTGTGAATGGCTTCCTTCAGGATAACGACATCGCACGACTAGAGTGGCCAACGTGTTCTCCAGACGTGAACCCTATCGAACATGCCTGGGATAGATTGAAAAGGGCTGTTTATGGACGATGTGATTCACCAACCACTCTGAAGGATCTACGCCGAATGGCCGTTGAGGTGTGGGACAATCTGGACCAACAGTGCCTTGATGAACTTGTGGATAGTATACCACGACGAATACAGGCATGCATCAGTGCAAGAGGACGTGCTACTGGGTATTAGAGGTACCGGTGTGTACAGCAATCTGGACCACCACCTCTATTGGTCTCACTGTATGGTGGTACAACGTGCAATGCGTGGTTTTCATGAGCGATAAAATGGGCGAAATTGATGTTTATGTTGATCTCCATTCCAATTTTCTGTACAGGTTCCGGAACTCTCGGAACCGAGGTGACGCAAAACTTTTTTTGATGTGTGTGTATGGGGTATTGCCTTCGGTCACGTTCTGCGCTCTACTCCGTTGCAGGTTGTATACATAGCCCCCGCCGATGTCAAGCGTGTGGGCAATAGCGCAGTGCGGATGTAACTTACAAGAACCCTTGAGTGCGAAGTCGCAAAAGGGCAATGATGTTTACGGCATTCGATGCCCTACAGTATCTGCTGCTAATGGCTATAGGAGGTGCGAATGGAGATATCCATTGGTGATCACAGCATGAGGCTACGGAGCGTGTTTGAGCTGCCTGGTCGACGAGTAACTGACAACAGTCCTACAGTGCTAGTGGTGTTGATACAAATCAGACCAATGGCAACAATAAACAGAGCAAACCTTGTATTATATCTGCAACAACAGTTGCCGAAGTTGACATGTCGTCGGAAAGGAAACCAAGGAATTTCACAGAGTGGCAGATTTAGTTTTTGCATGATGAGCCCGCGAGGTGTCTGTCTTCATCGCAGAAATGTCCCGCAAACCTGTCCGATCCCTTGCGTGCCAGCCTGCCGCACACAGTTTTGATTCCTGCAGTGTCAGAATGTCGGATACTCTCATTTGAGGTGATCAACAGATCGGAACCAACATATTGCTACTCCACTGGATGTCTCTGTTGGCAGTGCTAACACACTTGTCCAGCAGTTGGGGTACTCAAAGGTTTGTGGCCTCTGGGTTTGTCGTCTCCTAAAGGAAGACGATAAAGAGCAACGAAGTACCATCTGTGCTGAACTTCCCGCGCGAAACGGAGGTGAACGGCCGGCCGGAGTGACCGAGCGGTTCTTGGCGCTGCAGTCTGTAACCGCGCGACTGCTACGGTCGCAGGTTCGAATCCTGCCTCGGGCGCGGATGTGTGTGATGTCCTTAGGTTAGTTAGGTTTAAGTAGTTCTAGGTTCTAGGGGACTGATGACCTCAGAAGTTAAGACCCATAGTGCTCAAGGCCATTTGAACTATTTTTCGAAGACCGATGACCTCGCTGTTTGGTCTCTTCCCCCCAAAAACCAACCAACCAACCAACCAACCTAACTAACCTAAAGACATCACACACATCCATGCTCGAGGCAGGATTCGAACCTGCGACCGTAGCGGTCGCGCGGTTCCAGACTGTAGCGCCTAGAACCGCTGGGCCACCCTGGCCGGCTAGGTTAATCACTTACAACAGGAAACAAAGCGGCAATCTTTGTAGTGCCCCCAAACTAACTCTCCTCTGAAGAAAATTTCAGTACCGCACGACTCAGCCAATAAAGTCATGATGAAAAATAGGCTTTTGTAGCGTCGGAAATAAAGTGCTATAGTTAAATCCTGATTAAAAATAACCTGCTTTGAAAAAAGAAAAAGAAAGAAAATGTGTTGCACTGCTTACTAAACGCTGCTCGTAGAATGGCGCCAATTATCCGCCCATTCTTCCTCGGCTAATTTCAGTATCCAAATCTTGAAATCGCAGGGCGGTAGGCTGGGGTTCATTACAGGGCCAGAAACACTGGCCACCTTCGTCAGCTGACCGACCTTTTCACTAGTAGAGTAGCCGGCCGTGGTGGCCGAGCGGTTCTAGGTGCTTCAGTCTGGAACCGCGCGACCGCTACGGTCGCAGGTTCGAATCCTGCCTCGGGCATGGATGTGTGTGATGTCCTTAGGTTAGTTAGGTTTAAGCAGTTCTAAGTTCTAGGGGACTTATGACCTCAGCAGTTAAGTCCCATAGTGCTCAGAGCCATTTGAACCACTAGTAGAGTATTTCGACATGAGCCGGGGCTGTAGCCGTAAAATCTGCTGGGGTTTAGGAAGGAGCAACCCTGGGTGATGGCCTGTGCTTCGCAAGACAGCCGGCCTTTTGTGCCGGCTCCCCCAGCAGCTTCCTTTCTTTCCATTCGCCTTTGACTGCCGCCGCCATTCGCGCCCCCCACTTCACCTGCCACCTTCCGGCGACTCCTTTAAACGGCATATCGTAAAACGCTGCATTAAGCCGTCTGGGAGAATGCTTTTAAGGAGTTTATGGCGCCTCGATAATAGATTTCGGTTTCCGATGACTAAAATAATATATTGGGCGCGAGCTGCCGGCGGCGAAATGGGCTTCGATTTTTGCCGCTCGCCTCTGTTGTGCGCCGCACTCCTGTCTCTCATTACGACCGCGAAGTGCGCTGCAGTCGCTGCTGCCGCGCCCGATAAGGCACCGCTGCCGTTTACGACGCTATACAGAGAAGCGGCGGGAAAATAGAAAGTACATTTTTTATTATGCATGATCTCTTAATCAGATACATTTATAGCTGAAACATTTTAACTTGGACTCCGCTGTTCCATTACGCTCCTGATTGGTTCTCCTTTTCTACATTGAGGTGCCGATTATCATATCTGATCACTGTTGTCTGAGAACTTTGTTTGGGAGTCTAAAATGAAAGGGAACACATTAACTAAACTATGACCTTTTTTTTCAAAACATTTTCTCCCTTTTAACCTTGGCAAATGTAGTGAAAAAATGACCGTCCTGTGGCACTATTGGGCTGGAGCCCCCTCTGGGGTTGTTCGGTCGTTCAGTGCAAGTCTTTTTTATTTGTCGCCACTTATTGCGTTGTGGCCACCCCTGCTCAATAGCATTCTGACCCTGTCAATGACATGTTTATGCACATTGTTTTCAAGCAGAAAGTACCAAGCTAATTGTCGTGGGAAATGTCCAAGTTTTTAAAAACTGCGTTCAGAATGACCATTGAATGACTTTTTCTTTTTCTTTTTTTAAACTTGGGCATTATCCACAGAAGTTAATCTTTACTCTCTGCTGGAAAAGCAGTGGTGGCCACAACACTGCCCCTGCGGCAAGATAACGTCTTGTCGCGTTGACACCGTGTAACTCAGTATTTATATTTCCAGCACCTACAGGTTGAGCGGGTAGTTTTAAACAGTTCCAGCGGCACCCGCTAAAGCGGCAGATCACACCATTAAACAAATCCTTCATGAACAATGACGAGTCTCATGATGCATCTTTGTATTGCTTGCCGGCCGAAGTGGCCGTGCGGGTCTAGGCGCTGCAGTCTGGAATCGCGAGACCGCTACGGTCGCAGGTTCGAATCCTGCCTCGGGCATGGATGTGTGTGTTGTCCTTAGGTTAGTTAGGTTTAACTAGTACTAAGTTCCAGGGGACTACTGACCTCAGAAGTTGAGTTCCATAGTGCTCAGAGCCTTTTTTTTGTGTGTGTGTGTGTGTGTGTGTGTGTGTGTGTGTGTGTGTGTGTGTGTGTGTGTGTATTGCTTACTTGTTAGTGAGATACCTTGGTAGGCACTTCTCTAGGCGAATTTTTGCAATTACCGGATACAGTCAAGAAAAAGGAATATATTTCACTCAGTTTGATGACCTACAGTGACAGGATTTATTGCAGCTGTTCTTTTGCATTTACAAACGCTAAACGTACTGGCTGTTAGAGGTATAAGAGTAGGTACTGTGAATCATTGGCACCTCAGTGTGTACTCAGTCCACTGTGTTGAGTGTTTTTTTTTTTTCTCTCTGTCTCTAAGAATCTTCCCCTCAAACACGTCACAAACTTAACGACCTGATGTTTTCTGCATCGTCGTAGCTGCATCACAAACTGCGAGAGGACTACGCCTATCAGTATAGACTAACCGTTTTGCGTCCGACGTTCACAGGTCAACACCTCACCTGCTGCCCAAGGGAAAATAAGCATTAGTTCAAAAATCAAATGGCTCTGAGCACGGTGGGACTTAACATCTGTGGTCATCAGTCCCCTAGAACTTAGAACTAATTAAACCTATCTAACCTAAGGACATCACACACATCCATGCCCGAGGCAGGATTCGAACCTGCGACCGTAGCGGTCACGCGGTTCCAGACTGAAGCGCTTAGAACCGTACGGCCACACCGGCCGGCTAAGCATTAGTAGCTTGCCTTTTTGTAACATGTACCTGAAGGTACTAGCCAACCTAAAAACATGCTACTCCTAATTGCTGTACTTATTAGCCTGCATATGAAGTAAATACTGATGTAATGTTGTTCGGTACACTGTCCTCAGTCACCACTAAAAATCTGCACTTGCGCCACACCCTGTACATTCACAAGGTAGTAAAAAAACTCATTTCTGATTTAGTGTAGTGTGTTTTAAGCTTCAATAACATTCCCTCTTTTTAAATGTCTGAAGAAAATTACTGCAGCTCTTCCTCAAGTTAAAGTGGCAATCGGGAGATAGCTTTCCCGTTTCACAACAGTTACAAAGGATTCAGCAATTCTGCACTTGGAGCTGCTGGAAGTGCAGGAAGACGAAGAACTGAAGTGAAATGCTTGTTCACCTATTCAGTAATGGAAGAACGTTCCAGAAAAATAGTAACTCACCATAGCAGAGTATGCCAAGGGTCTGACCTCAGTTTCCGAGACGACTTGTGTACGTGTGGATCACTGTACTGAACGCTCAGTATCTTTAAATCTAAATATCAATCTGAACTAAATAATCAACTTGTAAGGAAGCAGACCTAGGTGACGTTCGATTTTTGAAAAATAACAAACAAATTACAAAACTGGCCTTTATTGTACATCCTTAAGAGTAAGTATGTATTTTTTTAAGTAAAAGCCTTGTGGACGCTGCACGACATCGACGAAAGACCTTCGCGAAGCGCGAAAGCGGTTGGTGGGAGCCCTAAACTCCACAACTTTCAACGTAGAACAAAATTACCAAAACTGTTTTGAAACTGATGATACTGTCTAACGTACAACGTAGGAATATTAAAAAAAATGATTTTTAACTAAACGGCAGCACTCAGAAATAAAAGTCAGTTTTTTCCAGAAAAAGTCGTTATAAGAACTAGCCCCAAAATTCAAATATATCGCAAAAATCGTAGGTACTGAAGTAGAAGAAACGGGAAAGCACAAGATACGAACAGGTATAATGTAATTGCATGTATGTTTAATGAGTTATAACTCCAGCCAACATGAAAAATGTCTGGAACCGCGCGACCGCTACGGTCGCAGGTTCGAATCCTGCTTCGGGCATGGATGTGTATGATGTCCTTAGGTTAGTTGGGTTTAAGTAGTTCTAAGTTCTAGGGGACTGATGACCTCAGATGTTAAGTCCCATAGTGCTCGGAGCCATTTGAACCACTTGAAAAACATTGTTTTTAAAAAAACAAGCTTTTAAAGTTTCAACTTATGTTTTTTTTAAATATTGAAACTGAACAAGCGTTGAATCGGCAGTGCCAGCACCGTACAGTTGTCCATTTTTTCGCCGATATCGAAACATTCTCATTGTGATGAAATTATATCAATTAACTGGCTTCCGCTTATCAATAGGAGCCTTTTTTGCATGATTGGGATTACTTTTCGAACCATTTCTATCCGTACAAATACGTCTGTTTGCCATTTTGAAACACTCGCGTTTTACTTTGTCTGAAAAGCAAGCGAAATGAAAAGTTAAGCAGACGCGGCACTAGCACGTGTTTTCAAGCTGCTTACCATAAACAAGTAATATATATATATATATATATATATATATATATATATATATATATATTTGTGTGTGTGTGTGTGTGTATTCCTTGACTCTTGTGCAGAAAGGAGTGCACTATTCTGCTGCATCCATTTTCAATAAGCTACCACAAGAACTCAAAAATCTTAGCTGTAGCCCAAACGCTTTTAAGTCTAAACTGAAGAGTTTCCTCATGGCTCACTCCTTCTATTCTGTCGAGGAGCTCCTGGAAGAGCTGAAAATTTAAGCAAGTTCCAGTGTTACATTGTTGATTTCCTTTATTTAAACTTACAAATTGTCGCCTGAATACGCTTCTTGTATTTTACTTTATCTGTTTCTACTATCGTGTTACATGACTCGTTCCATGACCGTGGAGACTTCTCCTTAATTTGGTCCCACGGAACAAATAAATGGTTCAAATGGCTCTGAGCACTATGGGACTTAACATCTTAGGTCATCAGTCCCCTAGAACTTAGAACTACTTAAACCTAACCAACCCAAGGAGGCAGGGCTCGAACCTGCGACCGTAGCAGCCCCGCGGCTCCGGACTGCAGGGCCTAGAACCGCACGGCCACCGCGGCCGGCCCCACGAAACAACATATATGTATATATATATATATATATCGTACTTGTCCGAAATGACACTGTGTCCGAATGGCCCACTGGTCAGCGCATCTGCAGGAGACCCGCGTTCGGATCCTGGTCCGACAAAAATTTTCAACTTTGCCCATTGAGTTAAATCAATGTCCACTCGTAGTCAATGTCGGTAATTCCTTTGTGTATTACTAAACAAATCACACAGCAAAGAGAAATCTTGTTGAGAATAGTATTTAGTTGATGCTTTTGCCCTCCGTGATGCTATCCGAAACTAATAGAACCCCTCTTCCGTCGGTAGCTATTGTACCATTACATCAGTTGCTTTCGAGCGCTCGGATCCACCAGACCCTCACGCAGTAATAAACGGTTTTAACGTATTTCGACATTCACGGCGCAGTTTATACGAATGAATCTTAAAAACAAATCCTCTAAGTAAAAATTCAAACCAATAAAAAGTTAGGCTAAAGAAGAAAATTTTCTACCCTCGTCTACCCTTTAAGTGAACTTGTGCAAACTGCACTTTCAACTAGGTTTCAAACAGCTCACAACGAAAATCAGCACACGAACAAGCAAATGCGAAGAGTAACTTCTTATTTCTTGTTGTGCAATACAATTAAAAAACAAATCTATCTTCATTAATGGTGACTACTAGTCTCTTCGTATGAGTCCATAAGTTTGCGGTTTACATTGCTAAGGTTAGTGGTCAACCGAGCTATAGAGCAACACGCAAACGGCTGTATGTTTTGTTCAGCCGTTTTTTGTTAGTGAATATATTTCTTGCGTTTAAAAAGCCAACGCAGCTGTTTCTTCCTACAATTCCCTCCCAATGAACGGTCGCGGCAGCCTAAAAGCTGTATTAATTACTTTTTCAGTTCTTAGAAAATTAAATGTATGCGCAGCCTGATGTGTACACACATGTCGAAATGTGTTTCTCATAACAGCCATTGTGACTGGTAGCAGATACACGAAGCGGCAAAGTAGTTAATTACATTACACGTTGCAATAGGCAAATATACTACTGGCCATTAAAATTGCTACACCAAGAAGATGACGAGCTACAGACGCGAAATTTAATCGACAGGAGGAAGATGCTGTGATATGCAAATGATTAGCTTTTCAGAGCATTCATACAAGGTTGGCGGCGGTGGTGACACCTACAACGTGCTGACATGAGGAAAGTTTCCAACCGATTTCTCATACACAAACAGCAGTTGACCGGCGTTGCCTGGTGAAACGTTCTTGTGATGGCCCGTGTAAGGAGGAGAAATGCGTAACATCACGCTTCCGACTTTGATAAAGGTCGGATTGCAGCCTATCGCGATTGCGGTTTATTGTATTGCGACACTGCTGCTCGCGTTGGTCGGGATCCAATGACTGTTAGCACAATATGGAATCGGTGGGTTCAGGAGTGTAATACGGAACGCCGTGCTGGATCCCAACGGCCTTATATCACTAGCAGTCGAGATGACGGGCATCTTATCCCCATGGCTGTAACGGATCGAGCAGCCACGTCTCGATCCCTGAGTCAGCAGATGGGGACATTTGCAAGACAACAACCATCTGCACGAACAGTTCGACGACGTTTCCAGCAGCATGGACTATCAGCTCGGAGACCATGGCTGCAGTTACCCTTGACGCTGCATCACAGACAGGAGCGCCTGCGATGCTGTACTCAACGACGAACCCGGGTGCACGAATCGTAAAACGTCATTTTCTCGGTTGAATCCAGGTTCTGTTTACAGCATCATGATGGTCGCATCCGTGTTTGGCGACATCGCAGTGAACGCACATTGGAAGGGTGTATTCGTCATCGCCATACTGGCGTATCACCCGGCGTGATGGTATGGGGTGCCATTGGTTACACGTCTCGGTCACCTCTTGTTCGCATTGAAGGCACTTTGAACAGTGGACGTTACATTTCAGATGTGTTACGACCCCTCGCTCTACCCTTCATTCGATCCCTGCAAAATCCTACATTTCAGCAGGATAATACACTGCACGACCGCATGTTACAGGTCCTGTACGGGCCTTTCTTGATATAGAAAATGTTTGACTGCTGCCCTGGCCAGCACATTCTCCAGATCTCTCACCAATTGAAAACGTCTGGTCAATGGTGGCCGAGCAACTGGCTCGTCACAATCCGCCAGTCACTACTCTTGATGAACTGTGGTATCGTGTTGAAGCTGCATGGGCAGCTGTACCTGCACACGCCATCCAAGCTCTGTTTGACTCAATGCCCAGGCGTATGAAGGCCGTTATTACGGCCAGAGGTGGTTGTTCTGGGTACTGATTTGTCATGATCTATGCACTCAAACTGCTTGAAAATGTAATCACTTGTCAGTTCTAGTATAATATATTTGTCCAATGAATGCCCGTTTATCATGTGCATTTCTTCTTGGTGTAGCAGTTTTAATGGCCAGTAGTGTAGAACCAGAATGGAATTCGTCACAGTATCAACAGTAAAATGAACGCAAAAAACGGAAGTATTGCCGCTGTAAGCTAGAATGACGCGATCGTATTCGCGTTTAGGATACTGCACTGTCACAGAAAAGGACGGAGGTAAAATGTGTAGTGCCTTGGAGGGAGAGTAGCAGTATACTTACTTTCCCGGAACGTGTTCCTACGAGGCAGCTCTGCACGAGAATCTAAATACCGCCGAATTGGGCTGGCAGCGTATTTGCGCGAATCTCGGCTAGGCGGGCGCCGGCTGGATTGAGCGCGCCAGCTCCGCCTCCGCCCCCCGCCCCCACCTCCGGCTCCACGGGGAGTCAGATTACGCCGCCCGCTCCCGGCGCGTCGCCAATCTGCCGCTAGGCGCCCGACCTGCCGGCCTACAGCAGACGCAGACGCAGCCCGCTCGGCTCCAGAGCGCGCGCCGCTGCGGGCGACAGTTTATCTGCTAGTCTGCCAGGGACCGCCCGCAGATGGCGCGCGACGCGGCTGGACAGGCCTCACTGACATCAAGGGCGCCGCCGCCGCGTGCCGGACACTCCAGCTAATAATATTACGCCACACGGCCATTGCCCGTGGCGGTTTACGACGGCCACTCATAAGGTATAGGTCAGGCTGCGATTTTCTCGACGCGAGAGCCATCTATCACTCGGAAACTGGACGAGAACAATGTACTGTCTCGTTACCTAGCCCTGTCTGGTGCTGCCATCTGTTGTCAGTTTATAGAATTATTTCGAAAGTCGCATTAGCGAACCTAAGAGCTGCTGCCGTGAATGGCTGACAAGAGGACCTTGTTGTTGTTGTTATTGTGGTCTTCAGTCCAGAGACTGGTTTGATCTCTTGGTCTCCCTCTACGATTTTTACCCTCCACGCTAGAGATGGGCAGACTCGTTCATCCTTGGGAACTAGTTCACTGCTAATCGTTCTTTTTTGGGAACCGTTCATTTTTACTCGTTCACCGTTCATTTGTGCTTCGTATATGGTTCTTATGAAAAACTGAAAACTAGTAGTGTAGGTGACTGAAGGATGGAGGGCGCCAAGAGGGGGCACTTGCCTCCCCCTGGAGTAGAGAGTTTTTATTCATTACAGAATTCTTACACACTTTTAGAAGTCATTTCTGTAATTCTGCAGAACCTCTCGTTTAGCCAACTCTGGCGTTGTGTGGCTGATCGCAGGAAAATGATATAGGATGGCACACGGAAAACCGGCCCCGAGTAAAGATTGCTCGCCAATTACGGACGATGTGTTGCCCGTTACGAGCAGATACAACAAACAGACAAACATGTAATAATTAGGCAGTGAAGAAATAACAAGCTAATGCAAGCAACAATTGCGAAACAATCGATGACGATGTGTAGAGAGCTGGAGAAGAGAACATGAAAATCTCACGCGACGCGCATGGGCTATAGCACATGTAGTCTTGTAAACCTTTTAGTGACTGTTTCCCAACTTAATAGACCACAAGTGTCTTGTATAAGATTCTTCGTTTCGACTTCATAGCTATGCTACGTTGTAAACAATAATCGTTTACACGCTATATATACTTCACGTTGTCTCTGAGTTCGTAGGCGAAGTAGACTTTATGGAAGCATAAAATAAAATGTGGTTTTGTCATCATACTTGCGTCACACACTTAGTAAAAATTAGGTTTTTATGTTGCATTATTAAAGTTAATGCAACAATAATAATAATAATAATAATAATTGAGTTCGCAGTAATAAAGCTTTTGGTTTGAACGCTCCTTCTGAACAAATGTTTTTGAGATAATAAGTAAATACGATTTTATGGCAATCTATGTCTTTTCAAATGGAGAGGCACCGTTTTTCCTACTGAGCCAAAATGACCCACAACCCACTTTTTTTTTTCAAAGAAACCAAACTAGCAGGTAATGCAAATTGGAAACAACCAAACTTAAAAATAATTAGAGCCTTCCTAAATGTAATATTTTGTATATGAAAGATACACGAAAATCGTTTCATATGAATTTTCTTACACTAAAAATTAAGCAAATTATTGAAACTTAGTTGCAAAATCAAGTCGATGAAACCAAAAAATATATGAATAACAAAAAAAAACTTGCCTTGTTATAAGTATGTCTTCTGCTGTTCATCGATATAATGAGGTGAGCTGATATGCCCTTTTGTTACCTGAAAAGACGCACCTATTACATACAACGTAATTTGTATGTAATTTACGTAAGTATAAAATACTTTTTGATTACCGGTCGTGGACGCTCAATAACCCAAGTGCAAGAACAGTTTGGAACACATGTAAAATGGGCGAGCACAGTGAACGAAACGAACAACTGGATACTTAACTAACTAGAAGTTGTCGGCAGTGGAACTGAGACAGGTGGTCATGCGATTTCTGCGGAATCCAAACTGATCTTCCCCGAGATCAGCTTCTACCAGTTTTTCCTTTCGTCTGTAAACAATTCGCGTTAGTATTTTGCAGCCGTTACTTATTAAACTGATAGTTCGGTAATTTTCACATCTGTCAACACCTGCTTTCTTTGGGATTGGAATTATTATATTCTTCTTTAAGTCTAAGGGTATTTCGCACGGTCTCGGAGATTCGCTTGGGGATAAGTCTTCGCAGGTTGGTAATATACCTCAAGGGTGTCCACCATAAAGATTGTAAAGTGGGCCAGCCGGAAGATTCCAAGAAAAAGGGTTCTGAAATTTTACGCGCAGGTCATGTACCCGTCAATTTATACGCCCTGGGAACACAGCAAAATGGCTGCAGTTTAAGCAGTCTCGATTGCCACGCGGGCGAGCCATGTTCAGTTGCACCTTCAGTAAACTTTTAACTTTGTCTTTTTAACTGTGTTAAAAATTATAACAACTTTTAAATTAAGTTAATGACCTAAAATAATATCTTCTAAATATGGGAAGCCAATGACAGGACTCTATACTGACAATCTCAACGATTATTTGAAGTACTATGTGGGAAGAGAACTGTTTTATTAATTATTGACTCTAGGGGAGGACAAGCAAAGCCTCAGTTATACGACGAAATCTTTCTGGATGATGAGAATTCACCGTCATGTACGATTAATGTGATTCCTATGAAATGGACCCCTCTTGTTCAACCTTACATCATATCTCTTTATAGACAGGTAAAAAATCTAATAAAGCGTAGACACAATTGCGCTTACCTGATTGACAATAATAAATAAATTCCCATAAAGACTATAAAAAGACAATCAGTAGTGCACAATCAATTCTCATCACTAATTTTTAATTAAATGATCCGTTGTGCCTGGTACTCTCCCAGACTTTCTGATCAAAGAGAAGCTTCCATGAATGTTAACGGAGTATGTTTTCCTACAGAGCTTTAAAAATAGATTGTTCGTGTAAACAATCGCCCTTCATAAACTGAGCAAGAAGTCAAAATATTTTTTTTCTATCGTTTTATCATAATTATCATTCTGAGGCTTGGACGTAAAATACAAAATTGACAAATAAAGACGATATTGTAAAAAAATTTATATATAAATAAAACCTACCCAAAATTTTGTTTAGTGGTAATTAAAGCTTCATTTTACCTCTATTAAAAACACTTTTCAAATTATTCAACTTTTTAAAAATAAAATATTAATTTTTATTCACATTTTTTGTTAATTAGCTGTAACAGTCTTGTTATAAATGGAAATTCTTTATGATTACAGTGGTGTTACTTTAGATCATTAACTTTATTTAGAAGTTGTTATAATTTTTAAAACAATGAAAAAATAAAAGTTACACAAAGGGAAGATCGAACCTGGATCACCAATGGCGCAATCGAGGCTGCTGCACGTGCAGCCATTTTGCTGTGCTGCCATAGCGTATAAATTCACATGTATACGAGCTGCTTGTAAAACTGTAGAGTCCTTTTCCTCTGAATCTTTTGGCTAGTGACCTTTACAACTTTTATTGATGGATGTGGAAGGACATATTTGAGGTATACTACTAACGTGCGAAGTCTCGTCCCGAAATGAATTTCCGAGACTATAAGGTCCCCCTGTGAGCCATTGTGAACGCACTGGCATAATTTCGTGCGTGTACTTGTAAGTTTTCGCAGTTGCAGTAATTTCGCAACAAATACGTCATGTTTGTTTAGTGAGCAGGAAATTGTGGAAGCTCAAGAGGAACAAATTGCTCTATAACTCACCTCACTCTTTTCTTTTTTGGAAGGATAATTACAGTTTCTGTCATCATTATTTTAAAATTTTTAGTCCATCAAAGATGCATGGTTAATATGAAAATAAATCTTAAGGCTTGCCCTTTTTTTAGTATGTGCAACCCCTGAAGATCCATCAATTACATACATGCCAGTAACGGTTTAAATAACAGTATAAGCGACCGCTTTTCTAGACTCGATATTCTTCTTAGTGGCCTGTCTCCAAAGTGGTAAATATCATCTCGAAAAACTCTAGCGGCGACTGGGAAACTTGGTAATTGTGTCAGTCCTCTACATATTCACCCTAAAACGGTGACACATTTGTGTCAGCGATGGTCGACTGGGCGAAGATCTTGGCGGCAGAAGCCTGCATTTTGGATGTTCAGGAAACGTTCCACCCAGAAAATCACATCTTCATGAAGATACTTGCCACGCAACGGTTTATTTAACCGAAGAAAGAGGATGCAGTCAGTAGATACGCGGATGAGCCAAAACTTGACGGCCCAACGAACCAGTATGTGTCTTGTGTGGAATGAGCTGAGGTGTTGTCAGGGAGCAAAAACATCCTCTTAGTCAGATTCCCGCGGCGCTTCGTCTTGACAGATTCCCGTAAATTCGTCTGGAGATTTCTGTAGTATGCTCCTCAGATCGTTTGCCCCTTACAAACATAATCTGTTAACACCACACAGTGGCAGGCCCTAAAATCCCTCAGAATAACATTGCCCTATGATGGATGACTTTTCGCCTTCTTCGGTGGTAGGAAATCCACATACACTGATGATCCAAAACATTATGACTGCTACCCACCGCGCCGGCCGGAGTGGCCGAGCAGTTCTAGGCGCTACAGTCTGGAACCGAGCGACCGCTACGGTCGCAGGTTCGAATCCTGCCTCGGGCATGGATGTGTGTGATGTCCTTAAGTTAGTTAGGTTTAAGTAGTTCTAGGTTCTAGGGGACTGATGACCTCAGATGTTAAGTCCTCTAGTGCTCAGAGCCATTTGAACCATTTGCTACCCACCGCAATGGTGGATGCCATCTAGTGGCGTTGCGGGCACGTGACGAGGTAACAGAAGTGTGTAAGAGGAACAGACAAGGGACGGGGGATCGCCGTAGTGAAGATATGGGCTGCAAATGGGGAAATCTATTCAGATATGTGACTTTGACAAAGAGCAGATTATTATTCCGCGGAACCAGTGAACGAGTATCTCGAAATCGGCTAACCTGGTCGAATGTTCACATGCTACTGTTGTGAGCATCTGTGGAAAGAGGCAGGACAGTGAAACTACCACTAGGCCCTAAATGGTTGGACGTCCACGACTTTTCACACAGGCCTGTCGGCTCTGTACAATAGGACAGATCTGTGGCATCTCTGCCGAAAGAGCACAGTGCTGGTTGGAGCACATCGTTCATCGTACATTGTTGAACATGGAGCTCTGCAGCACACTATCCCTATGTGTTGACATGTCGACCCAACGACATCGTCAGTACAATTTCTGTGGACATGGGACCGTCGGGATCGGACCGTCCCTCAATGAAAACGTGTCGGCTCTTCGGGTGAATCACATTTTTGCTGCATTAGGTCGATAGTCGTCTCCACAAACGCTGTCATTGAGGTGAAAGGAGCGGTCTAAGGCGCTGCAGTCATGGACTGTGCGGCTGGTCCCGGCGGAGGCTCGAGTCCTCCTTCGGGCATATGTGTGTGTGTTTGTCCTTAGGATACTTTAGGTGAAGTAATGTGTAAGCTTAAGGACTGATGACCTTAGCAGTTAAATGGTTCAAATGGCTCTGAGCACTATGGGACTTAACATCTATGGTCATCAGTCCCCTAGAACTTAGAACTACTTAAACCTAACTAACCTAAGGACAGCACACAACACCCAGTCATCACGAGGCAGAGAAAATCCCTGACCCCGCCGGGAATCCTTAGCAGTTAAGTCCCATAAGATTTCACACACATTTGAACATTTTTTTGAGGTGAACGGCGGCTGGAAAAGTGCAGCGCGCCACGCACACGGGGTGGTGGGAGCAGTATTACGCTATGGGACACATTCTCCTGTGCTTACATCAGACCTGTGGCAGTAATCGAAGAGACACTGACAGCTGCGAACCACCTGCATCGTTTCATGCTTGATATCTTGCCCGACGGCGATGTCACCTTTCAGCAGTATAATTGTCCGTGTCTCGGAGCCAGAACCGTGCTACAACGGTCTGAGGAGTATTAAAGGGAAGTCTCGGCGACCAAAGTCTCCTGATATAAAACCTGTGGAGCCCATCTGGGTCGCTATCAGGTGCCATCACTGCGTACGCAAATCAGCGGCCTGTTATTTACGCGAATCACATGAACTGTGCGTAGATATCTAACGCCACATACCTCCACGAATTCCTGATACGCAGAATAAGTGATGTACTTCGTTCCAAAGACGAACAAACGAGCTATTAGACAGGTGGTCATAATGTTTTGGCTCATCAGTATACACTCTGAGGCAAAATAATGACGCACCAGAAAGAATTTATCCCAATGGGACGTAAACGGTACACGTGATGTACATGCACAGACAAACAAACAATTACAATTTCAATAAAGAGAAAGAGTTTCAGAAAGTGATGCAAGTAAGAAACGTGTTGATCCACCTCTGGACCACTTGCAAGCAGTTATTCGGCTTGGCGTCGATTGAAAGAGTTGTTGGATATCTTCCTGAGGGAAATCGTTCCAAATTCTATAAAACTGGCGCATTGGATAGTCAACGTCCCGAGCTGATTGGAGGACCCTGCCCGATACTGTTCCAAATGTTCTGAATCAGGGAGAGGTCGGGCGACCTTGCTGTCCAAGGTAGGGTTTGGCAAGCACGAAGACAAGCCGTAGAAACGCTCGCCGTATGCGAGCAGGCATTATCTTGCTGAAATGTAAGCCCAGGATGGCAACAAAACGGGGCATAGAATATCCTCGACGTACCGCTGTGCTGTAAGGGTGCCGCGAGTAACAACCAAAGGGATCCTGCTGTGAATAGAAATGGCACCCCAGACCATCACTCCTGGCTGTCAGTCCGTATAGAGGGCAACAGGTAGTTGGGTTCCCACCACTGTCTGGGACATCTCCAGACATATCGATATTCAGTTCGAAATGGGACTCATCATTGAAGACGATTCTACTCCATTCAATGATATTCCAAGCCCAAGCTGCCTCTGGAGACACCCTGCACAGCGGTGGGACATCAATCTGACTGTCTGGAGTGCCATTTCTTTTCATAGCAGAACCCCTTTGGTTTTCACCTAGGGCACCCTTACAACACAGCAGCATTCGTCGATGCTACTCTACGCTCCGTTTGGTTGACCTTCATGGTAAGCGATCTCGGTCTGACATTTCATCAAAACAATGCCCGCCAGCACACGGCGAACGTTTCTACCGCTTGTCTTCGAGCTTGCCAAACCCTACTTTGCCCAGCAAGGTCGCCGCATCTCTCCGCACTTGACAACGTTTGGAGCGTTATGGGCAGAGCGCTCCAACCATCTCGGGACTTTGACGATGTAAGATGGCGAACGATTAAAACATGGCAGAGAGAGTGGGATTCATCTGATAAGGGACGCCGAGTACACTCTTTCTTTCCTGATGTACACGAAAGACTACAACTGAAACATGTCGACACAAGCCGGGGGATGGTCCATTTCCTGACAAGCCACGGGCCGTATCCGGTACATTTTAACCGTGTGGGACTAACTAAGGTTGAATTATGCGTCTGCAGAGACACTGGGACACCAGAACATGCCACACTGCTGTGCAACACGCTAGCAGTAGCGAGACCTATACGGAATGACAATGACATCGCCGCAATAATACGTAATCCCGATGACTGGAACACAATAAATAGCGTAGCCGATATTGTATCGAACACTCTGCACGAAGAATACAAGCGCCAAAACCCATATGGAAGGAGGCGTAGACAATCACAAACAACACAACAAACCACATGGGAGGACACAAACACGACCACAGATTCCGAAACCGAGGGAGAAACACTAAGTGAACATGAGTCAGAAGGGATCAACATGTAAAGGACCAAAACCAACAATGTATGACACTGCGTGCCACAACCCAGTCACAAACAACACAACAATCACAAAACAAATAAACACCGGCACCACATACTAAGACTGTAGTAATAAGGTAATGTCGCTTGGGAGGAGAAAGCTCGAAGAACTTTTATTCTGAGGCTCCTCCTCCCCAGTGACATCCTGTATAGTGTTTTAAGTATACTGCACACAAGCAGTCATGTATTTCTCGTCTTATTGTGTGCAGACAGAAGTATATTCTCTTATCTATTCAAAGCTATTATGATCAATGAATTTCATATATCAGAAATGTATTAAGTTATTTAAGGAATAATGCATTCAAGTAGCAATGAAGTATATTCTATTTCAATTAACAAGTCACAATCATAAGTATATTTCTCATGTGAAGCTAAAATTCTTGTATTCCATGTATGAAGTGCTCAAACAGCATTTAATCTGTATAATCTGTGTAAACATACACAGCGCCAACCATTTCAGATGAGAATAGCTCGAGGTTGTACCGAGACTTCATCTGAAATAGAAATAGGCCATTACTAACCAACATGCTCACTCTATATTACAAATCATTCTTAACCACGTTCATTGTGTTACATTTTCTTTCTTTTATTTTCCTTTGACATTTGCATTGTGTAATTTATATTCTCATCAACTAGGTAGTAACAAATTACATGGAACCATTTTAACAATTGTTAAGCATTCAATTCGCTGTAACCTCAGAGAAATCTTTATATATTATGTTCTTCATATTATTTTTAAAAAAAGCATTAACAACTGTATACCAATAAGACTGTATCAATGAGAAGTCTTTGCTATTATAGATTTAGAAGGATCCGACCCACCTTTCATTTCAATGCAGTGGGTTACTCTGTACTATTAATGAAATGAAATAAATAAATGACCTAATACGCCAATTGGACAGGATTTGGCACGATATACCTCAGGAGGATATCCAAACACTCCTTCAGTCAATGCCAAGAGGAATAACTGCTTGCATAAGGGCAGCGGTGGACCAGCGCATTATTGACTTGTTCAGTTTGTGAAGCTTTATCTCTTCAACAGATCATCAAATTTGTTTGATACTATCATCATTTGTTTTTACCTGTTCATGACACCTACCGATTTCCGTCGCATTCGGTTAATTCCTTCGTGGTGTGTCGTTCTCGTTTTCTTTCCTCTACTTGGAACAGCGAGTGAAATGTAGCAATCAAAATGCCCATATTCTGTTAATGCTACAGGATCTAATCATGAATGTGTGGTTCAAGATGCATACCTGAGAAACTTGTGGAATCTCTTACTCATAGAACTGAGATGGTTATCAAGGTGTTACACGGTATTAGCGTGATTTCTCCAGGGGGTTACTATCATTTTGTCCATTGAGCTTACTCCACTAAGTGATGCACATTGCCTCGACAGCAAGCAGGATGCATCGCCCTGTATGGTTTCGATGTCTTCATACTCTTCCATCCGGGTATTCTGCCGCACCTCGTGAAGTCCATACGTCCTTTCTTCATGCTTCAAGCGTCCATTGGCCGTGTTCCTTGGCCCATGTTAATCTCTGAGCCCCATAACATGCGGTGTATTCCATAGTGAAGAGGACGTCTTGAGTGATATGACTGCTCACTGGTTGTTGTCGTCCAGCATGCTACAGGTGACAGATTTACTGATTTACTGCGGAGCTGTCCGTATGTCCGCTGTTACAGTCCGTGACAATCAGCGGCGGCTCCTGTCAATAACACGTTTCCGCGTATGCAGCTATCTCTGCCGGCAGCAGTTTCCCCAATGCGTGAGATTCGCGGTACACCAGGTCGACACGTTGGTACTAGAAAC
Organism: Schistocerca americana; assembly: GCF_021461395.2. Classification (NCBI taxonomy): domain Eukaryota; kingdom Metazoa; phylum Arthropoda; class Insecta; order Orthoptera; family Acrididae; genus Schistocerca; species Schistocerca americana. Next base: position 236,289,356 of record NC_060123.1, on the reverse strand, counting down.
GCCAATGCCGGGTCGGGTCGACCTCGGAGATGGAGTATCCTGTAAACACATACGACCAGTACAACAAGGTCTGACTACAGCCCAGTCGCGCGTCACGTCAAATTATTCCATTTTCTGCACCCAAAGGAGCGCTCACTGTTTCCATCATGGCAGTTGTCTTTTACTGGCTCTGAGCACTATGGGACTTAACATCTGAGGTCATCAGTCGCCTAGAACTTAGAACTACTTAAACCTAACTAACCTAAGGACATCACACACATCCATGTCCGAGGCAGGATTCGAACCTGCGACCGTAGCTGTCGCGCGGTTCCAGACTGAAGCGCCTAGAACCGCTCAGCCAGACCGGCCGGCTAAGAATGACAAACAACGTGTTCCCGAATACGGCAAATACACTGACTGGAAAAAAATCGGAACACCAAGCGTTTATGCGACGTAAACGAAAGGCGTTTCTACATCTCAGAGATGATGTCCATTTAAATGTCACCCCAACCGCGTAAGAAAGCGCAATTAGCGCCACTTGGAGGATGCAAATCAGGTCTACCTTAAATACACACCGTCAAGGTTGTGAGCGTTAGTTACCTTTGAGATTGGACGTGGTTAGTTGGTGTTACTCAAGAATGCCTTCAAAGCGTCGAAGACGGCATTATCAACCTCTCACTGAGAATGAACAAGGTCGTTTAATAAGGCTACGAGAAGCTGGATGTTCCTTCTACGACACTGCGGAAAGACTTGGCAGAAATGTAACCACTGTACGTGATTGCTGGCAAAGGTGGTCAAGAAGACCAGGCTCCACTCGGCCACGTGACATTACAGAGAGGGAAGGCCACCATGTTCGGCGTATGGCTCTGGCGCATCGAACTGCGTCTGCAGCAGCAGTCTGAGCAGCAGTTGGCACCACAGTGACACAGGGAACAAAGTGGTTACTACGAGGACAGCTCCGAGCCAGACGCTCTGTAGTGTACGTTCCACTGACCCCAAACCAGTGTCATTTTCGACTTCAGTGGTATCCAGCGAGAGCTTATTGGAGGTCTGTTGTGTTTTGCGATGAAAGCTGGTTCTGCCTCGGTCCAGTGATGGTCATGTGAGATTTAGGAGGAGGCTAATTGAGGGCCTGCAACCAGTCTGTTTGCGTGCTAGACACACTGGACCTACATCTGGAGTTATGCTCTGGGTTGCAATTTCGTATGACAGCAGGAGCACTCTACTGTTTATCCCACGCGCTCTGAGTGCAAATCTGTACGTCAGTCTGGTGATTCGACCTGTCGTGCTGTCAGTCATGAACACCATTATATAGGGTGTTTTCCAACAGGATAACGCTCAGAATGAGATTTTCACTCTGCAGCGGAGTGTGCGCTGATATGAAACTTCCTGGCAGATTAAAACTGTGTGCCGGACTGAGACTCGAACTCGGGACCTTTCCCTTTCGCTGGCAAGTGCTCTACCAACTGAGCTACCCAAGCACGACTCACGCCCCGTCCTCACAGCTTTACTTCCGCCAGTACCTCGTCTCCTACCTTCCAAACTTTACAGAAGCTCTCCTGCGAACCATGCAGGACTAGCACTCCTGAAAGAATGGATACTGCGGAGACATGGCTTAGCCACAGCCTAGGGGATGTTTCCAGGATGAGATTTTCACTCTGCAGCGAAGTGTGCGCTGATATGAAACTTCCTGGTAGGTTAAAACTGTGTGCCGGACCGAGAGTTTGGAAGGTAGGAGACGAGATACTGGCGGAAGTAAAGCTGTGATTACGGGGCGTGAGTCGTGCTTGGGTAGGTCAGTTGGTAGAGTGCTTGCCCGCGAAAGGCAGAGGTCCCGAGTTCGAGTCTCGCTCCGAACACAGTTTTAATCTGCCAGGAAGTTTCAGGATAACGCTCGCCCATATACCATTGTTGTAACCCAACATGCTCTACAGGCTGTCGTCATGCTGCCTTGGCATGCTCGAACACCGGATCTGCCTCCAATCGAGCACATATGGGACATCATCGGACGACGCCTCCAGTGTCACCCACAAACAGCACTAACAGTCCCTGTATTGACCGACCTGGTGCAACAGGCATGGAACTCCATTGCGCAAAGTGATATCCGCCACCTGCACAACACAATACATACACGTTTGCATGCTTGCATGCAACGTTCCGGCGGACATACCGGTTATTAATGAACCAGCATTTCACATTTACAGTGGCTTTACTCTCGGTTACATTAACCCGTGATCTTAAAATGTTAATCACTTACATATGTTAACTACACATATGTTTTCACGGAATTTTGTTGCTCTAAATTAATTATCTTTTGCTTTCCGTCAGTGTAGATGCCACATGATCTCAATCTCGGCAGAACAAATGATTTGGCGACAGTGTGTCGCCTCTGTCTTGACATCGGCTCCTCGTTTCCTCCTCCACCAAAGTGTATCTGCGTTTGTCGATATACACCGGTGATGGTCTAAATGTATAAGGATGTAACCAAATACTCGGTCATTCACCGACGTTTTTCATATGTTTTGAGATTCACCAAAAAAAGTCTGCATTCCCATCTTCGGTCTATCGCGGTATAATTTACATTCTTCACGTCACAACTTAGCTATGGGGGCACACAGTAAGACATTGGATTCGTTTTGGAATAGAGGGGACCTAAATTTTCCTCCAAACGATACGGTAAACGATGGACTTTTATTTTGCCATGGCTTCGTATCATCATCACAATAAACCAAAGGCTATGCCTTGTCGATTTAGCCACATCCCTCTCTCCATTGTCATCCTCTTCAATTCTTCATACGATTATATCCCCATATCTTCTTTGATGCCGGCCGGAGTGGCCGTGCGGTTCTAGGCGCTCCAGTCTGGAACCGAGCGACCGCTACGGTCGCAGGTTCGAATCCTGCCTCGGGCATAGATGTGTGTGATGTCCTTAGGTTAGTTAGGTTTAAGTAGTTCTAAGTTCTAGGCGACTGATGACCTCAGAAGTTAAGTCGCATAGTGCTCAGAGCCATTTTCTTGTTTGATGTTATTAAAATACGTTGCTCTTGGCCTGCCTCTTGGTTTTTTTCCATAAAACTTTTCCTTCAAATACATTCTTTAGGAACTGGTTGTGTCTCATTATGTGCCCTATCATTTTTGATTTTCTTCTTCCTATATAATTTAGCAGCGTTCTTTTCTCATTCACTTCTCTTAAGACCTTTTCATTACTTTTTCTATCTACCCTGCTTGTTTTCATCATTCTTCTCCATATCCACATTTCCATTGCTTCCAGTCTCTTTTTCTCTGTCTTTCCCAGAGTCCACACTTCACATCCTTATGGTAAGACACTGCAGACAAAATTTTTGGCAAACTTTTTCCTGCTTTCTAGGCTTATATAATTGTCTGTTAGTAAATTCCTTTTATTTTGGAAAGCTTGCTTTGCGAAGGCTATTCTTCTTTTTATATCTGTGATACATTTATTGTCGTCAGTGATTGTGCTCCTCAAATAACTGAAGTTCTCAACCTGCTCTAGAACATCATCTTCTAGTTTAATATTATCTTTATCATGGCTTCGTATACGACCACAAAAAATGCGTTAACATCTCTCATCAGTATGAGGAAGCTTATGCAAAGGTTGCGAGGCACAGGAATGCAAATGTTATAGGTGAATATACTGTTAATTAACTCGCTTTTTAGAGTTTGGACTCGTAACACAAGGGATTGTGCCAACGGGATCCTAGCTGTATCTCAGCTGTGTGCACCTGTACGCAATTAGAGACATTACCTGGAAAACTGTTTGCTTAATAGAACACGCGATCCTCACATCTGACTTCCACTCGAAATTAAACTGCTGCAAAACTGCGGAGGAAGCCTCCGTCGCTGGACTCAGCAGATGGAGCGAGGTTTTCATGCCGCGCGCATTCTGCTTTTTTAAGCAGACTGTTCCATCCAGTGCCGCAGCTGCTCTCACCATCTAGTCTCTCTCAGCCGCATTCCGGCTCGTCATGCGTACGCCGAGCTGACTTTATCTAGGATTTTGCGGTCGGTAGAAGCATTACTAAAACAAGCGACAGTATTCGATGGCACATCTGTGCATAGCGGACGTTATTACGACACAAATTGTGAGCAGGGAACGACAGCCGTATGTAGTTTTTCTGTAACTATCAAAATAAGAGTTGGATTGTAGCTTATTCAGTTGCAAAAGAGTTGGAGTTGGTGCAAATCATTACTGTGGAAAGGATACCGCAATACACTACTGGCCATGAAAATTGCTATACCACGAAGATGACGTGATACAGACGCGAAATTTAACCGGCAGGAAGAAGATGCTGTGATATGCAAATGATTAGCTTTTCAGAGCATTCACACAAGGCTGGCGCCGGTCGCGACACCTACAACGTGCTGACATCAGGAAAGTTTCCAACCGATTTTCCATACACAAACAGCAGTTGACCGGCGTTGCCTGGTGAAACGTTCTTGTGATGCCTCGTGTAAGGAGGAGAAATGCGTACCATCACGTTTCCGACTTTGATAAAGGTCGGATTGTAGCCTATCGCGATTGCGGTTTATCGTATCGCGACATTGCTGCTCGCGTTTGTCGAGATCCAATGACTGTGAGCGGAATATAAAAACGGTGGATTCAGGAGGGTAATACGGAACGCCATGCTGGATCCCAACGGCCTCGCATCACTAGCAGTCGAGATGACAGGCATCTTATCCGCATGGCTGAAACGGATCGATCCCTGAGTCAACAGATGGTGACGTTTGCAAGACAACAACTATCTGCTCGAACAGTTCTACGACGTTTGCAGCAGCATGGACTATCAGCTCGGAGACCATCGCTGTGGTTACCCTTGACGCTGCATCACAGACAGGAGCGCCTGCGATGGTGTATTCAACGACGAACCTGGGTGCACGAATGGCAAAGCGTCATTTTCTCGGATGAATCCAGCTTCTGTCTACAGCTTCATGATGGTCGTATCCGTGTTTGGCGACATCGCGGTGAACGCACGCTGGAAGCGTGTATTCGTTATCGCCGTACTGGGGTATGACGTGGTGTGATGGTATAGGGTGCCATTGGTTACACGTCTCGGTCACCTCTTGTTCGCATTTACGGCACTTTGAACAGTGAACGTCACATTTCAGATGTGTTACAACCCCTGGCTCTACCCTTCATTCGATCCCTGCAAAATCCTACATTTCAGCAGGATAATGCACTGCACGACCGCATTTTACAGGTCCTGTACGGGCCTTTCTTGATATAGAAAATGTTTGACTGCTGCCCTGGCCAGCACATTTTCCAGATCTCTCACCAATCAAAAACGACTGGTCAATGGTGACCGAGCAACTGGCTCGTCACAATACGCCAGTCACTACTCTTGATGAACTGTGGTATCGTGTTGAAGCTGCATGGGCAGCTGTACCTGTACACGCCATCCAAGCTCTGATTGACTCAATGCCCAGGCGTATGAAGGCCAGAGGTGGTTGTTCTGGGTACTGATTTCTCAGGATCTATGCACCCAAATTGCGTGAAAATGTAATCACATGTCAGTTCTAGTATAATATATTTGTCCATTGAATACCCGTTTATCATCTGCATTTCTTCTTGGTGTAGCAATTTTAATGGGCAGTAGTGTTGCTCCAAGTATAACATGCAGAAAATGTTTTCTGAGGTGAGCCGATAAGCGAACAAGTATTCTCGTACATCACCCTACACATGCAATGTGCACACCGCACTGCTTTATTGCACGTGGTTGGACCGAGCGAGGTGGCGCATTGCATTCGGGAGGTGACGGCTCAAACGCGCGTCCGGCCACCCATATATACGTTTTCCGTGATTTCCCTAAATCGCTCCTGGCAAATGCTGGTATGGTTCCTTTGAAAGGGCACGGCAGATTTCCTTCCCCATCCTTGACACAATCCGAGCTTGTGCTCCGTCTTTAATGACCTCGATGTCGACGGAACGGTAAACCTAATCTTCTTCCCTTCTTCCTTCGTACATGGTTGACTGCAGTTTCCAGGATCGTAGTATGTATAGGGCACAGCTACTTTGTTCTGTAACCGTAAAGCGACAGTTAGTTGTCCGTAATGGACTAACACAAGAACTCCACTCGATGTCCAGGGTGTTTCAGATACGAGCTAAGCGCTGTCTCCGGCGTTATGCGGAAACCAATACCCTCGTAAGCAGGACTCGTGGCTCGGACAGAGTGAAATGGCATGTCGGTATACTGTGTGTGAGTGTGTGTGTGTGTGTGTGTGTGTGTGTGTGTGTGTGTGTGTGTGTGTGTGTGTGTGTTTGTTTGCTTGTTTGTGTGTTCGTGTGTGGTTTCCATTCACTACGGTATACATGAAGAATCAACGACAGTTTCTTGTATTGAACTATATATGAAAATGGTCAACAACTAACGAAAAAACCTATGGTTGTTTCACGCAGCCCAGTGCAAGAGCATACGCTGCCAATGTGTCTTTGACAGTATTTCAAGCTGCTTTGAAGGGATAGTAATTGGCCTCCTTAGAGGACTTAAAACACAAGATTTACTCAAACACTTCCCAATTCCTAGAAGAGTTATAATACGATATTTCAAAAATTTCGGTTACCGAGATTTGACGGTGTGTTCAAAAGGTGTCGGGTTGCCCTTGCGGAGAGGGACTGTAAACAAAAACAAGCTTAATTCAATCATATTGCGTCTCAATGTGTGCTCATCTCAGGGGAGGCGCTCCGGGCCGCCACGCATCAACTGCCGAGGGAACTACACGGTCCAGTCACATTAGTATCATCCACAAAATCCTTTCTACGGCTATAACAAGAGGGAATAAGCAGAAGAGCATTAAAGATTCCAGGCGAGTACCAAGCAGGTTTTAGAGCTTGGAGGTCTACAGCTGGCCATGTCTTTACAGTACGTATGATGCTGGAGAAGACTTACGAATATAGTGTAAGTTTAGAAAATCTCTTTATAGACTTTAAACAGGCCTATGACAGAGTTAAAAGATCAGCACTGTGGGAAACAATGCAGACATTCAAATTTCCTACGACGCTAATAAAATTAAATAAGATGACCCTGGAAAACAGCAAAAGCCAGGTTAAAGTTCAGGGATGTCTGTCGAGATGGTTCGCAACGGAAGAAGGACTAAGACAGTGAGACCCACTATCCCCAGTACTATTCAACCTGGTATTTGAGAATGCTGTAAGATCAATAAAGACAAACCCAGTGAGACCCACTATCCCCAGTACTATTCAACCTGGTATTGGAGAATGCTGTAAGATCAATAAAGACAAACCCAGGAGACAATATTTACATAAGACTTCTGCAAATTTTAGCCTATGCAGATGATGTAGTAATAAGTTCCAAGAAGTACGGAGGCGCTCACATCGGCTTTTAAAGAGTTTCAAGCCGCTGCCAGGAACCTTGGTTTAGAAATTAGCGAGACAAAATCTAAGTGTATGGTAACAGAGAGGTAGAAGAAACACAGATGATCTACAGTTAGAAGGGTATAACTTTCAAAGAGTAGATAGCTTTATTTGGCTCAGTAATAACATCAGAAAACAAAGTGGAGGCAGATATAACAAATCGAATTAAGGCTGCCGACAGATAATATGGAGCACCATATATCATGCTCAAAAGTAAGAACCTAGTCCGCCACCGGTAACTGAGTGGTCAACACGACAGACTGTCAGTCCTAAGGGCCCGGGTTCGACTCCCGGCTGGGTCGGAGATTTTCTCCACTCAGGGAGTGGGTGTTGTATTGTCCTAATCATCATCATTTCATCCCCATCAACACGCAAGTCGCCGAAATGGCGTTAAATCGAAAGAGTTGCACCTGGCGAACGATCTACCCGACGGCGGACCCTAGTCACACGACATTTTAGTAGGAAACTAAAGCTGACACTGTACAAAACAGTGATCACACCAGTTCTTATGTACGGCAGCGAAGTATGGGTACTGACCGAGGTTTTGGAGAAGAAACTAAATATATAGGAAAGGAAAGTGCTGAGAAATATTTTTCGACCTGTAAAAGAAGGTGAGATAAGGAGAATTAGGACTAATGAAGAAATAAGGGCGCTGAACAAAGAACCTGATTTGGTAACCTCTGTTACGACTTCTGTGCCACTTGTTAGCAGCAGACACAGTGGCTGCGCAAAAGACAGAGATGGCGGAGTTTTACAATAATTTATTGAACTTTCTTTACAACTTCTCCCTCGTCGTCACTGCCCAGCCCTGAGGATCCCTCCACTTGGCTGCTGCTGTGTAGATTCTCTGACAATGCGCGCAACGCGAACCGCTGATCGCACTCGGGAGCCTCAGGCCAGCAGTGCTCCGCTGAAGCCAGGATGCCCTGTGGTTGAGATGAACTCGTCGCCGCCTGGCGCCCCAGTACGGGCACGCCCACGGAGCCGCATCGCCGTGAGGTCAGCTGGCGACGCCTGCTGCACCGGCGGCTGGGAAGCCGTCAGTCGCGATGTCCGCGAGGTCCCGTCGTGGACGGACCACGCGCCGTGAGGCCGGGTTGCTGTGAGGTGCGGGCGTCAGTCCCCGGCGGCGCCTGTGACCAAGACCGCACTGCAGACGGTCCTGCTGGAAGTTCTCGCTGTAGTTAGTCAGCCATTGTGCCGACCGAACTCGGGCCGACCTCCAGAGCTGAAGTTGACATCTGGCGGCGAACGGATGACTCCTGCGAGCTGGAACAGACTTCCATAATCGTCACCTACGAAGACCGAACATTCTGACATGGACCACGTCCGTCCTCAGATCCAAACTGCTTCCTAATGGCTTCTGTCTGTTGCTGCCTGCGCTCCACTATTTATATCCGGCAGGAGGACGTTTTTTACCCTCGGTGGCAGCCTTTTGTTATTAGTCCTGCAGTATATTGCAGCGGAATTTAGCGTGCTGGCCTCACTTCTCCTTAGTCAGCACTCTCCAGGCTTCGCTCGGCGCTCGGTCTGTGTGCGTCGTTGCGTCAGTCTGTTGGTAGCCTGCTGCTGTCAGCAAGGCTATCTGTGCCTCCCTACTTTGCAACGCCTCGGTCGCTGGCGTGTCTCTGTTTTGTCATTCTCTACTGCATGAAGCAACGCTTACTACATGTGGCCACAACATCTCAGTCAAAATTGGAAGGCTAAGATCTACATCTACATCTACATCTACATCCATACTCCGCAAGCCACGTGACGGTGTGTGGCGGAGGGCACCTTGAGTACCTCTATCGGTTCTCCCTTCTATTCCAGTCTCGTATTGTTCGTGGAAAGAAGGATTGTCGGTATGCCTCTGTGTGGGCTCTAATCTCTCTGATTTTATCCTCATGGTCTCTTCGCGAGATATACGTAGGAGGGAGCAATATACTGCTTGACTCTTCGGTGAAGATATGTTCCCAAAACTTTGACAAAAGCCCGTACCGAGCTACTGAGCGTCTCTCCTGCTGAGTCTTCCACTGGAGTTTATCTATCATCCCCGTAACGCTTTCGCGATTACTAAATGATCCTGTAACGAAGCGCGCTGCTCTCCGTTGGATCTTCTCTATATCTTCTATCAAGCCTATCTGGTACGGATCCCACACTGCTGAGCAGTATTCAAGCAGTGGGCGAACAAGCGTACTGTAACCTACTTCCTTTGTTTTCGGATTGCATTTCCTTAGGAGTCTTCCAATGAATCTCAGTCTGGCATCTGCTTTACCGACGATCAACATTATATGATCATTCCATTTTAAATCACTCCTAATGCGTACTCCCAGATAATTTATGGTATTAACTGCTTCCAGTTGCTGACCTGCTATTTTGTAGCTAAATGATAAAGGATCTATCTTTCTGTGTATTCGCAGCACATTACACTTGTCTACATTGAGATTCAATTGCCATTCCCTGCACCATGCGTCAATTCGCTGCAGATCCTCCTGCATTTCAGTACAATTTTCCATTGTTACAACCTCTCGATACACCACAGCATCATCTGCAAAAAGCCTCAGTGAACTTCCGATGTCATCCACAAGGTCATTTATGTATATTGTGAATAGCAACGGTCCTATGACACTCCCCTGCGGCACACCTGAAATCACTCTTACTTCGGAAGACTTCTCTCCATTGAGAATGACATGCTGCGTCCTGTTATCTAGGAACTCCTCAATCCAATCACACAATTGGTCTGTTAGTCCATATGCTCTTACTTTGTTCATTAAACGACTGTGGGGAACTGTATCGAACGCCTTGCGGAAGTCAAGAAACACGGCATCTACCTGTGAACCCGTGTCTATGGCCCTCTGAGTCTCGTGGACGAATAGCGCGAGCTGGGTTTCACATGACCGTCTTTTTCGAAACCCATGCTGATTCCTACAGAGTAGATTTCTAGTCTCCAGAAAAGTCATTATACTCGAACACAATACGTGTTCCAAAATTCTACAACTGATCGACGTTAGAGATATAGGTCTATAGTTCTGCACATCTGCTCGACGTCCCTTCTTGAAAACGGGGATGACTTGTGCCCTTTTCCACTCCTTTGGAACGCTACGCTCTTCTAGAGACCTACGGTACACCGCTGCAAGAAGGGGGGCAAGTTCCTTCGCGTACTCTGTGTAAAATTGAACTGGTATCCCATCAGATCCAGAGGCCTTTCCTCTTTCGAGCGATTTTAATTGTTTCTCTATCCCTCTGTCGTCTATTTCGATATCTACCATTTTGTCATCTGTGCGACAATCTAGAGAAGGAACTACAGCGCAATCTTCCTCTGTGAAACAACTTTGGAAAAAGATATTTAGTATTTCGGCCTTTAGTCTGTCATCCTCTGTTTCAGTACCATTTTGGTCACAGAGTGTCTGGACATTTTGTTTTGATCCACCTACCGCTTTGACATAAGACCAAAATTTCTTAGGATTTTCTGCCAAGTCAGTACATAGAACTTTACTTTCGAATTCATTGAACGCCTCTCGCATAGCCCTCCTCACACTACATTTCGCTTCGCGTAATTTTTGTTTGTCTGCAAGGCTTTGGCTATGTTTATGTTTGCTGTGAAGTTCCCTTTGCTTCCGCAGCAGTTTTCTAACTCGGTTGTTGTACCACGGTGGCTCTTTTCCATCTCTTACGATCTTGCTTGGCACATACTCATCTAACGCATTATGTACGACGGTTTTGAACTTTGTCCACTGATCCTCAACACTATCTGTACTTGACACAAAACTTTTGTGTTGAGCCAACAGGTACTCTGAAATCTGCTTTTAGTCACTTTTTCTAAACAGAAAAATCTTCCTATCCTTTTTAATATTCCTATTTACGACTGAAATCATCGATGCCGTAACCGCTTTATGATCGCTGATTCCCTGTTATGCGTTAACTTTTTCAAATAGTTCGGGTCTGTTTGTCACCAGAAGGTCTAATATGTTATCGCCACGAGTCGGTTCTCTGTTTAACTGCTCGAGGTAGTTTTCAGATAAAGCACTTAAAAAAATTTCACTGGATTCTTTGTCCCTGCCACTCGTTATGAACGTCTGAGTCTCCCAATCTATATCCGGCAAATTAAAATCTCCACCCAGAACTATAACATGGTGGGGAAATCTACTCGAAATATTTTCCAAATTATCCTTCAGGTGCTCAGCCACAACAGCTGCTGAGCCAGGGGGCCTATAGAGACATCCAGTTACCATGTCTGAGCCTGCTTTAACCGTGACCTTCACCCAAATCATTTCACATTTCGGATCTCCGTCAATTTCCTTCGATACTATTGCACTTCTTATCGCTATAAACACGCCTCCCCCTTCACTGTCCAGCCTGTCTCTGCGGTATACATTCCAATCTGAGTTTAGGATTTCATTACTATTTACGTCTGGTTTCAGCCAACTTTCTGTCCCTAGTACTATATGAGCGTTGTGACCGTTTATTAATGAGAGCAGTTCTGGGACCTTTCTGTAGACGCTCCTGCAGTTTACTATTAGCACATTAATATTGTTATTCCCTGTTGCATTTTGCCTACTCCTACCTTGCTGCGTCTCAGGAGGCGTCTTGTCGGGCCTAGGGAGGGGATTCTCTAACCTAAAAAACCCCCATGTGCACTCCACACGTACTCCGCTTCCGGCGTGTAGTGCACGCCTGACCTATTCAGGGGGACCCTACATTTCTCCACCCGATAGCGGAGGTCGAGAAATTTGCACCCCAGATCTCCGCAGAATCGTCTGAGCCTCTGGTTTAAGCCTTCCACTCGGCTCCAAACCAGAGGACCGCGATCGGTTCTGGGAACGATACTACAAATAGTTAGCTCTGATTTCACCCCGCGAGCGAGGCTTTCCGCCTTCACCAATTCCGCCAACCGCCTGTACGATGGTTAGGACATGTCCAGCGTATGACAGAAGAAAGGCTCCCGAAGAAGATGATGATGGATGGGACGTCCTGATGGTAGAAGAAGGAGAGGACGACCGTATGTGAGATGGCCGGAAGATATGGAAGCCGACCTGAGAGCAGTTGGAGTGAGGAGGTGGCGCAGGCGTGCTGAAGACCGAGACGATTGGAAATCTGTGATTGAGGAGGACCGTAGTGTCATGTAGTCAGTCAGTCAGTCACATTAATATGACTACCGCCTACGTACGACGTCAACGTGCAATAACCACTGACAGGTGGCAGGTGGCAGCACTAGAAGTAGAGTGTATATTAAGGGTGTTGGGGGACGCCGAAAACAGTGCAGTCGTTGTCATAATGCGGAAACGGAGCGATTTATATGACGGCCGAAAGGGCGTGATCATTAGCTTTCGGGCCAAGGGTGAAAGGGTTTCCGAAACGGCCAAGGTTGTAAATCGATCGCTTGCCGCTGTGGTTCAAGTATACTCTGCATGGCAAAATGGCGCTTTACAAAACCAGCGCCGAGGCAACTGTGGTGCATCTTCGGCCATGGATGGTAGAGGTGAAAACGGCTGAGGAGGTGTGCACGTGCGAATACAAGTACAAATGTTAAGCAGTGGGCCACCTACATTAACCAAGAGAGTACCAACAGTGTCTCATCAACGACCATTCAGCGAACGTTGCTGCGCATTGACCTCCACAGCATCCATTCTGGCTGCTGTTTATCAGGGACGAAGGCTGGAATTTGCACTGGACGTCCACTGAGTGGTGACATGTGGCCTTTTCAGATGACAGGCGGCCGTTGGCGTGTACAGCGTGAAACGTTTGTAAACAAACACCCTGCAACAGTTGTCGGGAGGGTCCAGACAGGGGGAGGGAGCGTTATGATCTAAGTAATGTTTTGTTGGCATTCCCTGAGTGATCTCGTCATTCAGGAAGGCACAATGGATCAACAGAAGTATGCATCTATCCTTGGGGACCACGTCCACCCCTACATGCAGTTTGTTTTCCTCTGCACGGTGGCATCTACCAGCAGGACAATGCAACGGTCACAAAGCTCGCAGTGTACGTCCGTGGTTCGAAGAGCACCAGGATGAGAGTCCCGTACTCCTTGGACACGAAACTCCCCGGATTTACACATATTGTTGTCCTCATGGAGTACTACGAGTGTACGAAGTTTGAAGTAAATCCGCGTTCCAAACGTCGTGACCTCCCCTTGTAAATGCAAAGGCATACCCTTTCTATGACGGAAAGCCTGTGCGATCTTTATTAGAGCGCTGGTGGCTGCAGATTCGGCCTTCCGAATCTAAATGGAATATTTTGCCTGCAAGGGTATTGCGGGTTGCAATACCTCCAGTGTCTGCTAGACGACAAGAGCGGTACTCGTATTTAGACAGCGCCTTTGCCGATACGAGAATTTTTAACTGCTACAGCTGCGGCCGGCATGCCACAGATGCAACGAACGCCCCGTAAAGTGCGTTCGGCGGCTAAGCTGGCGATAACGAGGCGTCGTTCAGCCTCACCGAGTACGGTGTACCCCACCCCATCGCGCATCGCAGCCTCTACCGGCTGTTAATGGTCCCCGCGTGGCAGCTTGACTGCCACTGTGTCATCGTTTGGCAATGCGACCCACGCTGCTGCAATTTGGCTCCGTCAGCAATGCTCGTTCACCGCTATCACGGGAACACGACCCGCTCCAGCCTTGCGCGGTCCAGCACGAAGGGTGCTCGGCCGGTGTTTCATGAAGCCACGCAGGCGGGACAAAATGAGGCTACCGACTTGTAACAGGGAACAGCAGTCGCTTATTTATCGTACTGCCGCATAATGCTCATGGTGGCGCTAATTAAAATTTGACTTCTTCGTTTTCGTACAGTACTCAAAGAATCCATGCACTAAAACTAACGTTGATGTATATCCAGCATTTGCATTAATTTAATAAAAAAAATATTGCAAAACTTTTGAAAATAAGCATATTCTCATCGCTTATGCTCTTACTCACATTTTTTCCTTACAGTCTTAACAAACGCTTACCTCTTCCTTGTACCAAGAAGGCTGCACAGAGCTGCATCCAGTCCCGAAGCTATTGTTATACGCCATGTACAGCCGCCATAACGCAGCAAAGTGGATTCGTGTAGATTTGCAGTTGCTAGTATACTTCTACGATTTGCAGATGCTAGTAACTTCTACATGCGTAACACGTAACACAAGGAAACCGAAAAGCATGTAATGATTACAAATGACAATAACTATTTAATGTACAGGGTGATTCAAAAAGAATACCACAACTTTAGGAATTTAAAACTCTGCAACGACAAAAGGCAGAGCTAAGCACTATCTGTCGGCGAATTAAGGGAACTATAAAGTTTCATTTAGTTGTACATTTGTTCGCTTGAGGCGCTGTTGACTAGGCGTCAGCGTCAGTTGATGCTAACAAGGGAACCTCCCCATCACACCCCCTCAGATTTAGTTATAAGTTGGCACAGTGGATAGGCCTTGAAAAACTGAACACAGATCAATTGAGAAAACAGGAAGAAGTTGTGTGGAACTGTGAAAAAATAAGCAAAATATACAAACTGAGTAGTTCAAGGGAAGATATGCAACATTAAGGACAGTAAGGAGGCAGGAGCGCCGTGGTCTCGTGGTAACGTGAGCAGCTGCGGAACGAAAGGTCCTAGGTTCAAATCTTCCATTGAGTGAAAAAGTTTAGTTTTTTTTTCAGTTTATGTGACAAACTCTTATGTTTTCATCACTTTTTTGGGAGTGATTATCACATCCACAAGAAAACCTAAATCGGGCAAGGTAGAAAAATCTTTTTACCCATTCGCCAAGTGTACAAGTTAGGTGGGTCGACAACATATTCCTGTCATGTGACGCACATGCCGTCACCAGTGTCGTATAGAATATATCAGATGTGTTTTCCTGTGGAGGAATCGGTTGACCTATGACCTTGCGACAAATGTTTTCTGTTCCCATTGGAGAGGCACGTCCTTTCGTCTACTAATAGCACGGTTTTGCGATGCGGTCGCAAAACACAGACACTAAACTTATTACAGTGAACAGAAATGTCAATGAACGAACGGACAGATAATAACTATGCAAAAATAAAGAAAGTAAAATTTTCAGTCAAGGAAAGACTTGAACCAAGGACCTCTCGTTCTGCAGCTGCGCACGCTATCACGGGACCACAGCGCTCCTAATCTCACATAGTCCATTATGTTGCTTATTTCGCCCATTGACTACTCAGTTTGTATATTTTGCTTATTTTTTCACAGTTCCACACAATTTCTTCCTGTTTTCTCAATTGATCTGTTTTCAGTTTATCAAGGCCTATCCACTGTGCCAACTTATAACTAAATCTGAGGGGGGTGCGATGGGGAGGTTCCCTTGTAAGATGGCTGTAACTGGACTACAGTATCTGGAGATGTTAGAGAATTGGCTGTTCCCTCAGCTCGAACAAGAAGCACAACAATTCATATTTCAGCAGGTTGGAGCGCCACCACATTGGCACTTATCTGTCCGTAACTACCTGAACGTCAACTACCCGAGGCGATGGATCGGCCGCCAGGCAGCCCGTGACAGAGCACTTCATCACTGGCCTCCAAGGAGCCCTGATCTTACCCCCTGCGATTTTTTCTTATGGGGGTATGTTAAGGATATGGTGTTTCGGCCACCTCTCCCAGCCACCATTGATGATTTGAAACGAGAAATAACAGCAGCTATCCAAACTGTTACGCCTGATATGCTACAGAGAGTGTGGAACGAGTTGGAGTATCGGGTTGATATTGCTCGTGTGTCTGGAGGGGGCCATATTGAACATCTCTGAACTTGTTTTTGAGTGAAAAAAAACCTTTTTAAATACTCTTTGTAATGATGTACAACAGAAGGTTATATTATGTTTCTTTCATTAAATACACATTTTTAAAGTTGTGGTATTCTTTTTGAATCACCCTGTATAATTACACATCAATAGCAGTTATCGAGAACGTAAAAGGAAATTCGAAATTTCGATTCTTGCGCGGTGATGCGTACGCGAAAAGTTTCGTGTCACATGTGAAAACGACGGATCTCGCAGAGAACGCTTTCTGCTTGTTATAATTTTATAATAATTGTCGTTTTATTATCAGTGCAGAGAAGCTTTCGTCAACGATACAGTCAAGCATCTCCAAATGAAGGCGTCATTCATACATGAAATCGGCAGTCTGAAGAAACTCGATGTTTGTGTAAAGATGAAAAATACCAACAAGCCACGCGTATCAGCACAAAACTTTTGAAAGAATTCGTCTTTGTTTGAATGTAATCCATGGAAATCGACGTACGAAGGCCATAGGGAGGTAGCTATAAACTCTGCGAACAACGATTTGGTGTGCTCTGAAAAAGAAGCTTCAAATGAAACCCTACGTAATTCAAATTTTACAAGAACTGAAACAGGAACATGAACGTACTAATTATATTACAGCACTTCTGGAAGCCGAGGTGGAAGTAACGTCTGCTGCATGTCTCATTTTTAGCGATACAGCAACATGTTAACCGCCACAATATGCTAGTGTGCGATACAGAAAAGCCTTCCTGCCTAAATGAACATTAGTGTCACTCACCGAAGGTTAGTGTGCCTGTGCGATGCCAGTACAAAACACTGTGCGGTCAACTTTTCTTCATTGGGCTAAATGTTTCAACAAACTTTTAATCGGACATGCTTGAGCTGTTCTTGATGCCACAGCTTCATAAGGATTCCACGGATTACACATTTCAATAAGACGGAGAGTCCCCTAACTGGCTTATGGAGGTTCGCATATACACACACCAAAACAAGTTTTGCATTACCTCGGTTCCTAGAGTTCCGGAACCTGTACAGAAAACTGGAATACAGATCAGCATAAACATCATTTCCGCCCTTTTTATTGCTATTGACAACCACACAGTCTATGTTGTACCACCATACAGCGAGACCTTCATAGGTGGTGGTCCAGATTTCTGTACACATCAGTACCTCTAATAACCAGTATTCGTCGCGGCATACTATCCTCAAGTTCATCAAGGCACTGTTGGTCCAGATTGTCCCACTCCTCAAAGGCGATTCTACGTAGGTTCCTCAGAGTGGTTGGTGAGTCACGTCGTCCATGAACAGCCCTTTTCAACCTATCCCAGGCATGTTCGATAGGGTTCATGTCTGGAGAACACGCTGGCCACTCTAGTCGAGCGATGTCGATATCCTGAAGGAATAAATGTACAAGATGTGCACGTTGGGGACGCGAATTGTCATCCATGAAGACGAATGACTCGCCAACATCTGCCTATATGGTTGCACTATCGGTCGGAGGATGGCATTCACGTATCGTACAGCCGATACGGCACCTTCCATGACCATCAGCGGCGTACGTCGCGGCCCCATATAATGCCACCCCAAAACAGCAGGGAACCTCCACCTTGCTGCACTCGCTGGAAAGTGTGTCCAATGCGTTCAGCCTGCGTTCAGCATTCCGACGATTGTCTGGTTGAAGGCATATGCAACACTCATCAGTGAAGAGAACGTGATGCCAATCATGAGCGGTCCATTCGGCATGTTGTTGGGCCCATCTGTACCGCGCTGCATGGTGTCGTGGTTGCAAAGATGGACCTCGCCATGGACGTCGGGAGTGATGTTGCGCATCATGCAACCTATTGCACACAGTTTAAGTCGTAACACGACGTCCTGTGGCTGCACGAAAAGCATTATTCAACATGGTGCGGTTGCTCTCAGGTTTCCTCCGAGCTATAATCCGCTGGTAGCGGTCATCGACTGCAGTATTAGCCCTTGAGCGGGCTGAGCGAGACATGTCATCGACAGTTCCTGTCTCTATGTATCTCCCGCATGTCCGAACAACATCGCTTTGGTTCACTCCGATACTCCTGGACACTTCCTTTGTTGAGAGCCCTTGCACAAAGTAAGAAAGCGGATGCGATCGAACCGCAATGTTGACCGTCTAGGCATGGTTGAACTACAGACAACACATACCTCCTTCCTCGTGGAATGACTGGAACTGATCGGCGCTGCTCATGCATGGTTGTTTACATCTTTGGGCGGGTTTAGTGGCATGTCTGAACAGTCAAAGGGATACAATATCCACAGTCAATGTCTGTCTTCAGGAATTCTGGGAACCGGGGGGATGCAAAACATTTTTGAAGTGTGTATTTAGAGGAACGTGTTCGAAACCGTTGAATCTGTCACACTGGACATGGCAACAGTTATACTGAATTTTACTAACACCTGATCTAATCCAATTAAATGTTGATACAGCAACTGGCTACCACTAGTAAAATTTGGCAATTTGTAAAATTCATGTCGGCTAATGAATGCAAGCAGGTCAGTACAAATTAGTAAATGTCTTGTGTATATTGATCACCCACTTCTGAAAAAATTTTCGATCGTAATCGTAACCCTGATAGTTTAAAGCCACATCGACTCCGAAGCTTTACCAGTCCTATTGTTGGCCATGACATCCCAAAACGCACTGAGGGAAGATTGATTTTCAAATACGAGGGACGAGAGTGCAGCATACGGTTTAATAAAAGGGAAATGTGTAATGCTTTTGCTACAGACGAGAACAGTTTCCACACAAGCCAGTTTCGCTCGGTATGTTTGACTTTCACCGAGTAGCCGGAATACTGTTCATCGTTGAGTGACTACGGTCCCTGCATGATGAAAGCAGGCGAAAGCTCTCTGAGCAACAAAGGGTTAATCGGCTTGCCTGTGCGGAGGAGAGCAAAGTCCTTGATTGAACACGTCTCATCTCGCACGACTAGTACGCACGACGCTGGGCAAACGATGGACTGGTAACGCTCCTTCGTATCTCACGCCAGCAGTTACTATTCTGAATACTTGGTCGAAAATTGTTCTCCAGCCACATAGAAAAATATCGAAAACCAGATCTACGCAGGTAAACCTCAGATTATTTGTTTCTTTGGAATTACGTAGTTGGCTCATAATGTCCGTAAACATTCCATAGGCGCTATGAGCATAGCGTAAACCTATGAAGAATCATACGAAACTTGAGAGCAGCTACAAAGACCCAAATTATCGAGGTACTCCTATTGTCTTACTCAGTGTTACGACCTATGCGTCAAATTAAAATTGAGTGCCAGACCGTAACTCGAACACTAGACGAGATTTGGGATAGCCAAAAGCTACATAGGAAGGATAAGAAATAGAAAATACCGTACTCAAGTAATTTAACATCAAAGCCAAGAATGTCGGCAATTATTGCAATTAATAAATTTCCACTACTACTGTAAAATCAACGTTCGTTTAAGGCCTGTATCAATATAAACAAAACTTTAAATGTCAGCTTGTTAAAATCTTAAATCTCCGAAAGTTCTTCAGCGATTGCTTTGTAATTTTGTCATAACGTTGCATTATCATGTAAGCGTGCTTTTATATACTACTGCAGTGCCATCTTATCTTCTATAAACATACATTTAATATAGAAAGTGGAAACGTTGTTACCAAAAATCTCGCAAAATTCTTGATCAAGTTACTTAACATCTTTAGATGATACTCTAATGAACATTTAGATGGATACAGGCTATATATGAACGGAAACGTTATCACCAAAAATATGGGAAACTTCTCGACCAATTTATTTCAGATTTTTACACGTTACACTAATAAACGTTAGGATCGACGTAGACTACATATTTTAATGTGTATAACATATTAATACATATCTTAGAGCCGCACGGAATTAGCCGAGCGGTCTAGGGCGCTGCAGTCATGAACTGTGCGGCTGGTCCCGGCAGACGTTCGAGTCCTCCCTCGGGCGTGGGTGTGTGTGTTTGTCCTTAGGATAATTTAGGTTAAGTAGTGTGTAAGCTTAGGGACTGATGAACTTAGCAGTTAAGTCCCATAATGTTTCACACACATTTGAACATTTTTGAATATATCTTAGGTAGGTGCATACGTTTGTAGCGTTTTTCCATAAGATTAATAAACACAGCAGATACACATGTTGCCGGCCGTTGTGGCCGAGCGGTCCTAGGCGCTTCAGTCTGGAACTGCGCTGCTGCTCCGGTCGCAGGTTCGAATCCTGCCTCGGGCGTGGATGTGTGTGATGTCCTTAGGTTAGTTAGGTTTAAGTAGTTCTAAGTCTAGGGGACTGATGACATTCGATGTTAAGTCCCATAGTGCTCAGAGTCATTTGAACCATTTTGAAGATACACATATCAGAGACTTTATTCATCAATAATATACATTCACCTTCACTATTTACACTATTGGCCATTAAAACTGCTACACCAAAAAGAAATGCAGATGATAAATTTGTATTCATTGGACAAATATATTGTATTAAAACTGACACGTGATTACATTTTCACGCAGTTTAGGTGCATGGATCCTGAGAAATCAGTACCCAGAACAATCACCTCTGGTCGTAATAGCGGCCTTGATACGAGTGGGCATTGAGTCAAACAGAGCTTGGATGGCGTGTACAGGTACAGCTGCCCGTGCAGATTCAACACGATTCATTGGACAAATATATTGTATTAAAACTGACACGTGATTACATTTTCACGCAGTTTAGGTGCATGGATCCTGAGAAATCAGTACCCAGAACAATCACCTCTGGTCGTAATAACGGCCTTGATACGAGTGGGCATTGAGTCAAACAGAGCTTGGATGGCGTGTACAGGTACAGCTGCCCGTGCAGATTCAACACGATACCAGAGTTCATCAAGAGTAGTCACTGGCATATTGCGACGAGCCAGTTGCTCGGCCACCCTTGACCAGACGTTTTCAATTGGTGAGAGATCTGGAGAATGTGCTGGCCAGGGCAGCAGTCCAACATTTCCTGTATCCAGAAAGGCCCGTGCAGGATCTGCAACATGCGATCGTGCATTATGCTGCTGAAATGTAGGGTTTCGCAGGGATCGAATGAAGGGTACAGCCACGGGTCGTAACACATCTGAAATGTAACCTCCACTGTTCAAAGTGCCGTCAATGTAAACAAGAGGTGACTAAGACGTGTAACCAGTGGCACCCCATACCATCATTCCAGTATGGCGAAAACGAATACACGCTTCCAATGTGCGTTCACCGCGATGTACTGCGACCATCATGATGCTGTAGACAGAACCTGGATTCATCCGAAAAAATGACGTTTTGCCATTCGTGCACCCAGGTTCGTCGTTGAGTACACCATCGCAGGCGCTCCTGTCTGTGATGCAACGTCAAGCGTAACCGCAGCCATGGTCTCCGACCTTATAGCCCATTCTGCTGAAAACGTCGTGGAACTTTTCGTGCAGATGGTTGTTGTCTTGCAAACGTCCCCATCTGTTGACTCAGGGATCGAGACGTGGCTGCACGATCCGTTTCAGCCATGCGGATAAGATGCCTGTCATCTCGACTGCTAGTGATACGAGGCCGTTGGGTTCCAGCACGGCGTTCCGTATTACCCTTCTGAACCCACCGATTCCATATTCTGCTTACAGTCATTGGATAACTACCAACGCGAGCAGCAATGTCGCGATATGATAAACCGCAATCGCGATAGGCTACAATCCGACCTTTATCAATGTCCTCCTTACACGAGGCATCACAATAACGTTTCACCAGGCAACGCCCGTCAACTGCTGTTTGTGTATGAGAAATAGGTTGGAAAGTTTCCTCATATCTGCTCGTTGTAGGTGTCGCCACCGGCGTCAACCTTGTGTGAATGCTGTGAAAAGCTAATCATTTGCATATCACAGCATCTTCTTCCTGTCGGTTAAGTTTCGCGTCTGTAGCACGTCATCTTCGTGGTTTAGCAATTTTAATGGCCCGTAGTGTACAACAGTCTGCCAACACGGGGTGAGTTTTCGATTCCATGACTGTAGAGATCACGTAGTTCCGAGGCGAAGAACTCGTTGAGCCATGTTCTGAGCGTGTTTTCATCCGGAAAGGAAGTTCCTTCAAGGCTATTGGATATAGAACAGCGTAGGTGAAAATCTAAGGGCGAAAATTCAGATGAATAAGATAAGTGTGGAATGAGTTCCCAAACCTACCTCCCGTGTAGTGTTTCTTGTCAGTCTAACAGAACGCGGGCGCCAGTTATCGTGGGGTAGCATCACTTCACTCTGTCTTGTTCTCGTATTGCGCCTCCAAGAAGTCTCAGTTGTTGACAGTAAATGTCAGCAGTGATGCTTCCAGCTCCGGGAAGCAATTCACAGTATACCACACCAGATTCGCATCATTGTCTTCTGCTGATGTGCGCATGCCTTTGCACTGGGAGTTGCTGCTTTGTTTGGACTCAGTCATTCCTTCCTTTTCCTTATGTTAGTACAAAGACACCATTACTCGTCACCAGTTAAGATACAGGATAGGAATGGTGTTGTTCACGAGCCAATTAATGTCGAGCAACCAGAGATGCACGCACTTATGACCATCCGCCGATATTTGTGATTTTATCTTAGACCACGTGGCACCCATAGCCTGGTTTTTTTAACCTTCCCCATAGCGAGCAAATGCAGCAAGATAGTGGGTTGACCACAATTCATCACATTTTCCATTTCTCGAGAACACTAACGTGGATCATTGTGGATTGATGCTTTCAAACCATCTTCATCGGAGTCGAACGCGGAGAGGTAATAATGTGAAAACGATCCTCCTTAAACCGAGAAAGTCATTTTCTTGCCGTGCTCTGTCCAACGGCACTATCCTCATTCACGGCGCAAATGTTTCTGGCGGCCTCTGCTGCTGCCACGTGTCTACTGAACGCAAGCAGAAGAATATGTGGGAAACGTTCCGATTTCTTCGTTTGGCAGCCCATTTTTCTAGCATCCACAGCTCTGCTCACTATCTCCATATGACAAAAGGTAAACTCAAATAGCAACAGCGAACTACGAATAAAAACGGACAATCAGTAAATAAACCGAAAGCAACCGGAATACTAACTTGCAAAACAAAAACCGCACGGACTTATGCACCGACCTGATACACGAAATGTACAATAGGGAAACGCTGTTAGCAAAAATCTCTAAAACTTCCTGACCAATTTATTTCAAAATTTTACCTGACACAAAATAAAAACCGCACGGACCTATACACTAACCTGATACACGTAATGTACAATACGAAAACATTGTTATCAAAAATCTCGAAAACTTCTTCTTCAACAGTTTACTTCAAAATTTTACCTGACACACTAATTAACGTTCATATGGACACAGGCTATGTACTTATTTAAAGAAAAATGTACGTGTTTTCCGTTCAAACCGAGGGCGAGAAAAGAAATGCTTTGTTTTGCTATGCTGTGACTATGTGTGGTTTTGTTTTCTTTCTCCTATCAGTTTCAACTATGATAGTAGGGCATTTCAACAATAAGAAAAATTGTTTCTCCCATACATGCACTATGTGATCAAAAGTATCCGGACACCCCCAAACTGGCGGAGGTTCGTTTCTTCCCTCCGGCATGGTTGTGTGTGTTCGTCCTTAGGATAATTTAAGTTAAGTAGTGTGTAACCTTAGGGACTGATGACCTTAGCAGTTAAGTCCCATAAGATTTCACACACATTTGAACAACACCCCAAAAAAAAACGTTTTTCATATTAGGTGCATTGTGCTGCCACTTACTGCCAGATACTCCACATCAGCGACTTCAGTAGTCATTAGACACCGTGAGAGGGCAGAATGGGGCGCTCCGCCGAACTCACCGACTTCGAACTTGGTCGGGTGATTGGGCGTCACTTATGTCATGCGTCTGAATGCGAAATTTCTACATTCCTAAACATCCTTAGGCCCACTGTTTCCGATGTGATAGTAAGTGGAAACGTGAAGGGACACTTACAGCACAAAAGCGTACAGGCCGACCTCGTTTGTTGACTGACAGAGACCGCCGACAGCTGAAGAGGGTCGTAATGTGTAATAGGAAGACATCTATCCAGACCATTACACAGGAATTCCAAACTGCATCAGGATCCGCTGCAAGTACTATGACATTTAGGCGGGAGGTGAGAAAACTTGGATTTCATGGTCGAGCGGCTGCTCATAAGCCACACATCACGCCGGTTAATGCCAAACGACGCCTCGCTTGGTATAAGGAGCGTAAACATTGGACGATTGAACAGTGGAAAAACGTTGTGTGGTGTGACGAATCACGGTACACAACGTGGCGATCCGATGGCAGGGTGTGGGTATGGCGAATGCCCGGTGAACGTCATCTGCCAGCGTGTGTAGTGCCAACAGTAAACTTCGGAGGCGATGGTGTTATGGTGTGGTAGTGTTTTTCATGGAGGGGGAAAGCTCCGCTTGTTGTTTTGCGTGGCACTATCACAGCACAGCCCTACATTGATGTTTTAAGTACCTTCTTGCTTCCAACTGTTGAAGAGCAATTCGGGGACGGCGATTGCATCTTTCAACACGATCGAGCACCTGTTCATAATGCACGGCCTGTAGCGGAGTGGTTACAAGGCAAGATGCCCCTCCACATCCAAATCCAGTGACTCCTACCGGATAAGGAGAACACGGCGGTCGGTCGGTACCGTTGTGGCATGTTCTTTGCCAGTCCTTGTGCTTCCTCCGGATGAGCTGTCCGCCACGCTGGCGTGCATGGGGACTGCGCTACCCGTCACCGCCTCACGGCTGACTTGCTTGGTGTGTCGTCACGGTGGGGCGCACGCTGAACGACAGCGTTGCTTGCGAGGCGAGCGCAATGGCCCTCGTTTGATCGTCGCGCGTAATCTCTCGGCCGACGGCTTGGTGCTCCACCACAGCGACAGCTCGCGCCCCCGCGCTTACGGCGCCGCGGTTTCCGCGCAATTAATCCCGCTTCAGCACTTGCCGGCTGAGCTCGCCCGCTCTGATCCCCGGCCCTGCGACTGCAGCCACACGTGTGCCCTTCGGAATGTTCATTAACTAAATTTTCTGCCGCGAAATAGCCTCGACTGTTCCCTGCGTTACGTGGGCTCACGGCTTCGATGCTGGCATTGTGCGCAGGATTAGAGGTTTCCGGTGGCAGGAACCAAAATTCATTCAACCTGCTTGTTAGTATTCAGCTTCCCACAGGACTATCTCCTCTCTGCATTGATCTCGTCCTTTACTGCATGCATACACCATAAATCCTTCAGACTTGAAAAGGTCTTTGGAATCATACAGTTTCATTTGATTAAAATACCTGTGCCTGGGGTACAGACAAAATCCCCGTTTCGTTCGATGCTGATGTGCTATTCCAGTACTGTTGAATAGCCTCTGCAGTGCTGTGCAAGGAGGAATACCAAGGCGTCTGAGGCGTGGACAGGAATTGGGACTGAGGAGGAAAGCTTGCTAAGGCAGGCGGTGCCACTGTGACAGCGTGGCGCTGTGGTTAGCGCAACTGCCAAGAGAGCAGGAAGCCCAGGTTCGATTTCCGGCCTTGGTACAAAATTTCATTCTTCGCTTCAATCTGCATATATACATCATAGATGTTTGAGGCTTGATAAGGTCTATGGAACCACATGGTTTTATGTGATTCAGGTACTGCCTACGTAAAATTTAAAACGTTTGCTATTCACCATACACTATCCTTTTTTCTCACTACAAATATTAGTGCTTGAGTTATGAAAAACTCACTCAAGTAAAATTCTGCACCGGGAGGCACTCAGGCGAATGACTTGACTAAGGGTTCAGCACACCCTACACCCGAACAATCTCCACATTTCCTTTGCTTCTAAAATTACCCTATCCAGATAGCTCATTTCCGGCGCTCATTTCCATCAGAATGTTTGATAAGCAACTTTTTTTTTACACATATTGCACTCGAATAAATTTGTGACACTACTTTTTAATTTATTTTTCCAAATACTAGCAAATATCCTACTTGATCCGTTCACTGAAAGCGTCCAAAAAATATACGCTACTGGCCATCAAAATTGCTACACCACGAAGATGACGTGCTACAGACACGAAATTTAACCGATAGGAAGAAGATGCTGTGATCTGCAAATGATTAGCTTTTCAGAGCATTCACATAGGGTTGGCGC
Organism: Schistocerca americana; assembly: GCF_021461395.2. Classification (NCBI taxonomy): domain Eukaryota; kingdom Metazoa; phylum Arthropoda; class Insecta; order Orthoptera; family Acrididae; genus Schistocerca; species Schistocerca americana. The sequence continues at coordinate 236,263,126 of NC_060123.1, read as the reverse complement.
CGGTCGCGACACCTACAACGAGCTGACATGAGGAAAGTCTCCAACCGATTTCTTATACATAAACAGCAGTTGAACGGCGTTGCCTGGTGAAACGTTGTTGTGATGCCTCGTATAAGGAGGAGAAATGCGTAACATCACGTTTCCGACTTTGATAATGGTCGGATTGTAGCCTCTCGCGATTGCGGTTTACCTCATCGCGACATTGTTGCTCGCGTTGGCCGAGATCCAATGACTGTTAGCAGAATATGGAATCGGTGAGTTCAGGAGGATAATACGGAACGCCGTGCTGGATCCCAACGGTCTCGTATCAATAGCAGTCGAGATGACAGGCATCTTATCCGCATGGCTGTAACGGATCGTGCAGCCATGACTCGATCCCTGAGTCAGCAGGTGGGGACGTATGCAAGACAACAACCATCTGCACGAACAGTTCGACGACGTTTGCAGCAGCATGGACTGTCAGCTCGGAGACCATGGCTGCAGTTACCCTTGACGCTGCATCACAGTCAGGAGCGCCTGTGATGATGTATTCAGCGACGAACCTGGGTGCACGAATGGCAAAACGTCATTTTTTCGGATGAATCCAGGTTCTGTTTACAGCATCATGATGGTCACATCCGTGTTTGGCGACATCGTGATGAACGCACATTGGAAGCGTGTATTCGTCATCGCCATACTGGCGTATCACCTGGCGTGATGGTATGGGGTGCCATTGGTTACACGTCTCGGTCACCTCTTGTTCGCATTGACGGCACTTTGAACAGTGGACGTTACATTTCGGATGTGTTACGACCCGTGGCTCTACGCTTCATTCGATCCCTGTGAAACCCGACATTTCAGAAAGATAATGCACGACCGCATGTTGCAGGTCCTGTACGGACCTTTCTGGATACAGAAAATGTTCGACTGCTGCCCTGGCCAGCACATTATCCAGATCTGTCACCAATTGAAAACGTTTGGTGAACGGTGTCTGAGCAACTGGCTCGTCACAGTACGCCAGTCACCACTCTTGATGAACTGTGGTATCGTGTTGAAGCTGCATGAGCAGCTGCACCTGTACACGCCATCCAAGCTCTGTTTGACTCAATGCCCAGGCGTATCAAGACTGTTATTACGGCCGGAGGTGGTTGTTCTGGGATTTGATTTCTCAGGATTTATGCACCCAAATTGCCTGAAAATGTAAATACATGTCAGTTCTAGTATAATATATTTGTCCAATGAATACCCGTTTATCATCTGCATTTCTTCTTGGTGTAGCAATTTTAATGGCCATTAGTGTAATAGTTTGTTTCTTAACTGAAACGAAGGATAGCAAATTCCAAAAGAAAAGAAGAATTTTACACTTTGGCTTCCTTCGACCTCAGCGTCATTATAGACGTAGTAATAGGGAGGTTTAGACAAAGATAGGGAACGAACTCGGCTCTGGCCGGTTTAAAGGAATCATAGCTGCTATGCACTTCACAGTAGTTTGCAGAGTACATTTATAGAAGTATTCGTTTGAAGTAGAGTAATGAAACGTCTGAACAGAGGAACCTGGATGGCCTAAGGGGGAAATAAACTCCGCTCCTCCTTAATGGGAGCCTGAAGTCTTCACCCGTCGCGCGTTTCCAGTCCCAAGTAAAACCAAGATATCTTGCACAGAAAAAGGTATCGAAATGAGGAAAAACACGAAAATCTCAATACCGCCGAAACGAAAAATGTACACCTCTGAACGGGGGACCGTTCTCCTGCGTCAGTGCACAACACCACAAGGATGTATGTCTCCTCTGTGGATGCTGCCATGGGAGGACTCAGGTAGGCGCAGACATTCCTTATTCTACTGGTAGATGGTTGTGGTATTCGCATTTATACTCCGGAACCGCAGCGCCACAAAACTAACAGTCGCTGGAACACAAACTAATTTTGCAGGCAAGATGTCAGCTAGAGCCGTCAGCAACCGTTCCTTGGAAGCTACGTTTTCTCTCACACCTCATCACTGCTCAGTCTGTTTTCAATGAAACGGATGACACAACTGGGAGGAAGAATATCTGAAAGTCGTATTTGTTGATGAGACATTCTGTTTTCTTATTGGCAGTCAACTGCGAACGCGGCGTCGATCAAGAGAGACGTATCTAAAGGCATATATGAGGCAGCTATACAGCGAACCAACTCCGAGAATCATGAAGTGGGAACTGAACCTCTGGTATGAAATGAGACACCAGTGCAAAATGTGTAACTTCCAGAATACCACCCAGCTCATTCTGCTGGTCCTAGATTATCCAGGGGGTGTGTTCTTCCCGTATGTCTGCACCTGAACACACAGATTTCAGTTTAGCTAATGGGTTTCAAAATTCTCAACTGCCCTGGCCGCCACTATCATCATATTCGCCCTCTATTGGACATTGTGAGACATTAACAGAATTCTGGTCTAGCTTGCATTATCGGTTAACACCCAATGACGAGTTGAAACAGGACCTGGAAGTTGCATTGAATACTCTTTCTCCAACATGACGCTATACCTATACAGTAATATATGCATAGGATTGCAGTGCATCCTGAAAAGACAAAATCTGAGATTCAGATTCTTTTTTTTTTTTTTTTTTTTGTCTACACGAGTTGTCCACATATGTGTAGTCTTTGTAATTATGGTCGTATATAGCGTACAACCTACATGAAATATTAAAACGCTTCTTTCAGCAGGGAAGGCTGCTTCAAGACGTTCATTCAGCGTTCCCATTGAAACATTCCCTTAGAATAATTTTATAAATGACAGTACTGAAAAAACCTCTGCGTTATTTGATTTTCAAACAGCTGAGCAAAACTGAACGTACTCAGACATTCACTAAACTGACACACAATATTTTTAGCGCAACGCAATCTGACTTTCAATAATCCCTACAAAAGAATGGCCCTGACTAACAATAACTTATACATTTCATGAATCACTTACCTCACAAAAGTCTTCGTTACTCTACCTACTGCAATACAGCGAGCGCCAATAGTGCCAGCTAAATAAAAAATTCTAATTACTGAAGGCAGTAACTACTGATAGGCATACTTAGCAAATGAAAGATTTTGATAGAGAACAGACAATGTATTTACGTTAATAATGTTCAAAAGTCATGAAATATATATCAGTTCATGACATCCAATCTTACAAATTTACTGTCTCTGATGGACACACGTCCAGATCATCCGCTCTCAAAACTCCGCCATCTCTCTCCCCACATCCACCACTGCTGGCGCCTCACCTCCAACTGCGCAACGCTACGTGCTGTTAACAGCCAACTGCCCAACACTACAATAGCGAATATTCCAACAATGCCAACCAGCCACAGACTGCACATAGCACTGCCGGGGATTTTCATACAGAGCGCTACGTGGCGTTACCAACATAAAAACCTAAACAGCCTAGTTACACCATTGCTACATTATCAGTTTTGTGCAGACTTCCACGACGTGCACCACAAATCGTTCATTATGTTCCGTTATGGCCTAAACACAGGAGGAAGTTGAGCGTCAGAAACAGGTGGTAGAGTGGACAGTTCAAGAATGACTCATAGAATTCAACTTTTTGAGTGATCACAGTCTGAATATCAAAAATAGCTTCGAATGTAAATATTTTATGTAAGGTAGTCTTTAACATCGTGCATGAAAATTTTAAAGACAGAAATTTGTCGGCGAAATCAATGTTCCGATATGACCGTTCACCAAAATCGAAATCATGTAAACATACCCAAATGAATTTAAACATTTTCCACTGCAACATTAACGGGCTTTTGTGCCATTATGCCTTGTTTAACGAAGCGCAGCTACATTTCTTTTACCCTGAGACTGTTTGGCATCATGTTCCAATAAAAGGAACTCCTTTCATCTAAAATAAATGTGTCGTTAGCATCCTGTGTTCTTATGGCATAATATTTATTGATTTCATTGAAAAGCTAAGATTCATGTATTCTTATCGCACAAATATCATCAGGAAATTCTGAAAAATTGAGTACGTTTGCAGCAGAGCAGGCTTCCTTTCGCTGGAGCACTGCTCCCGTTCAGAAAGCTGCAGGTACAATTTCTGTGGCAGAAATATTTTGCAAAATGACAAGACCACTTCCGTATTTTTCACATACGGTGCAATGTCTTTCCAATCTCAAAGAAAGATCAGTGGATGGATATTCGTATCGAATGAAAAGATCATGGCCAAAAAAAAGTATTTTTCTGAGGAATACGTGTTTTTCGAAAGCTAAAATGTAATGTATTAGAAAAATTACACAGATTGTACGTACATAAAATTAAAAAAAAAGTATTCACATTGGCTTAAGGAAGTAAATAATCGTGTGAAATTGAAAAGCTTCAAAACGCCCATCATCCAACTCTTTATAATGTGTAAAAGTTTTATGTGGTAAAATACCATTAGAAGTCGACAGTGTTTCCCAAGTCTTGTTCGTGATGTACCCGTAAAGTTTCCTCCGTAATGGAAAACTGATGAATGGCGAATATGTATACGACTGCAAAAACGATACATCTTTCTAAAATCAGCCTATTAAGCTCTGCAGTCCTAAGGGAATAGAATTTACTTATGCTCAGCTTCATCTAGTTCGATGCACAAATCTCATAAGTATTTGAATCCGTGATTTAACTTTCGTACTACTTTACAAGAGACTCAGAGAAGCTTTCTTTGTGATACAATCGTTGACTGTACCATTCATTACACTGCTCAGGAAACTTTGAGCGTCTAATTTGCAATGATAAATCCACGTCATAATATTCCAGGCATCACTAATTACGACACTTCTAAGGAGAAAGAGGTGTTGAATTTGCATCTGAGGGCAAAAAGCAGAGCAGAGCTGTCCGAATACGTTTGCCAGTTGTGCGCTCTATGCGCAGCACAGCCAGCTACCGGAGTTGCACAGCCATGCATAACGCATTTTCCTGAGCTGCTAAAGCAAGAAATTTGTGTCCTCGTCGCTGCAAGTCGCCTCGTTATTATTCATACGGTTGCTAGCGGTCCGTTGGCAGCCGGCGCATCTATAAGTCTACTGTCGCAATGCACTTGAAATTATAGCTTGTATATGCAAGACCCACTCTGGTTTTAAGGGCTGTTTGCGTCTTCTCATTTTCTAGTGGTGTCAAGAAGGACTAGATTTGTGGCTCCATTAGAATGTGATTTAATTCGCACCATTATTTACACACTCTGGTGTATTATACCACCAACCTTAATTTGTGGAAATCTCATTATGTTTAGGATTCAGTCTACGTTTAATTAAACTTCAGACGTTAATTGCTGTTTAAAATAGGAACAGTGGTACGAAAGAGCACGATGAACAAAATTCCATTAATATTTGCTCATATGAAGACCTCAGCGTGTAACGTTTTCATTACGTGGGAGACGCTGAACATTTTGTTTAAATCCTTCTGCTTGTAACTTAAACTGTTCGTATTGTACAGTGGCAGTCAACGTCCTCCCCACTGCCCACTAGTGGCCGTTGCAGCTTTCACGGTGGGCTATAGGCGTTAAGGGTTTTTGAAACATTTTCATTAGGTTTTCATAAAATTTTGACATGAGATATTTGGTAAGCAATTACTAGGTCGATGAGTAAGTTCGAGGCGTTTCTGTTTTGAATGTTGGTTTCCAGTTGCAATTGGTTTATTTATCGATTGTCATTGTTTTATTTGTGGTTCGCTGTTGCTATTTGAGTTTACATATCGTTAATCTGTCATTTGGAGATAGTGAGTGGAGCTGTGGACGCCAGAAAATGGAGTGTCAGATGGACAACTCGGCACATTCCCCACATATTCTACTGTTTGATTTCAATATGGAGTGGCAGCGGCGGAGGTAGCCAGAAACTTTTCCGCTGTGTATGGGAATAATGCCATTGAACAGAGCACGATAAGAAAATGGTTTTCTCGTTTTAAGCGATATCGGTTTGGCATTAGTGACTCCCCAGCATTCAGGAAGACCTTCGGGTTTGATGAAGATCGTTTAAACGCATTAATCCACAATAGTCCACGTCAGTATACTCGAGAACTAGCAGATGTGATGAACGGTGACCACTCCACCATCGTGCGACATTTGCATGCAATAAACTAAACTAAATTAAACTCGTCCCGAACAGACCATTAAGGTCCAGCGGTATCGACCGACCGCCGTGTCATCCTCAACCCATAGGCGTCACTGGATGCGGATATGGAGGGGTATGTGGTCAGCACACCGCCCTCGCGGCTGTATGTCAGTTTTCGAGACCGGAGCCGCTACTTCTCAATCAAGTAGCTCCTCAGTTTGCCTCACAAGGGCTGATTGCACCCCGCTTACCGACATCGCTCGGCAGACCGGATGGTCACCCATCCAAGTGCTAGCCGAGCCCGACAGCGCTTAACTTCAGTGATCTGACGGGAACCGGTGTTACCATTGCGGGAAGGCCGGAAGGCCGTATTTGCATGCAATGGAGAAGTTAAAATCGGGTATACGAGTACCGTATGCTCTAAGCAAAAATCACAAAAAACTGTGAGTGGGAAAATGTGCATCTGTGCTGCCTCGTCATCAATTGGCTCGTGAACAACACCGACCATTCCTATCTTATATCGAGAAACGGGTTCTTTGTGCTTTCATAAAGAAAAGAAAGGAATAGCTGAGCTCGAACAAAGCAGCAATACAAAGAAGCACGCATCCACAAAAGCTAGCGTTATCCATCTGGTGGAACAGCGACGATGTGGGGTACTACGAATTGCTTCCACGAGGTGTAACCATCACTGTTGACATTTACTGTCGACAACGGAGACGCCTTGCAGTCGCCATCCAAGAGGAACGATCAGGAAAACTGCGTGAAGTGATATTGCTCCACGAGACACAAAAAACACTATACAGGAGTTGTGTCGGGAAGTCATTCCGCACCCACCTTATTCACCCGATCTTGCACCCTCAGATTTTCGTCTTTTCCGATCTCTCTCGAAACTTCCTTTCCGGATGAAGATGCGTTCCCAACATGGCTCGACGATATCTTCGCCTCAAAACCACGAGATTTCTCCAGCCGCGGAATCGAAAAGTTGTTCCAGCGTTGGCAGACTGTTGTAAATAGTGAAACAGGATATATTACTGATGACCGAAGTCTCTGTTATGTGTATCTGTTGTGTTCTTTAAACTTACGGAAAAACGCTACCAACTTACGCATCAACGCATTATAAATATATACTTTAACTCGTTGTAACCCTGGTTTATGAATTTTATAAACGTAGAAAATTTTTTCGCTAACAGAACACAAAAATGAGGGTTAGGTAAAAATGGTTGACTACCCCTGGTCTAGAGGAATCTTCTTGTCTATAAAGCCGTGATGAAAAATGGATGGTTTCAGCAAATCACAGGACCAGTTGCTCATTTGGTTCGTGGCTGGAGAGGAAGGAAAAGTTTACCAGTGTTGGGGAGGGCACCGACGGGGTGTCGGGGCACAAGTGCCGACAGCAAAAGACTGGGGAGAGAGAGGAAGTCATACTCTATAGGCAGCTAAGGCACCCCTTAAGTATCTCCGTTGGCTGTGATAACCGATGCGTTACCAAGTGTAAAAAGGAAATCACCCTCCAGTTAGGAACTTGTGATACAGGTCTCGCCGCAGGATGAAGGCGCTCTTGGATTCTCTGCGGTCCCGAGTGTCGCATTCGGAGAAGCAAACTGTGATTATTGGAGCACACTTTAGCTTTGGAACCGATAAGTGCTTTGCAGTGCCTGTCACGCTTCCGATTTTGAGATTTATCTGAGACATTCGCAACGTATAAAAAATAAAGTTAATAATTTCTGTTTTTTCATTCGCTTCAGTATTCCAGCAGCTGGATTTACGAAGGAGTTAGGAACTCTACATTTTTCATCCCCCACAAAAGGCACTAAAAATGCCCTGTTTAATCATATTTCTATAAAATATTCTTCAGACTGTAACAAAGGTAAGATATCTATTCCGTTTTTAGTTCTTTTTCCAGTTCAGACTTCTTCGGATGCAATGGCGAACGGCTCTACGGTAGCAGCCACTTTCTGTGCCTAAAAGCCCAGCTGCCTTGACTGTAGCGGGCTAGCTGCATTTATGTTTCTCCTGGGCCACAATAAAAGAGTGCACAAGTGTAGTCTGGTGCTCGTTAGAACAGTAGTGTGGCAGCACGGCCACTTGAAGTATGGATCGGACGCGTATCAGTGCTGTTCCTGCGCCAATTCGGTTCCGGACACGGACGTTCTGCTCTGTGGATTTAGCTGCACGCGACAGGTCATCAGTCGCACGCGTGCCAGGAATTGATGCTGACCAGTTGTTAACGCCACATTACGGTACAGTACTGAATTGTGGTTTCGTCGATTAAAATAATTGTATTTGTGCTAAATGCGAATTCGCGGTTAGTCGTGCCGTAACTAGCCAAACCTCTGCCCGTGTTCCTGCTGTTGCTTAATTATGCACGGCACGCCGGCCGTCTCCTCGTTCTGTACGTTGACTGCAGAATATCACTGTAAACGTACTCCGCGTTTCGAATAAGGTTACATCAAAGCTGTATATATACACTACTGGCCATTAAAATTTCTACACCACGAAGATGACGTGCTACAGACGCGAAATTTAACCGACAGGAAGAAGATACCTACAACGTGCTGACATGAGAAAAGTTTCCAACCGATTTCTCATACACAAACAGCAGTTGACCGGCGTTGCCTGGTGAAACGTTCTTGTGATGCCTCGTGTAAGGAGGAGAAATGCGTACCATCATGTTTCCAACTTTGATAAAGATCGGATTGTAGCCTATCGCGATTGCGGTTTATCGTATCGCGACATTGATGCTCGCGTTGGTCGATATCCAATGACTGTTAGCAGAATATGGAATCGGTGAGTTCAGAAGGGTAATACGGAACGCCGTGCTGGATCCCAACGGCCTCGTATCACTAGCAGTCGAGATGATAGGCATCTTATCCGCATGGCTGTAACGGATCGTGCGTCCACGTCTCGATCCCTAAGGCAACAGATGGAGACGTTTGCTAGACAACAACCATCTGCACGAACATTTCGACGACGTTTGCAGCAGCATGGACTGTCAACTCGGAGACCATGGCTGCGGTTACCCTTGACGCTGCATCACAGACAGGAGCGCCTGCGATGGTCTACGCAACGACGAACCTGTGTGCACGAATAGCAAAACGTCATTTTTTCGGATGAATCCAGGTTCTGTTTACAACATCATGATGGTCGCATCCGTGTTTGGCGACATCGCGGTGAACGCACATTGGAAGCGTGTATTCGTCATCGCCATACTGGCGTATCATCCGGCGTGATGGTATGGGGTGCCATTGGTTACACGTCTCGGTCACCTCTCGTTCGCATTTACGGCAGTTTGAACAGTGAACGTCACATTTCAGATGTGTTACAACCCCTGGCTCTATCCTTCATTCGATCCCTGCAAAATCCTACATTTCAACAGGATAATGCACTGCACGACCGCATGTTACAGGTCCTGTACGGGCCTTTCTTGATATAGAAAATGTTTGACTGCTGCCCTGGCCAGCACATTCTCCAGATCACTCACCAACTGAAAACGTCTGGTCAATGATGGCAGAGCAACTGGCTCGTCACAATACGCCAGTCACTACTCTTGATGAACTGTGGTATCGTGTTGAAGCTGCTTGGGCACCTGTACCTGTACACGCCATCCAAGCTCTGTTTGACTCAATGCCCAGGCGTATGAAGGCCGTTACTGCGGCCAGAGGTGGTTGTTCTGGGTACTGATTTCTCAGGATCTATGCGCCCAAATTGCGTGAAAATGTAATCACATGTCAGTTCTAGTATAATATATTTGTGCAATGAATACCCGTTTATCATTTGCATTTCTTCTTGGTGTAGCAATTTTATTGGCCAGTAGTGTATATTATAATTGAGAGTAAGCGTACTGCTTTCATACACTTCGGAAGTTTCAGATAAGGTGGCGAAGAACCCGTTTACTACCAATTCTGCCAACAGATATGCCAGTACGACGATTTGAAAAGAAACTTATTTTCGCTTTCGATCATTCGCTACTACCATTAAATCAAACATTTAGACCATGAACAAGTAAAAATTTATAGCAATGAAGTAGTTTCTCCATGACAGAGAGGGGGCAACGTTCGTGCAGATGTTCAGGTAGTCAGCTCGCAGAAACTTGTTATCTCTTAGGAAGAGGAGAGCACTTCCGTTCACGTGTTAGCACCTCTTCGGAGGATAGGAGATGAGCTGGAGGAAGATGGGACATTCACGTGCCGAAAAGCGAATGAAAGTACTACGGTCAGTCCTGTAGTGTGCTGAGAGTAAAGGGAAACCACCACATTAAAGACCCTAACGCTATCTCTGGTCCCAGCAGACGAATTATAAAAGAATGGCATGTCCTGAGAAGTAGAGTTTCTTAGTAATATATGCACACTCGGATCTCAAGGTAGACACTTTCTCAGGAGTGCAATGCTACATGCTAAACAATAGTAAGGAAAAAAGGAAAAGAAAGATATCTGGTTTAAGAACTGTAAACTAGAATGTGAGAACAGTGATTAGAGGGGATAAAGCAGAAAAATTTATTACAGAAATGCAGAAGAACAACGTTAATGTTTCATGACCAATTGTACTGATGTGGGTATAAGGAGGAGGATCTGAATGTGCACAACAAAATAGTATTTAAAGAGGTAAAAAGAAAAGAAAATTGTGTAGGATTAACATACAAAAATGTTGATAAAACATGAAGGAAGTGTGCTACTGACTGAAAGAGTGCTAGCAATAAAAGTGTCAAGCACTGCTCTGGATATTTTGATTATTCAAGTTCCAACGAAAAAATTACAGAAATCTCCGGAGAAAATAAAAAGGAATAAGCAACAACTATGATGGAGATCAATACAGCATATTTGGGAAAAGTTAATAGAAGAATATAGCTTGATAGTATGTAACTGGGAACAGAAACGAATCGAGTAAAAAAAGTAGTGTCTTTCTCTGAACTCTTTGATCTATGAGTTGTTCACATGTGGTTTGAGAATCACCATCGAAGACTATATACTCGGAAATCTCCTGTCGGTTGTACTAGATATCAGGTAGAATTAGGGTAGTTGTAAAGATTCCAAAACTGTAACCAAAAGACAACGACATAGCCTGATGAGGATACTGATAAAGTCTTAATTTGCTGATAAAAACTTGCGAACAACACTGAAGCATATTAAAAGAAGATAATATGCAGGGAAAAGGAAAATTGTTAATTCTGCTCAAACTGTGATGTAATGCCAACTAACACTGAAGGAAATCTGAAAATGTCAGCAGAGAATACCAATGTGTCAGATGAATACAACAACGTCCACAGCGTAATTTTGAGAAGACTGGGAGAAAAGGCTGGAGAAATACAGAAGGAAAAGAATAGCAAATAATGCATTACATCAGGTCTGTTAGGTAAAAATGGATGAACTTTGGAAGCTGAAGAATGCCTGATCCTTAGAAGGAAAAAGATGCATATAAAGATGAATGAATCATTCTGAGGAGACTGAAGAACTAGTAAAATAAAGTAAGGTAGAATACGAGTATAAAATAAGCAAGCACATAGCAAATTCACATCCAAGAAAACTTAAAAAGGCTTGCTAAACAGAAATGGAACAAAAAGGTATGGAAGTATTTGTCCAGAAATTCTTTGAAGCGCAATAAGATCACACGAGACTAAGAGGAAGAACCAGTGTGGTGTGACGAGATGGATTGTGGACCAAATATTTTGAGATGAGGAGTGTAGAAGGCTATACAGGATGTCAGGAAGAGTAAAACATTGACTTGTGGTAAGATGCGGGTTGAAGCACTAAATGCAAACTGAATCAGTTGCTATATTGACAGATCTAATCAGTAAGATAAATTATGGGAGTATTAAGCCTGAAGATTTAATTAAAATATTCTAGCCTCCTTACTAAAGAAATCGATTTAAAGATTATAGGAGAATTAGTTTTATCTGTACAACTATCTTACGATACACCGTGGGATGACAGTTGTTACTGTATCTTTATGCAACATACTGTGAATTCTGGAGTTTGTAATGAATTACCAAAATCGATTGTAAATAAAAGAAGACCTGTAAATACAGCTGCAGGTGTCATGGCTACTACACAAAGAATTACTTTCATATTCAGTATAAGAGAGACTGTATGTAGGCTTGTTCTCAGAAAATTTGAAAGCAAATTTGAGGCAAACATCTAGGAGGACCAATTTTTATTTAGAAAAGGTAAAGGAACACGAGATGAATAAGTATTATAGGTCAAAGGTTGCTAGAAGTCTACGGTGGTATGGACATCTGAGTTGTGTACTGAGAAAAGGTATCTGACGACGTTTTCTGTAGTATCCTTTCGAATATCTTGAAAGAGCGTAGTGTAAGCTGAAGGGGCGCAAGACTGATAAAGGAACTGTACTCAAGACAAAAAGTAGTATAAAGACAGCGAGAAGGAAACAGATGAGACAAATACTGGAAGACGAGTCAGATGAGGGGTAGTTTGTAAACAAGGTTTTTCAATATTTATGGTCAGAAATTAACGGGAAAAGCGTAAAAAAAGCAAGCGGTATGACAGTAAGAAGAGAAAGAATAAAGACGATTAAGTATGCAGATGGTCAAACATTGATGTCAGAATTAGAGCAACAACTGAAGCTTGTGACGGGGATCTATGTGAAAATGATCAGAAATACAGAATGAAGGGAAGTGTAAAGAAAACTAAAGAGAAGAGAATCAGCAGATGTGAAGTTTCCATCAAAGTATCATTGGAAGGAAGTCTTTCGGGACAAGTAAAAATTTTTAAGTACGTATAAAATATGTGTAAGAAACAAAATTATAAATTCCCTATTAATAACGTATTTTGGAAAGTGTGAGGTGTGTGGACAAAAACAAAATTAATTCCAATACAACTAAGAAAGTGACTCGTAAAGCGTTTTATCCGAAGTGTAATATTGTCTGGCACTGAATCGTAGACAATCAAAAAGAAAGAAGCAAAATTATTTTGTATTTATAGTAGAAAATTAAACTTAAAGTGAAGTAGAGTAAAAGTAAAGAATACAAGATAAAAATAATGGTGTTCGCGGATGACTTGGTAATTTGGGGTAACAGGAAGGAGGAGGAGATTCAGAAACAGCTAGATGCTTGGGAAGAAACTGAGAGACAGTATGGAAAGAAATTTAATGTAAACAAATGTGATGTACTGGTTCCAACTAGAAAAAAAGGTAGAACAACTAGCGGAATAAGAATTGGAGGTGAATAGTTGAAGAAGGTGGAAAGTGTCAAGTATCTGGGAAGTGTGACAGAGGTAAATAGAAGAAATGAGAAAGAGATCAGTGAGAGTGTCAGACAGGCAGGAGCAGTCCTGCGAAGTGTTGGGAGCCTGATTTGGAACAAAGACGTCCCACAAAAAAGCAAAGAAGTAATATACGGAAGTTCCTACACCCCAGTACTGACCGATGCATCTGAAACGTGGGTAATGAAGAAAAGGGATATAAGCACATTGCAGGCATGTGAAATGAAGTTCCTCAGAAATAGTATAGGAGTAACAAGGAGAGATAGGATGAGGAACGAAAGGGTAAAGAAAATAGTATAAGAAGAGCCCCTTCAGAGCGGGACAGAAACATCAAGGCTAAGATGATATGGGCACTTATAAAGAGAATGGAAAACAATAGGTTTCCCAAGAAGATACGTGAAATGGAGATGAGAAGGGAACGACTAGACGAAGACCAAGGGAGAGATGGCTGAAAGATGTGGAGGAGTATGTTGAACAAAGAAGCGAAGAAATTGAACACAGAAAAATAGTGGGAAAACGGGAGTAGATGGAGAGGCTTTACGTTCCAAGCAGACCCATCCTGGGACTGGAAACGGCTCAAGATGATGGTGATACTATGACTTCATATGGAACTTAACTCATTTGATGAGCCAAATCTCACTTCGTTGTTTCTGCGCGTTTTGGTTTCTGAGCTCTTCTCTTCTCAGGAGCACGAGTAGAGCACTCGTGTCTGCATTGCACTCCTAGTTCCTGCTCCCTGCCTCTGTTCTCATGCATATATTCCGTTTGGTGTCTGCTCGCCTCCGCTTTTTAATCGTGCGACACATGCGAGGTGACATTTACACGCCTCGCTCGCTCACATCTCGCTGTTATTTCTGCCAAGCACCTGTGTTAATTTTCTCTTTCCTTTCTCCGCATGGAAAACAATATTCACATGTGAGTTTCCTCAAAATATTCTACGCACTGTGTATGTCTTTCTGTCCGAAGTATCATGAACTGAATACGGATATGTAAACTGTTTCTTACATTGCCCAGCAAGTGCTGGCGCAGGAACGTAAAATCCATCTGGCAACTGTGATAATTCAAATTAGGAATTCCGATTCAGTAAACAATTTGCACCTGTTTTTAGTAAATGATCTACGGATAACTTTGATGCTGATTTTCGTTTAATGATCCTGAAAGAAAAAAGAAGTGCAAGATCAATTTTCCTTTTACATTTCGTATAGATAAGTACCAATATTCACACCTAATTATGACTCCTTAGTGATATCGTTTATCTCGATGACGAAAAGACATAACGGGAATGGCTCCCGACGTGTACAGGGCTTTACATTAAATCATTATCTTTCTCTTTGGCGACATTACACGTAAACAACCATAGGTATATACCGTTATTTGTCTTAGTATTTTTCGGACTCTTTAAAAGATAAAGTATTGTCCCGAACAATATTTCATCTGCTGTAAAGACATTATTGTAATTCAGGAAAACAATATACGTAATCTCAAACAATTAGGAACGCCTAGTGGATCAGAAACTTCATGAAAGTCATAAGAAAGTAGTCTTCGGGCTGCAGTCACCGCCAACACTATTATCACTACTTGCACACCTAGGTTTCCCTGGCCAATGACTGCGTAACTGTCATATTGAGTGCTGTTACAGCAGCTTCTGTATCCATTCTTATCTCCATGTGGCTTTCATCCACTTTAGACAATTCTCATCAACGTTAATTCGTTGCAGTAATATTTTTAGCATTACGGTTTCGCTACACATGCCTCACTATGGAACAAGAAACGTGCAGTACTCGAATCGTATGGGAAATGGAATGCCCAGTTCGTCTACATTATGGTTATTTCAAATTCGATAAACTGATTCCATCTCTTCTAAAGTAACATTGTGTGTTTTCATACATGTGTATCAATAATAGGGAAAAGTATGCTGTGGGTTAGGCCAGGTAGAGAATGGTGTATAAAAAGGGTGGTAAAAGTTTCCCCACGATCATTCCAGGATACTTGCCCAGAAAGTGCATAACTTGGCCGAAATTTCATCTGAATTACCATGATTACGATGAAAAGCGCCATATGGCATAGCGAGTGTTAATTTCCTTGCCATTGAAGTGAACTAAACGCCTATCAAATGCGAGTAGCTAGGGAACGGCCATTGCTTGCGGAAGCCTGCTATACGGGGTGTTCTGTTACAAGGTTACCGACGCCGCTTTGAGGGAAGTCCAATTCAGTTACATGTCTGCGCCTAAGACACTAATCCTATGAAACAGCTGACGTGTACAGCTGCCACATAGCATATGACGCTTTGCGCTGCTGTATACGTTAGCGAAACAGTTACATAGTTGGAACTGCCATTTGAGATGGTAACCTCCAGGTGTAAGCGCTCTCCCCCAATCTCTCCAATATCGGCACATAGGCAGTCGTAGGGGAGATGTCGGTTTTGTCGCTGTGCTTTCTTATAACAATTTCTAGAGCAGAACTGTTATTTACGATTGTGGATGTCGAGCAACTAGCGGAATCAATAGCGAAATTTTCTAATACTTACTTACAACCACCGTATATGGTGAACCTGGATCACGAAGTCCATGCACCTCTTATGACGTATTTCTCAATGAGTCGCTAAATTCTAACCTGACCTCCAAGATGTCAAGGATCTGATGTAAAGGACAGTGCTTAATCATGAAAACTCTTAGAATCTCTCTTATCAGCTTTGTAAGCCCGCATTTCTCAAACTTTGTGCTAATATACAGTATGTTAGGGGTATAGGTACAGATATTGTGATCATTGGTACACTAGTATGCACCAACTTCAGTGTGTAAGTTGTTTATTCTCTGCGTCTAACAGTCTTCCCACAAATACATCACTTAATTTTCTTCCTGATGTTTTCTGAACTGTCGTAACTGCACCGCGACGTGGACTACGCCTGTCAGTATAGACTGCCCTCTTGCCTCCACGCATTCACACTTTACTTCAATACCTAACCTGCTTCCCAGCGAAAACAAACTTCAATGGCTTATTTGTGCCTTGCATACTTGGAGGTACTAACCATCCTAAAAACATACTACTCTTAAGAGCTGTAATTATTAGTCTGCATATGAAGTAAATGCTGATGTAATATTTTTCAATAGACTATCCACAGTCATCAGCATTTGTGCATATAATTGTTGAAATAGTTTCTTTTTATTTTCCATCTTCTTGCAGCTATAAAGCAATCAATAAACTGCAGTTACTGTGGTATGAAGTCCGTCCATCCACTACCAAGGATTACACCCAGCGACGTGTGCCAGTGTTTGGGATATTGGAACTGTTTGCTCAGGAACCAGTGTATAAATCACCATAAGGCAGTTCTGAACTAGGTTTTTTGTAGTTGCCTTACATCATTTAAGGATATTCCTGGAACGGGCCTTCAAGCACACCACAGCTTGGAAGAAAACAAGATTTCTTGTTTTTCTCTATTCAACCAAACGTTTCAGTGATTTTGCAACATGAGCATTCATTAGTGTGCTGTTAGTGGATAATTCATTCAGCTTTGTTATTGGCGTATGATCGATTCCAAAATTATAAAACAAATGCAGTGCTGCTGTAAGTACAAAAGATTCCAGTTCCCGTGTGTACCCAGTACGAAGGGCGAACATACAGCAGCTGACGTTTCATGATTATCCAATGAAAGCAAAAAAAAATGAAATATTTTATGCTTACAGGAACGCTACTGATTTTCGATGTGATTGTGTGTTGTATCACTTCATGTAATTCAATGTTTCTGTAGAGATGGATTGCCACAACCACTTCTAAAGATGAAATTGTGTAATTTCGAACTTGATCACGTGAATTAAATACAGAGAATAAATCATCTGAATGGATTATCCAATAGCGGTACATTAACATTAAAAATATTTGATTCAAAATAAATACAATTTTGTATTATCGTTGTCAAATTCACGAAACATATTTGAACAGTAACATATGCCATAATAGCAAATCTGTTAGGTCATGTTACTGTCTGTCTTATACAATTCTGCTTTTAACATTACCGATATTTTTGCTGCCTCGTATATTGCATTAAACTAACGTCTAGTAAGCGACTGCTTGTTGCTTTAAACAATTTTCAAATAATTCAAGAAACAACATAAAGTTAATTATCAGTTATTGCATATTTATTGCTACTAGTTACATTGATGATCAGTTTGCAGGTATGATCCTTAACTGTCACAGAGTCAGTATGTAACTCTCAAGGATGTCGACGACTCTGACTTAAAATAAATAAGCGGCCATTCATAATAATACACATGACTGATTACACGGAGCTTTTCTGTCGCACACTGACTGTATGACCGTCACTTATTGGAAGCTTAAC